>NW_008824806.1:1003378-1023304 GCF_000699105.1 Pygoscelis adeliae | reverse complement strand
CCCTTTAAACTATGATACAAATCATTTTATGGCAATGAAATGTCTTTTCCTGTTTGTCCAATACAATGACCTCCAACCTGTTCAGAACATCTCTGGGCATCATTGTAATACAAATGCAAAATTAAAAAATATTTTAGTTCTCACAGCTTGCTGCAGTGAAGTTATGCCTTTTGATTTTTTTAAAATAAGTAATATATTTCAATTGGTAGTATCTGCTTTCCTGTTTCTATTTCCTGAAGAAATATTCTGAAAAATGTTACCTTCAGTAATGCTGCAGGCACATGATTTGCTGTATGTATTTTCTGTATTGGCTTTTCAGACACAGAACATGTTCTCCTTCAGTTCTAAATGAGCGACTGTGTCTCCCCTTAGACAAGGTCACGCTATATAAACCAAAGTCGCTTCCTCTTTTTCGCAGAAAACTCATTTCCCATTTATTAAACAGAAATGTTAAGCTGTGACTAATGTAAAAGCATAACTATTTTGACTACTGTCAGCCTCCCAGAGAATTTTCAGGATATTACTTTAAAATTAGAAACAATAGGTATTTCTAAAATGCTGTTCCTCTAACACAATTCTGCTAAAGAGGCCATGAAAAATAGCACAGTATCTTTTAGCAAGTGTTCAACACTGCATATGATAAAAAATCAAATACACGTTTAGTCTAATGAATAACAATACTATTCAATACCAAAAGCTAAACAAAAAGAGTACAACTGATGACTATTTCCTTATAAGGTCGACTGCATTTAGAAAAAATTAATATACGTAAATATTTTAACATTATCTTAAATTACGGGTATGATTTCTCTCCTTATCCACTTTAAGTGTTCCAGCAAATCAATACACAGTTTGTATTACATTTTGCAGACTATAATATTTTATAGATTTTTCAGTAAAATTGTGAGTATACTTAACAAGCTTTGTGACGGTTAGATTCAGAAAATAGCATGTGGCATTTCACTATTAACACTCAGGATACAAAACATATTCCCTGCTCTGAAAATGGCTCTGACTCCAATTTTTCTTCTACTGCATTTGGTGTTAAAACGTATTTTTTTGTCTACGTGAGTTTTAGACGTTTTTCTGACCGATTCAGGAGCTTTCAGGAAATAAACTCTTTATTTCAAATCTCATTTCTTCATTAATGTTGCATTTACTGTACACAAAAATGGCATCTCTGAATGGAAATAGTACTGTTCACTTCATGGAGGTTTACAAACCCTTCTTCTGAGTTTGAGGCAGTCTCTTCCAAAGTTGTCAAGCATATGGTTTTGCCTTGGGCATGTTCTCTTTTTCCATAAGAAATGTTTTTCCAGGCAAAATTTTCAGGACTTTTTTTGCCTTTTTTTAGAATTTTAAGATGCACTTCAATGTATTCAAGATGCAGTCAACTCTGGGTAATTCTGAAGTACATGGGCTTCTTAGAAACATCAGATGTAGTATGATCAGGGCTAATTCATACCTGTGAACTATGTCAGCATGTTAGAAAATTTCTGGATATGGAGGTGTAGGAGCCTACCATCTGCAGGTAATTCAGTGCTCTTCGGAACCTCCGGCTTTATAACTTCTGAGCTTCTTAGTGCATGCTCCTAAGAAGTAACATATCTGTCCAGGAAATCCTCTGCTCAAGCGCTCCTACTCTTCCCCAGATAAGGGTCAACATTTAGCTTTTAACATTCCTAACACCTACCAGCAACTTCCAAATCCAAAGGCCAAGAGTACATAACCACAAAGATTAGCAACTCTCTCCCTACATTTGGTTTCTAAATTCTTTACTATAACCAGTTTGCTTACTATTTCTGAGTTTTGCCATTAAAATGCAAGTGGCCAATATACATACTGACAGTTTACAAAGTTTTCGCACTGCTGTCAGTCAGGCCAAAACTGCAGCCGTTCCGCTGGCCACTGAGGAGCCAGGCTGGTACCCCACGGGTGTACGGGAACCACCTGGGTTCCTCCCACCCCTGCTGAGAGCGCACTGAAGGCCACATTCCCATCTTAATGTTAGACATAACAAAATCTGATCAAATGTGCGTTACCGGCCCTCAGGATGTCATTTTAGTTCATTTCCACCCACGCTACCCTTCTCTATACTCCCACAGTTTCATTATATTGCTTCACCTGAAATTCCCTGAGTAGATACCCTGCTCCCCACCCACGCATACAAATGCTGCGCCTCAACATGCCATTTGGTTTGCACACTCTTGTGAAGGAACTTGAAGGGAAAGTATTCCCCCCTCAAAAAAATCTTCCTTTTCCATAGTTTAACCTCACCGCAAAGTAAATCCTTATACCTTAACGGCTATCATGGGGAGCTGAAGAGTAGTAACAGCAAATGGCAGAAACTGATAAGTCACTGTTAATAGTGCTTAATAAGTTTCTTCTCTGTAATGAATATATCCATTCTTTGTGTCCAATCCTTCATTCAGCATCAACAGCAAAATCTCCTAAGCCTTTAGAGATGAACCAGACCTTCTAGCCAGTAATATTACATGGAGTCGGCTGTGATAGGCCGTTCTAGAGCACCCTTTAAGAGCCAAAGCTTCTGACCACTTTGCCTCTTTCTCCAGAATTTTTGATTGCCTCAATAGTCATGCTGAAGTAGGAAAAAGGAAATATTACTGGCATTTTAGTTATTATCTTTTTTGTTATAGGAAGTTTTTCTATGCTTCCCTACTCTACTTACTGGTTACTTCCTCTTTGTTCAATATGACTAATTTATAAACTGATAACAACCTAGTTCTTGTTAGAAACTCCCAGGAGGTGCTGTTGCAGCAGATGCTGGAGTTTAACTGCTGAGTCATTGTGTCATCTGATCATACCAAAAATGACTTCTAAATTTACAGGTTTATATCAAAATTAAATCAAAATCACTAGATGGTAGTAAAATTCTTTGTTCTGGATCTGTATTTGTAGATAACTACTGTAAAGCACTCAGGATTAAGAAAATTTACTGCAGACCTTACAGTGGAGTGGCATGTTCAGTAGGACGGAGTGTCTGAGCTTCCTATCCACCACTCAGTGGGACTGCATGTCCCTGTCACCCTGGAAGAGTCCTTATGCTAGAAAATAGTGTTTCTTAAACGTAAGAAGAAAGAAAACTCTAGACATATAGCCCCAACTGATAGTCCTCAATGTAGACAACCAACATAGGTGATGTAACATTTTTTGACACTGATTTCATTAGCAGTCTATGGAGAGAGAAATTTGTTTATTTTTGAAAGATAAATCAAATGCATGATAATGACAGCAAATAGGAAGATGGAAATAAATAAAAGAAAAAGAATATGATTACCAAGACAAGGAGACAACCAAGGTATTGATGGCCTCTGTCCCTCCCAAAATCTGTAGGAATGCAGAAATTCAATACAGGTATTGCAGGTTGGGTACCACCACAGGCTGTGTCCTCAGGAGGGAGACAGGCAGAGGGGAACTTGGGGAGGGGGGCACTCCCCCAACACTTCCTAGTGATTCTCTAGCTAGGGAATAAAGAGAGGCAGGAATATAACCTGCGATAGCTGGGCATTGCCAGTAGTACCTAGCAGTCCACACTGATTATATGCTTGCCCTAGGCAAACTAGTCATCCCACTTTTTCCCTCAAAGATGAAAACCTAATTTCAGCAATGAAATTCTAAGTTTGATGCCCCGTATAGGTTCACTTGACTAATATTTGCCCCATATGTACCTCTTCTTAAAAAAGATGGGTATGTACTCTCCATTGATTGCCTGCTATCTGAATGCACAAATTATCCAAGTCTAGGAGAAGAAGGAACCAAGCTATAAGGGAAGAATTAGTCATTTTGTACTCAGGCAATTCTATCTTTGGTCATGTATTAACAAGGAAATGTTTAATGACAAATGACAAATTATGTCACAAATAAAAAGTTTTTTCTTTGTGGCAAATAACTGCATGTCATGCTAGAACAGGAACAACAATTATTTCTTTAAAGTCAAAAGGAGATATCGTTGGAGTGAGAGCTATACAGTGACATACATGTTGTCCTATCTAGCTTGCAATTTTATTCATGAGGCTTATCACATGACACACATACTTTTAAATTCCCTGAAAATAAACCCCGATTCCTGCAATTCATACAAACCACCACCACCACCACCACCACCCATTGCACCTTCCTTTAAATGAGTAGCCAGGTAAAGACAGGGAAGAGCATTAGATAGAAGAATATATTTCTATAACTAGCGTGAGGTCCATGATCCTTTCACCTCTCTGGGTGTATTTAATATGGGCCTTACTCAGTGAGAGTTTGGCAGCTTTGCCCCAGAGACAGCAACCTCCACTGCCCCCTAACACCACTGTCCTCAACAGGCACAACCTGCTGCAGTGAAGAAGACAGTAAAAATGCTGAGTGAAAAGGCTTAGGGTTCTGGCTTCAGTCGGGGAAGGGAGTAAGGTGCTAGGTACCAAAACATATTTCGGAAGAAATCGCTGCTGCAGTGTGCATTGGTCCAAGCACCATCAGTAGCCATCCCTAACCCGCAGTCAGCCACTAGAGGGAACACATACATGCTAGAATTATTAACACAGGAAAACCAGATGTTCACATTTTCTTAACTGTTTATATTCCTTTTAGAATTCTTTTACCAAAATTGTCACCTACATAATAGTTCTGAAATCTGCTCTACTGAGCCATTTCAAGTCAGAGAAAGTACAGCATTAAGGTTTAAATGAGTGAAAGTGAAATTTTTTGAAGTGAAAAATTGTTACCTGCAATTCAACTTTTTGCAATCCAATCTGCCCCATTTTCTTTCAGCTTTGCAGAAAAGCCCAACAATATCACTGAGCTGTTTGTGAGTAAATCTAAGTGAGAACTTTTCAAGGAAACAGCTTAACAGAAAATGCTGACTCACTAAAGAATCCTTTTTTGGAGAAATGAAAACAATATTTAAATTCAGTAAGTTCCCAATTTCAACTTCCATGGAATTTCTGGGCAGAGCTAGAGTGTGAATTGCAATACCGGAGAAGCAGTTCTGCCCTCCTTTCCAGCTTTGTTGCATCCCACGTGAGAGACACAACCAAGAAGCTCTTGGATAACACTGACTTGGTCTATTTTTCAGAAGCTGTTTTAGTTTGCATAAACAAATGAGAAAACTTATTGAAGCAGGATTTCTTTCCTTATGAGGTGAATGCACTAACTAGAGGCATATTTACTATTCTGGAACCTCTTTCTCTAGGAAATTTGTAAAGTTTCTAGTTTATTCTAAGAAAACACAAGACTTGTTAAGGTCAGAAACTTCTGTATATCAGAAAAACTTTGCCCCAATTCAGATCCATACTTCCTCATAGCTGTCCCAAACAATACCATGTTTTGTTTTGGTTTTTTTTCTTTGATGGCAAGCACACTTTCAGAAATACAAGAATTCAAATTCTGCTTGTAGTTGATCTTTCTTCCCTTGTACTTAAAAAGTCCACAATTTTAAGTCTGAGCTTGTCTGACTCACGATTTCATCTGGACTAGTTACTTATATGTTAAAAAGCATGGAAAACCATTATTACTTAATATGAGTATTTGCTTTTAAGAGAAAAAAAGTTTTACAAAGGCTTGAGCCCTGGCCAGAGAGAAGGGAATTCCCTATTTATGGCACTCCAGAGTACATGGCAAGACCAGTATATCTTCAGTAGATATACAAGGAAACTCCTTCAGCCATCAACAGGCAAGCCTACCAATGTAAAGCAGTATAGCATGTAGACAGTTAAATGTCTGTCATTCAGACTGTTAACAGGGTTTTAAAAGTAGTAATTTAAGATCTTAAAAGAATTTCCACAAAAAAAAATTAATAGACAACATAATAGACAAAAATATACATAAGCAATTAATAAAATATAAAAATATGTATTTGGGGTGGGGTGTTAATATCTACTGAGAAGATTGACCTTTAAAGCACCAAATGAGACAGTTAAATAAGGCAAAAATATGGCAGAGTTTTTTTTATTAAAATGTGATTAAAAGTTAAAATAAAAAAATTTAGACTAGGGACAGGATAGGCTCTCACAAGATCATCTATACATTAAGGAAAAGAATTTTTAAAACTATTCATAATAGTGTTGCATTACTTTCAGGAGAAAAATACTTCACAAACCCATAAGGTGGCAGCAAACCCCTTTTTAGTTGAGAACGATAACATTCTGTCCTCTGTTTTGCACAAAGTTGATGTTTTTTATGTGTTTCAACACTGCCCCCCCCTCGTCCAATTAACACCAAAAAAATTAGTACACCAGTAGCATATGTATTCCTCTAATTTCAAAAGTATTATTTCTCACTAGGAACATCAGATGCTTTCAAAAGTAAAACCAAATGCCATTTAGATCCTCAGGAAAAAAACCCAAACCTCCCACAATGAAAGGACAGAACGTGCCGCCCTGTGAACTGACTGGTAACTTTTTTCATGACAAATCAGCTGACCTCTGTGCTCTAGCTATTGAATGAGCATAACTAACAACATGGCTGATACAACGGTTCACTGTGATAAAATCCCCTTCTCTAAGTTTTCATGTTACCGAGCCCCATGCCATTTTAATACTCAGTATCTCCGGAAAGCATGTATTTGCAAGCAGCATGGAAAATATGTTACTTTTCACAGTCATGTTTACAGCTAAGAAACCTCTCCATCTGTGCACTAGAGAGGTTCACTGTCAGAAATGAACAAGCTGTATTGTATATGAAATATTCTTATTGCTTCTACAACTCTACGGCTGTAACATAGTATCTGCGGTGCTGACAAGTCTGTAAGAGCCTCCTCTACAGCCCTGTCCTGCTTTTCAAATCTGCTTGATGCTGGAAACAAGTTACCATATGTTGGGGTTTCCCCAGATACATTTAATCTTTTTGCACTGAAAATGTGTCCAGGCAGAGTGAGTGACACTGTACATCTGTTGGGGATTGCAAGGCACAGTTATGGCTAGACTCCTGACCATGCAGAAATCCCAGACACGGATACTCTGCACATGCTTGCCTAACCTTGGTACACATACAGTTAGCCTGGTACTTCTGCAACGCGTTTGATGCACTGAATCAATATTGCACAAATAGTCCCACAATTTCATGATACTTCCTGATTCTGTACAAATGCTAGCCTATAGCACCCACTGTACATAGGCCACACTAACAAACTCACACACAAAAAAATCACAATTAAGTGTACATAGCAACAATTTTAATTTTGGTCATAATATACACAAGCCTAACCACGTTACTGGAGTCTATATTTAACAGCGAGAGCTTGTTTCTTCAATTTTCAAATAAAGATGATTTTTATGCCTCCTGCCCTGGCAATCTCAGGCTGGAGTTTTGCAAATCAAGCTATGTTAAAAGCTGTTCAGCTTGTAAAACATAGCAAGAATGAGAACTTGCATTTCTGAGCTGTCAGAGCCTTCCTTGGCTTCATCATCAAACTAATGAATGAGCAACTTGTGGAGATCAAGTAAGATAACAGAAAGACACAGCAGCCTGTGGAACTAGACCTGAACTAGGTGACACTGCCTCATAGTCTGCAGGATTTACAGCTACCACTTTAACAACTGTCACCTTTCCCTTGCCTCTGAAGGAGCGAGGAGGATTGAATTTGCTGTTTCCTGACTTTCCCACAGGTGTTTCCTATTCCTAGGCTTCTCCTAACTTAGTTCTTGTACCATTCAGCAGACGCTGGTTTCCCTGTTTCTGCTTCCATAAACAATCACTGAATGTTGCATTTTGTCAGCTGAGACAAAAGAGGTCAGTGCACACTACGCTGATGTAGAAACACCCAGTGTCAGCATATTCCTCTGACCTTCAAAAATGACATCCTTTTTTATCTGTGTTTCATGTATTACTGAGAGCCATCTGTTTTTAGGCTTTCCTGATTCCATAAGATCATATATTACTTTGCCATAATTAATGCACCAACATTAATGACTATACATTACTTTAAATCAAAAGAAGGAAAAAGGAAAAGAATCAAACAAGTCCCACATCTGCTCATCCAATTAATGTGATATCAGCTGTGAGCTAAACTTGTCAGAAAATTGAGCTGTCAAGAAGATTTATCAATGGAGCTTTTACATGGAAGAACCATGAGCTTTAGCTAGCACTATACTTTCATCTTTGGACTTTGTTCAAAAGCTAAACTAACTTTGACTCTTGGGACAAAGCAAAATAAGTAATAAAATGTCTTCTCTATGTAACAAAGAATAATTCTTCAGGCGGCTGGAAGACTTTCCTGCTTTAACACATATTTTGGGAATGGTTTAATGAAACCATAAAAAACACAGTGGTCTAATTCTGAAATGTTTTATATATTGAATACACAAATATTTATACATGGAATAAAATCATGGCATGGGAAAGACATCTTTATTCAGCACTTACTTAAAGATATATGAATCAATGACAGAAATAAATTCTCTGATGTCATACAGTTACTCGGTTCCTTCAGAGCTAGAAACGGCTCTTAGGATTGCCATCTTGGGCAGTGGAAAACATGGGCTATTCATACCGCTACGTCTTATATCAGTGGTTCCCTCATACCTCTCCTTTTTCTCCATGTGAGCTGTAACAATCTCAAGTTCATTTACACAAGCTGAACCCTTAGGAAAATGGAGCGTTTTAAGCAAGACACATCTTGGAGTTTTTATTTGTATGTAATTTCAACTGAAATGGTTTTAGAATAGAGAACAGCACTGCCAGAGCTGGATTTCTTACCACTGTAAGAAGTTATCACCCTTTCATTCCATTTTGCTTTCTCAGATGCCTGCTGAGTTGTGCCGATTAAATTGTTTTCAGAGCCACATAATAAACGAGGCTGCTGTGATCCATCCACGCCAATGTGGGCACAGAAATCTGCACATGGGCACAGCTAAGAAGGAAGGGGACTGCTTTGGTGGAGTCAGTGGTGATTTAGATGCATCTCAAACTACAGCCTGAGGATGCTGTTTTGAAAGCTTCGGCCTATCTAAGTCAAAGGTGTCACAGTTCCCTCTGGTCACTTGTTTCCTCCCATCCTTTGATACCAACACTGGCAGAGTGAACTAATTCGAACAGGTAAACTGGCAAAATACTACCCTTGTCTAGGTTTCCTGCTGGCTTAGGAAGATGAGAAAGTTCACTGCAGGATCAGACCAGCAGAAGAGAGGTGGTAAAACCCTGAAACTAGGAGCCAGAAGGTGTTGGGCAGCTTCCTGCCAACACCAAGTTTGATCAGCTCAAACTAATGTGGAAAGGGAAGTGCAAAGGGGCAGCGTTTCACTGGAAACAAGTCTGTGGCGTTCAAAAGGAAGAAGGCAGCTGGGGGCGAGAGGAACCATAACTTGTTACTTTACAAAACTTAGACTGATGAGCTGGGAAGCTTTGGAGACCAACAGTTAATTGTAAATGACTAACTGATGCCTATGATGTTATTTGTTTGGTTTTCTGCTTCACATAAAAGTAATTAAATCTTAATTTTTCTCCATTACTTTGTCAAAGTCAAATGCAACTTCAATCCCTTAGTATTATAAGAGGGCAAAAGACAGTAGTATTGCCATCATTAACTGATTCAAGCATTGATTAAAATTTGGCAGGGAGAAGGGGTTAAGCAGGATGGATTGGAGGAAGAAGAGGGAAAGAAACCAGTCATCCACGTAAGATGAAACCCTCTGGCTAAACTCCTTTGCAGTATGCCCACAGCTAAATAAATCAAAATACTACTGACTCAGCACACAGATTATCTTTGGGTCCCATGAGTAATTTGGTTGAACTATTTGGTTGGGTTTCTACAACCCAAAGGAGCTTTCAAAGTTACTTTCTTCTGAATTTCTACAAATAGTCTTGCTTTTGATGAAAAACTCTAAGAGAAAGTTGTATGCCTAATAAGATAAGATAGCCAAACTAAGCAACTTTTCTTGGAACCTTATTTAATGGTTACTCTCAGTTAACATGTTAATTCATACAGTCCTCCTGCCACCTTTGCTTGGCTCTAACGGATGTCCAGAGGTCCTTCCAAGCTCAGCTGTTCTGTGATTCTGTGGTTGTGTGATTCTGGATTCTGTGAAAATGAGTTAAAATACTCTGGCCTCAAGGCTGCAAATACTCACCACAGCTAGGGGTGATCTTACAAGAAAGACTGTGATTAACTAAACATCAAAGTTAAAAAGAAATTGCTGTCTCTAAAGGATGAATCACATCACCCTAAGACTGGTGCCTAAGTAAGCCAGATGAATCACCCACTAGTAGTACTTATTTCTTTCCATAGACTACAAAGGGAGCTCAGAGTGACTAGCTGTGACTCATACATTTAACTCCTACACATCTAAAATTGAATAATGAAAAGCTCTTGCTTAATAATGAGAGGCAACTGTATCTGTCTTCAGAGGGAATACAAGAAGTTGTAGGCTACCCTATGATCTGCATTTATACCTGAGCAATAATGATAGGACAGATTTCTACTGAACAATGATCCGTGGTAAAAGTAGGTAGTTATCAGCAGCACTGCTGTTACACCGCATATACCTCCCATTGGTAGCCCTTTTCTCCCCAGTAGCTGGGTTTGTTCTTTTATTTACTTATTCTGGTTCAGGGGTTGTTCTGCTTGTTATTTTTCTTCAGCTTGCTACTTCTTGTAGCTTCTAGGAACATCCACAGATAACAGCGTCTGGGTGACTGAGGCTTTTTTAGGCTGGTTCATGATTAAAAATCGCCTGCCTCTTTAGTCATTAGCTTTCTACTGATTAGGGAGCAATCTGCTGTTCATCCATGGTGGGGACACCCATTTAGCTGCTAAATAGGAATGCAGCAGACAGAATTTGGTAATTAGTAGGGCAGCTTGTTTAAAGAAGGCTTAAAAAAAACCCTGTTCCAGGTGATGTGGGCCTGTGCAGCAATGGTGGTGATGAGCTGTGTGGCGCAGTCTCTGTCACCAGCTGGAGAAAGCACTCTGGCACATAAGAGACCTCGACCCTGATGGCAGTCCGGAGGGGATGTGTTGTGCTCAGGTGACAGGCTGCAGGGAGTCTCTGGGCTGGGGTTAATGGTGGCCTCATCTGTGGGAGGTGTGCCCTGTTGAGGCTGCCAGGTAAAGGGGTTGCGGGGTGAGGTGACTGACTGCACACCATCATGGAAGAGGAAGAGGAGACCGCAGGGTCTTTCCAGACACCTTACAGAGGCAAGAGCCTGAGCCACACAACGAAGTGAGTAAGCATGGCGTGAGGCTATGCTTGAACCCATGGTGGATGGAGACTCCCACAGTGGGGGAAACTGGAAGCTTATGACTTCTGGCACCAACAGAATAGGTCCTCCTCTGCCTTCAGATCTGAGCTTACAGTGCCCTGAGCCAACGAAGGGGCCCAAGCTCCACTGGGGAGATTCTGGAGCCCAAAATGTGCATTAGCACCAAGACATGGTGGCTGATAACTGTTGGAGATCCCTTTATGTAGGGCATGAAGCTGCTGTCATGGGAGGTTCGCTGTTTGCTGTGGACCTGATCCAGGACATTGTGGAGAAACTGCCGGAGATCACGATGCCCTCAGACTATTATTTCTCATTGTTCATTCACACAGGCACCAAGGGAGACCTGCAGCAGATCTAGGCGGTCTACAGAGCTCAAGAGGCAAAGGTGAAGGACATGGGAATTCAAGGGGAATTTTCCCCAATCCTACGGGTGAATGGGAAGGGCCTGATAGGATTGAACATCCTCTGAGTTACCAGCTGGCTGTGTGGCTGGTGTCACAAGCAATACTTTGGCTTTTATGACCATGCTGTAAATTCCTTTTTCCCTGATAGGAGATCAAGTCAGAGGGAGATGCAGGTCACAGCCAAAATTTATTAGAGCACCTTTTATTAATTAAACTGTTGTTATTAATCACAGGTAACTATTCACACAGTACGTTTCCTTCACACAGTTCACTTAAACACACATACAGTTACCAGTTGGAGCAACAGTTAAAAGGCCAACCCCAGCTACTTACTCAGAAGCAGAGGGTCATATTGATGCACCAGTGGTTTGTACGTAGGTGTTGAGTATAGTCCCTCCAACGGCCCTTTCCTTCACCAGCTGTATATGCAATCCTTTAATATTCATCTGCATACAGCAGCCACCACTGCTTCTTGATGTGGTCTAAGCTACACAACCCACTGCTGATGCTAGCGTAAGCTAGTGGCCAAGTATAGATTCAGCAAACTCTTCATGTCCTGAGTTTAGCAGTTCTTGTGGATTCAAAAGGGCCTTTAGTCTGTGGAGACCCTGGAAGACCTTCTTCACATGCTACTTCTCAGCATGTACTTTTCCTCTCTTCAAACTGTTTTCTGGTTATTATTTCTCCATCCACACCCATAGACACCTATAGAGCCTATCCACACAAATTCACACAGAAAGGGCTCTTATGACAACCACAGGTCCCTGTTTCAGGAACAAGGACTGCTGGCAAAAGACGGTATCCATTTGGAGAAGGTGACCCACTTGGCAATGCACCTCAGTAAAGTCGTGTAAGATAGTGCAGTTAAGTGAGTGAACAGAGGTTAGTAATTGTTAGCACAAGAGGCAAGGTGGTGGGAACAAGAGAGCCCTCAGGAAGGATTAGACACCAAGAGTTCCTATCCATACACAGCTGCACACAGCTTGGGAGGAATAAGAGCTCTGCATGCAGATACAGAACTATGACATCACTGGAGCAGTTGCTAAGTGCTGGGACAACTTGAATGATGGGACCTCACTGATGGGTGGACACAAGCTCTGCAGAAAAGACAGGCAGAGGAGAAGAGGAGGGGGCATTGCCTTTTATGTGAAGGAGCAGTCTGAGTGTGTGGAGCTCTTCTCTGGAATTGGCAACAGACTGGATGAGGACTTGTGAGTCAGGGTCAGAGGAGAGACCACTGATGGTGGCACTGTAGTGGGATTTTGTTACAGACCACCTGATCAGGGTCAGGAAGTGGATGAACCTTTTTTTAAGCAACTCAAAGAAGTCTCTAGATCACAGACTCTGGCTCTTATGGGGGACTTTATCTTCCTTGACATCCACTGAAGGGGCAACGGAGCAGGATGATAATCTAGGAGGTATCTGGAGGGTGTCAGGGACAAATTCTTACCACAGATGTCAGGTGGGCCAACCATTATCTTGAACAAGAAAAACTGTTTGTCAGTGTGATAAACAATGACAGCCTTGGCTGTAGTGACCAGGAAACAGATCTCGAGGGGAAGGAGAAAGGCAAATATACAGACCCCGTCTTCAGGAGAGCAAGCTTTGCCTTCTTCAAGGAACTGGTAGAAAGGATCCTGTGGGAGGCATCTCTGAAAGCAAAAAGAAGAGAGCTGGCAGGTCCTTAAGGGAAACAGTCCATCCTGATACTCGGGAAAATTAGCAGATGTTTCAGGAGACCAGTTTGCCTAAACAGGGAACACAACTAAGTGCCAGTGTAAAAAGGCAGTATTTAGGAGGTAGAAGCAAGGGCAGGCTACCAAGAAGAATATAAAAATGGACATGAAGGGATGGCGAGATACTCAATGCCACCTTTGCCTCAGTCTTCACCTCTAGGTCTCCTTGGCCTTTGTGCTTAGGGAAAAGATTCAAGAAGAGAACTACCATCAGTGGAAGGGAATAGAGTCAAGTATCTTTAAGAAATATTGAACCATACAAATCCATGGGATCAGATGGTATGCATCTGATTACTTGCCAGCATCACTGTGAGGCTGCTTTGCACCGTATCTGAAAGACTGTAGAAATCAGGAGAAGTCCTGATGACTGGAGAAAGGCTAATGTTGCATTCATCATAAGACCTTGTTGATCCGAGGAACAGCAATCTGGTCAGCCACAATTTAGTCCCCGGGACAATCACAGAACACGTCCTCTTGGAAGCTATTTATGGGCACAAGAAGGCAAAGAAGGTGACTGGGAATAGCCAGCGTGAATATACCAAAAGTATGCCATCATTAACAAATCCAATGCCAAATGCCTCCTATGATGAAATGACTACATCTGTGGATGTGGGGAGGACAGTGGATGTCATCTACTTTGACTGTGGCAAGGCCTTGAGAAGATCTCCCACAGCGTTTTTGTATCCATGTTGGGATGTTACAGTGTAGGTAGATGAACTACTAGATGGGTATACTGGTTTTGGCTGGGATGGAGTTAAATTTCTTCATAGTAGCTTGTATGGTGCTATGCTTTGAATTTGCGCTGAAAATAATGCTGATAACACACTGATGTTTTAATTATTGTTGAGCAATTCTTGCACTGTGTCAGGGCCTTTTCTGCTTCTCACGCTGCTCCACCAGCGAGTAGGCTGGGGGTGCACAAGAAGCTTGGAGGGGGCATAGCCAGCATAGCTGATCCCAACCGGCCAAAGGGATATTCCATACCATATGACGTTGTGCTCAGCAAAAAAACTGGGGGGTGGCAGTTGGAGGGGGCTGCTGTTGCTCGAGGCCTGGCTGGGCATCGATTGGTTGGTGGTGAGCAATTGTTTTCTTTTGCATTGTTTGTTTTTCTTGGGTTTTGTTTTTCTTTCTCTTTGTTTTTTTCTTCTTACATTTTTTTTAAAATTCTTTTTAATTATTAAACTGTCTTTATCTCAACCTATGAGTTTTTCTCACTCTTACCCTTTCGCCTCTCCCCTCCATCCTACCGGGTGGGAGCAAGTGAACGGCTGTGTGGTGCTTAGTTGCTGCACAGGGTTCAGCCATGACAATGGGTAAAAAAATGTGTGGTTCTTCAGGCTAACTGTGTACTGGGCTGTAAAAAAAAAAGACAGCAGACACTATGTCAAGGGTAGTGATTAATCCCTTCAGCTTGGCACTCATTAAACCACTTCCAGTGGGGTCCCACACTGTGTGGAGCCTCACATACAGTTTGGGGCCCCTCAGTACTTTCAAGACATTGATCAACTGGAGAGTTCAGCGAAGAGCCAGAAAGATAGTCAGTGGCTGGAGCATTTGCCTTGTGAGGAGAGGCTGAGGGAGCTGAGCTTGTTCAGTTTGTTCAGAAAAGGCACCTTCAGGGGACCTTAGGGACCACCAAGAGGACAGAGCCAGGCTCTTTACTAAAGTGCAGTGGGAAAATGAAAGACAGTGCCCATAAATTGACCTGACCTCATACAAGGAAAATATTTTCCACTATCAGTATAATTAAGCACTGGAGCAAGTTGCCCAGAGAGGTTGCATAGACTATCCTTGGAGGTTTTCAAGACCCAAGAGGACAAAGCTCTGAGCAATACAGTCTGAGTGTTGATCTTGCTCTGACTAGGAAGCTGGAGTAGATGAGCACCCTTCCAATCTGAATGATTCTGTGAAATATTCTTTCTCTCCTCCATCATTTGTATGCAGTGACAAATCATGGGTAACTCTGTGAATGAGAGTGGACATAACTGAGAATGGCGAGGCACCCAGTTCCATCCATGCAGCAGCTACTCTAGAAATCCTACCCGGCTCTCCAAATTCAATTCTTACTTTTCTTTATAGGTGGGAACCTTAAAAATACTTACAAAAAATAATATTTTGAGAACAGTATCACCTTCCCTTCACTGACCCCTGAAGTATGCCAAGATTACAATCTGTGGTATTCTAAGATCTCACTGTAGTTTGATGGAGTTAAATTTCTTCATAGTAGCTTGTATGGTGCTATGCTTTGGATTTGCGCTGAAAATAATGCCGATAACACACTGATGTTTTAGTTATTGCTGAGCAATTCTTGCACTGTGTCAGGGCCTTTTCTGCTTTTCACGCTGCTCCACCAGCGAGTAGGAGAATCTGGTGAATCTCACCAGATTCACCTTCCCTTCAAAAGAGAAAAGAAAATCACAAATTATTTTTCCCACAAAAAAAAAATGATACCAAAATTATGATGGCAGCCATGGTAGAATTTCATCCTTAGTTATACTAGAATTTCAAAGTAGAAAGTATGCTCATGCTATACCATACTAATGGGGTTTACAATTTAAATCATAATTATCTCTGAAAGCTAATTCAAAATCACTGGCATTTTATAATGAACATCCAAAGATGTGAAAGTCTGTAAAGCAACTAGAGCATTCTCAGACTTCACAACAAGGCTACTTTTAATGTAATTATAGCAATTAAGACCCTTCTATTAATAACTTTCTTTTCAGATTAACAAGCCACTTATGTAGTACAATATAAAGAGGGTTCTAATTACAGCGACAACATTGTGATTTTTGAAAACTGTTTAATAATGCGTGATAAGTGACTGCCAACTTGCATTAAGATGTTTTAGGAATCCCGCATAGACCTGATGTTTGATAATCTTGTTTTGAAGACATTATTTGAATTGCAAATTGAAATCAAAGGAAAATGCAGCATTCTTCTGCCCGAAAGAGTAGAATCTTTATTTGCAGTGCTGAGTAGACCTTTAAAAGCACAGCAGCACTTGATAAAACAAGTCTGTAATTTGTTGTTATTTGATGTAGCTGGCCATCTGATGCAAAGCACACTGATGACAGAAATACTTCTCTTAGTAATCTGAGTGGATCAAAATCTTAAGTGAATTATCTCATTTAAACAAGGCATCCTCTCAAAAGGAAGGATAAGCTAGTCCAGAAGAAATAAATAGATTCATGTTATTTGACTTAACCAATATCAGGAAGTTGTAAAATGTTGGAACTGAGTATCTATTTGATTGCTCCAGAGTAATGTATCTATTTTAGGTATTTATTATTACTCCTTTACTGCATACGAAGCTTTTGGATTCTTGAATTTTTATTTTTTTAAAAATGTCAGATGGGTTTAAGGAAGTTATTATTCATATTTTATACATAAACATCATATTTTTCAAAAGATAAACCAGTGAGATTTAAAGAATGTTAGCTGAGATTTTTCTGAAATTTTTATCTCCAATACCTTGTTTGGAGTTATGTAACTGTTTCATTTTACTGAGCCTAGGGTGAATGATTGCTGAGCTACATGGTATTGACAGGTTTCAAACTGAGCTACCAAATTGTGACAAGTTTTTGTGAACACAATTTTTCAGAAGTTTATAATATGGCAAAGTTAGAATCAAATTCACCTATTCTTTACAAAAATTGAAAAGAGAAAACCTAGACTTACTTTCTGCAAAAATTCAAGTATTCATTGCACAGATTAGAAATATTAGACTTACAGTTGGATGAACTTTTGGAGGGAATAATTGACT
Source organism: Pygoscelis adeliae (assembly GCF_000699105.1). Lineage (NCBI taxonomy): Eukaryota > Metazoa > Chordata > Aves > Sphenisciformes > Spheniscidae > Pygoscelis > Pygoscelis adeliae. Next base: position 1,006,193 of record NW_008824806.1, on the reverse strand, counting down.
TAACAAAAAGGCAGATTTACTGCATCTGATGGTATTTGTGAAGCTGGGCTGAACTTGACCAATAGGTTTCACTGGAAAAAAAAGGGGGGGACATTTACAGGGGACATTTACAAAACCAGGAAAGAAGGGTATATTTTCTTCCCAAACCTTATCTTCTAGTGCATAACAAAGTTGCCAGGGATTATAGAAATTGCCCAGTTCATGTATTCTAAGTGTGACTACACTCGCAACTATCCCATATTAAATGGAATGGATAATTATCCAGAAGCAGGGGTTGCTCCTTCTCAGCAGGGATTCTGCACAAAAAGGGATATATCCAAGAAAGAACATTTTTTGTCAAAGCTGTTCTGCTCAGTACAAAATATTTTAAGTACGTACTTGGTGAGACAGAATGTTTCCTTACCTTATAGATTACAGGATTTGTGTGGGAGATTCAGTATAAAAAGACAAAGTATTAGACAAGGATCTCCCAGACTTCTACAGTTGAAGGCCCTAACCACAAGACTATCCAAGAGGAGATCAGTACATCCACTTAGCTTGTTTGCTGGAAGTAGCCATTAACTTCCATTCAAAATGCCTCCAAAATGAGCCTCTAGCTGTCAGTAAAATTTCCAGTGAAACAGGCACAAAAATTTTTAACTCTGACAAAAGAAGGCAAAATATTCTCCGTAATTCATGTTCTAGGAAACACCTTAATTATCTGGCATTAACAATAAAACAACTTCTTTCCCTCTTCAATTGTTCCACCTTCACAAGCAAATAAAACAAAAAAGAAACAACAATAAACAATTTTTTTAAAAAGAAAGATGCTGGGTAGGATGTGAGGCAGGGAAGCTTTCATCTAAAATCATTGATGTTTGACAAAGTTATAACAAACTGAAAATAGACCCTGTACTGGGAAGTGTTGGATAGCCTTGGCTATTGGTACTATATTTTGTCATTCATGGAAAAATGAGCAACGAAAGAAATGAAAGAAAACAGCATTGAGAGGTAGGCACGTACATGGGCACACTGAATACACGTTCTTTTCTTGTGTACCTTTTTGTAGATATTCCCTTAGTAACAGATAAATACAAGATGCTATCAAGCTATATTAAAATACTTTTTTTGAGAAAGGAAGGCAAAACATGGATGAGAAAAGTAAACTAAGACTTCAGTCACTCCATATAAGGGAGTGGGAAGAAGATGGAAACCAAGTAACAGAGCAGCAAAGGGTAAGAGAATGCATACACAGAAAAAAACAAGGAAAATATATGAAAAGTTCTAATCTGATGAACCTTATTGTTCATACTGTTTCTTTTTATTAATGTCTTGTGAATCCTTTAGTCTTTACCAGTAAAGGAGTACAGCTGATGCATCTATAAAACAGCTGTCAGAAATTCTGCTGTAATTTTTCATGCCTAACACATACAGAGAAAAGAAGAAATACACCATATGGGCAATGAAGAAGTGAAAACACAAAATGAGATATAATTTCAACAGCTTCTGGTTTCTTCAGCATTCATGCCTCATATTCTATCCAACAGCTCTGAGACAGCAATACAGCCATTGTTCATTAGAACTAGATGCTTGATCGATGAATGATTTGTTTTTCAGTCCTTAGCTTATATACTGTAATTATTTTACTACTGCCCATTGAACAAGCCAGAATCTAGACAGCACTGTACTTCAAGGCGTGCAAACATATTGATAATCTTTGGGACTCACAGATTTGTTTCTTGCTCTGTGGTATGTGCAACAGCCAGTTTCCCGGTGATACAGTATGGAAGACATGAATTCTAGAGTGTCTCCTGAACAACCAGCCACCCATGCTTGCCTCTGCCTGTCCCATCTTCAAGGTCCAATCCCTAATCCCTTCTGGACATCATTTTGTAGTAAAGATGTCTCACGGCTGTATTTAATAGTCCTACCACTTCTGCTTCTCCCTTTATCTGGCCCCCTCATTGTAGAGTTCCATGAGAACTTCTCTGCTCCCAGCTACACCATCCCGTCCCTCTCCTTCTGCCCTCTCTGGTGTTTGATTTCCTCCACAACCAGTTCAGCTCACTAAGCTGACAGGAAACTAATTCATCAAAAGATGACTACATTTCTTCTGGTCTACTGAGTTGAACTGGCTACTCAAGGAATCAGAGAAGCACCAGAGGTGGCACAAGGAAGGTCATGAGACTGCGCAAAGGGCAGCAGGGAGGGAAGGAGGAAGAAACAGAACTGCTGCTTTACTCAGAAATGCCTGTTAGATATGATCAGTTGTCTTCTCTAATTGCTCCTCAGCTACATAGGTACCTTTACTGAACTATTTTTTTAAGCACATGAAAATCTTTTTATTTCTCCCCAAAACACACTTGTTAATTGTATGCAAGCCAATAAACCATTTGAAGTCACTGGCACTATGTGGCTGTGTAAAGTTAAACAAATAGGCAAACTACTTGTAGGACCTAACAAAGGCCTAACAAAGACCAAATGCAGTGTGTATGTAAGCATCAACCTCTGGCTGAACTCATGCCTTTGTAGGCTCTTTGTCACAGGGAAAGAAATCAAGTTTCCTGAAAGCTTTTGAAAATTATTTTTGATTTGCTGAAAATGAAGTTTGCTCTGATTCTTGATCTGTTCTTGAGACAATGTCACCTTTTCTGTAGTGAATACCACTCCTGCAGATCAGTCCTCTTGAGCCATGCTTTTCATCTGTTTCAGAGCTAGAAAAGCCCCGCACCAGAGGCCTCCAAGTCAAACATCAGAATACAATGGCCAAAGTGAATTGCATGTGACAGACTCCACAGCTGCCACAGATATAAATGACACCTTTTCAATTTAAATG
>NW_008824806.1:1000244-1003317 GCF_000699105.1 Pygoscelis adeliae | reverse complement strand
ACTATGAATCTCAACTAGCATTTCCATCTGCTGCATTAGGGCCTAAACTTCTATTTAAATAGAGGCAGCAAGTGCTAGACTCATAGCAAAGTCATATTATTATATGAGACCACTTAAGTCTGAAGAAGGATTAAAGTGCAATAGAAAATCTTCCAGGACTGAAAAAAGAAGTAGCAAGTCCAAGCAGGGATTTTACTTACTGTAGTTTAGATAATTGTCCTAATTTTAATTTTTCTTACTGTATACTATATGTAACACCAGAAACTATAAATCATTCCCACTGAGTCTAGTCCTTTGACAAGCTGTAAGTTACCGGGTAAGACCTCAGATGGGTACCTTTTTGGTTGGGCTAAGAGTGGGTTTGATCAGTGACAGAAAAAGCAAGAGCGTCTGATCTATCGAAGTGGCAGCTTGGAGTCGTATGACCCTAATGACAGCCTCCATCCACTTGAGAGAAAAATTTCTGCCTGCAGAGCCAAGCCAGAAGATTTTTCGATGGCTATAAAAGGAGTTTGGTATGAAGGAAAGCTGATGATCGCTGCCTGTTTCCTAAGACTTAACAGGCCTGTTTTTCTCAGATATGGGTGGCAAGTATCGTAAGATTCTGTAATTATGAACAGACACATAATGAATTCAATTACCTATTAATGTTCCTTAGCATTTGTAGTCATGAAAGCATGATCTCATACACTGTAACTACTTTCCTTCAATAGTGTAAGACATCATCTCTGCAAGCCTAGGCTGAAGTTATTAAATATACATTATAGCCAAAGATTCACTGTGTTTCTATCCAGCTGGTACTCATGTTATCCCTTTTTAGACATTATATACAATCTTTATGTAAATTATTACTAATGGAAAATCTGAGAACTGCAGAACATTTGCTGGAGCTCTCTTGCATGGGAAAGAAGCCAAACAAGTGCTCATAACATTATATTGTTAGAAGAGCTGTATAGGAAATTATTTCCCATCCCACAGTTTTTTGAGAGATCAGAAATTGACTTTCATTGAATTGGAATGAAACCAAGAACCTTGAAAGTGAGAAACCTGACAGAAACACCCTTTGTCCTTTACTGAATGCCCTTTCACTACCCCCGTAGTGAAAGCATTCACCATGGTTACATTTTTCTAGTCTAAGCCAGGCAGAGCAGGATCAGATATTGGTCTTCTGTAACTCATGTAAATACCTTAATCCTAGGTGAGATGGAAATCTTTTTCCTGTGTTCTCTCACTGTGATCAGAAATTCCACTTTGAATGCCTGCTGAAAGTTTTGATTTCAAAGAACTGGCCTGTTCTCATGGTGAAATAAAAACTGTTTGGCATAAAATGTCCAAATAATTCTAGTTTCAAAATTTTGCTACTGGACATTGAGAGACCTCTGACATAATTTTTAACAAGAAAAAAGGGTTAAACTCATTGACTTAGATAAAGTCAATGCAGCTAACAGATAAACATCAAATTTTTTGGACCTCTCTTCAGATGGAAATTACAAGTGTCTAGATAGCTGTTCCAAATCAAAGTAAAATATTAGAATCCAACAGAAATTATAATAAGGAAAAAGTGCCACAACAGAATTCCTAAAAAAAAAAATCATATTTGCCTTTTGCTATTTATTCACATCTTTAGGTGAGACAGCACCTCTCAGTACTGTCAAAAAACAAATCACAGAATCACAGAATTGTTGAGGTTGGCAGGGACCTCTGGAGGTCATCTGGTTCAACTCCCCTACTCAAGCAGGGCCACCTACAGCACGTTGCACAGGACCATGTCCAGATGGCTTTTGAATATCTCCAAGGAGGGAGACTCCACAACCTCCCTGGACAACTTGTGCCAATGCTCAGTCACCCTCACAGTAAAAAAGTGTTCCCTGATGTTCTGATGGAGTCTCCTGTGTTTCCGTTTGTGCCCATTGCCTCTGGCCCTGTCACTGGGCACCACTGAAAAGAGCCTGGCTCTGTCCTCTTTGCGTCCTCCCTTCAGATATTTACAAACATTGATGAGATCCCCCTGAGCCTTCTCCAGGCTAAACAGTCCCAGCTCTCTCAGCCTTTCCTCATATAAGAGATGTTCCAGTTCCTTAATCATACATGCTGGCCTTCACTAGGCTCTCTCCAGTATACCTGTCTCTCTTGCACCAGGGAGCCCAGAACTGGACACAACACTGGGTATGGCCTCACCAGTGCTGGGTAGAGGGGAAGGATGACCTCCCTCAACCTGCTGGCAACACTCCTCCTGATGCAGCCCAGGATACCATTTGCCTTCTTTGCTGCAAGGGCACATCACTGGCTCATGGCCAACTTGGTGTCCACCGAGACCCCCAGGTCCTTTTCTGCAAAGCTGCTTTCCAGCTGGTCAGCCCACAGTATGTACTGGTGCATGGGGTTGTTTCTCCTCAGGTGCAGAACTTTGTAATTCCCCTTGTTGAACTTCATGAGGTTCCTGTCAGCCCACTTCTCCAGCCTGTTAAGATCCCTCTGGATGGCAGCATGACCCTCTGGTGTATCAGTCACACCTACCAGTTTTGTGTCATCAGCAAGATGCTGCTCTCATCTACCAAGCCAGTCATCTCATCATAAACGGTTATCGGGTTGGTGAAACACGACTTCCCCTTGGTGAATCCATGCTGACTATATTTTTGTCCTTTATGTGCCTGGAAATGGTTTCCAGGATTAGCTGCTCCATCACCTTCACAGAGATCAAGGTGAGGCTGACTGGCCTGTAGTTCTCTTGGTCCTCCTCCTTGCTTTTTCTGAAGACAGGAGTGACATTTGCTTTCCTCCAGTCTTCAGACACTTCTCCCAGTCACCATGATAGATCAAAAATTATCAGTTGGCCTCACAGCTTCCTTGGCAGTCATGGGTACCTCCCATCAGGGCCCATAGGCTTACGTACGTCCAGTTTGCTTGTGTATGGCCTGACCTGATCCTCTTCCACCAAAGGTACATCTTCCTTGCTCCAGTTTTTTTCCCCCGGTCTCTGGGATTTCTGAAGGCCAGTCTCATTAGTAAAGACTGAGGTGAAGACAGCTTTCAGTACCTCAGCCTTTTGCATGTCCTGTACCACCAGGGCCCC
>NW_008824806.1:995043-1000203 GCF_000699105.1 Pygoscelis adeliae | reverse complement strand
TTCTGTACTTAAGAACCCCTTCTTGTTGCTTTTGACATCACTTGCCAGGTTCAACTCCAGGTGGGCTTTGGCTTTCATAAACACGCCTTTGCATGCTCGGACAGTGCCTCCGTATTCCTCCCAGGTTACCTGACCCGGCTTCCACCTTCTGTCCACACCCTTTTTATGTTTGAGTTTTGCCAGGAGCTTCTTGTTCATCCATGAATGAAATATTTATGGAAACTTACTATGCAATAAGCTTTTCAAAGAACAAGAAGTGTATCTCTGGCTTTACTTAGTATTTTTCTGATACCATATTTATAATTTTTTTATGATATAATTTATGATACATTTTGAGTAAGTGTTGGGTTTTTTTGGTCTAAGTAAATTTACCTCAATTAGAGATTTAATAATGCAGGAACCTTCTTCAGGTTGGCATGTTTGTAACTACTGATTTTGTGACTGGGACTAAAAAGCAGAGATGAATTAAAGAATTAGCTCCATTCTCCACTACATAATTTCTGAGTTCTATCCAATAAATGACATAAAAGCCTAAAAGTTACACACTATAATGTTTTGTTTCTACGCTAGGGCACCTAAAGCACATAGAGTTCATGGAGCAGTTCCATAATCCACAACAGACTCCAAGCCATGAAGCACACTGAGCAAGAAAGGAACCACAGTCAGCAAGCAGCTGCCTCCGAACTTATCCAAATCACCCATACTTGATAGAAAATATCTCTGCCTGTTGGGAAACAGAGCCTCCTCCTATCTCAGTTCTTTCAAAGAACAAAGAGCAGCTCATTCTTTCCTTTTAGAAGAGGTTTTTCTTTTATTGTTTTCTCCCCTCCCCTTCTCTTTCTGCCTCTAATACTGTCCACAAGGTAGAAGATACAGGTTCAAGTTCCTTTTCTGATTGAAGGAAGCTTTGATTTTCCCAGCAAGTGCCATAATCATGAAGCTACAGCACATTTTCCCACCATTTTGCTTTGCCACCGTTTCAAGAACTGAACACTCACAGGGACAGACAGGGAGAACAAGAAAGAGCATGACTGTAGCTTGTGTTAAGGGTTCTTTGGATAACAAGTCCTCCTCACTCGTAAAACTGTAGGTTTACCCTATATCTGGTTAATGTAGGTCTTGGGACTGCATACCCAGTAACTTAGATAGACATACTACTCTCTGACTATTTCAATAGACCTCTTTTTCTCTTCTGTACAGTGGCACTAGTTCAAAAGCATAGTTAAAACATCTTGTTTAACTATGTAGCCAAAGTCTGGTGGCTAGGCCACAGACCTAACAGATGGAAGCTGTAGCTTGGATCGCCATGAGGCTGAGGAAAGCTTACAACTCCATATTCCAACTTGGGGACAAGTTCACTATCTACTAAGGTGTTACAGAAAAAGTGGGGCAGAGCCCCTTCTCAGTATATTCTTTTAAAAAAGCAATAGCCATTACCGAATTTTGTAAGGATCTTAAATCTGTCTCTATTTCATGCATGGTCTGAAACTTCCTAGCACATTCAGCCTCTCTGAAGAGCTAAACACAATGAAGTTTAGTCTCTAGATCTTGAATGGACCAAGCATGAGACAGGTATCAACTTATTTTATCAATACTAACATTCAGACAATCTCACATCTAAGTAAGCAAAAAGTAAAACAACCAATGTACAATGCAGAACTAAGTATATGCTTAGCTGGGAAGCAGATAATCAGTAATGCAGTAAGATTTGCAACTTTTGATTTAGGCACCCAAGTTCCCTTCTTTTTTTTTTTTTTTTATTGGACCTACCCCAAGACATTCCATGTAACATTGCCTTGTTTTATTCAAATGGAAACAAAAAGGAAAATGTTATTCCTTTCTCAAACTGAAACGTTTTTTGAAAACTAAATTAGTGTGTTAAGCCACTTTGAGGCAAGACAGACTCCTATATTTATATTACACTTAAGATTATACTTACAGAAAAAAAATCTTAAAAGCACACAGTGTCATTAGTTATAACATATGAAGCACTGAGTAAACAGCGCAACTAGAAGAATTTAACTGGAAGCTAGTCTGAAGTATTTGCTTCAAAGTTTAAACGAAAGAACTGTTTATTAAATAACAGCTTTACTAGAAACAAATTTTCAGCATTGCTAAGTCATTATGATACTATCCTTTCTCTCATTCAGGGATGGACTTATAAATCACCTATGTAATCTACATATCTAAAGTTTGGAGATACATAATTACTCCAAATGCATTCATCGTTATGGTATCCGAGCGCAAAGAAAACTGTAAAACCAGGAAGACAATCTGACAGATTGTCCACTCTCCATTGTCTATGTTCCCAGAAGTGTGTATGGTAGAAGTATTAGCTTTTTCCCATCTTCTGCCTGTTGTCTCCATGAAGGTTTTTGCGGGGAAGTTAATGCTGGGATGCGCCTTGCTGTTTCTTCAAAAAATAGTAATATTTTAAACAGGCATTTGGTATTTCCTAGACAGTTATGAGAAAGCCCAGCTCTGTGCCCTGGCACATTTCAATGCTGTGTGCCTGGCAATTTCAGAATCCTTAAGGGGAAGAGCTATACAGGATCACATTCACAGAATAGGAAGTTATTTCTGCCAGACTAATTGAAGTCATAGAAAACACAGAAAAGAGTTAGAATCTTGAAATGCATTCTTTATTGATCCAGGTCTCAGAGGAAGCGTGTTCCAACAGCAATCTGCTGGTTTGTAAAACAGAACTCATATTACTGTCTGCGTTTTCCATTACACATATGAATTTGTAGGCTTCATACACAAATTCAAAGGTAGGAAGGCTGTTAAAGTTTGCGGTATTTTGGCACTAAATTACACAATTGAAAGATGCACAAATCACAACCAGAGCATCTCCAACTCAAGAGGTTCAAGAAAAATATAAGCAAAAGAAATTATTATTAACGCAGCAGTGTCATAGCTTAGTAAGAGAAAAAAAAGAAGGAAAATGTCATGATCAAAACTGTGATTATGCTATTAATCTCAGGGAGATAAGAATAAGCAAAATACACTTAAATCATACAAGATTTTGTTTTACTTTTTTTAGCTTCCTAAAATGAAGATACGCTTCTACATCCTTTCCCATATGAAAAGCATATAATAAGGACTTTCATTTCTCTGCTTAGCACAGCCAAAGGTACCTAGCAAGTCTTTGTAATTGCTGGCATTTTCACTATTACATTATATCACTCGACAGCGCATTCACTGAACAGGAAAAATCTCCTGCTTAGTGCTTTGATCTTAGTCTGAGGAAGTTATGAGCATGGATGGTATGCAAACTATATTGGTCCAAGGCATACCAACATTTCAGGCCCTCTAACTTCCCCTTGTCTTTCACCCCCAAAACCAGCAGGAAGGAACCACTAAACCAAACAAAACAGAATGAGAAAAAGAAATTAAAACCAAAATTTCAAAACCAACCAAACAGAATTCATGCAACAGCCCTTATTATTCACCTCTCTTTGGAACAGACACACACTGAGCACAGCAGCATTACATGATGGTCTAAGTTCTCTCATTTTTTCTAATGTTACGGCTTGAGACCATCGTCTCTTAGTTTTGTATTGAACTTCTTGGTCAAGGTCTGCTGCATAGATTCATTGGTAGGAGCAGCTGGCCCATGCCATACACCGTGATGCTTGTTCCAGCTGAAAAGTCAAACAGTATTTTGCTTTTACCTGTTAACAGGCAACAAACAGATCTAGTCTTATTTTCGCTTTGTTGCAAACATCTTTCAGCAAGTGATGGCAGACAAAAAAATTAAACACTGAAAGAGAAGTATATTTGGCCTCTGGGGAAGAAACAAAATGACCTAAGACTTACTTGAGAAAAGTTGGTCTGTGTGGAGAGAAAAGATTAGGTCCTGCAGATGAATGACAAAATAATCTACCAAATTATTCACCACCGCTGCCTAGGGTAGCCTGAATGTTTGTTACTTTTTCCAAAGATAAAAAGAAATAGGAAAGAAGAAAATATTTATGGAAGCATTCAGTCTTGGAAATGCTTAATTATTCTGTCATTTTATATTACATATCCATTATATATATAAAATACATTTTATATTATCAGTGACATCCCAGGACTGATCACGTGCATATGAGTTTGAAGACTGGGATCAAACTTTTTTTCACAATATTTATCCAGTGCCAACAGGAGAAAAAAATTTTGTTCGGTTCAATGAACAGACAAAAAATCACTACTGTGAAACGTGCGGTAACACATGATGAGATCAGGTTCTGGAGTGTCAAAACCTCTTGAGTGGATTCAGGTGGAAGCAAATCCACCTGGGCAAAACTAGTTATTTCCTCCCGATGTAGTGGGGGTGAGAGGGAGCAGAGTTAGGCCACAGAACTTGCATCGAAGAGCAGTTCTACACCACCTTGGGGGCCTGGGCTGGGCAGTCGGCCGGCGGTGGGGTCCTGCCCCAACCACCACACCACCCACCCCTGCTGCCACGCCTGAGGAAATGGCCTCAAGTTGCACCGGGGGAGGTTTAGATTGGACATGAGCAAAAATTTCTTTACTGAAAGAGTGGTTAGACATTGGAAGAGGCTGCCCAGGGAAGTGGTTGAGTCACCATCCCTGGAAGTATTTAAAAGACGGGTAGATGAGGCATTTAGGGACATGGTTTAGTGGGCATGGTGGTGTTGGGTTGACGGTTGGACTTGATGATCTTGGAGGTCTCTTCCAACCTTAATGATTCTATGATTCTGCCTGGGCCACCGCAGAGCCTGTCACCACCTGCACAGCAGCCCCTCTCCCCACCACCCCCTGCGCAAACGGCCACAACCAACCCTCCTCCGTGGCCTCAACGAGAGCTCAGCCCCGGCAGGGTGACATTTTAACTGTTTTTACGAAGATGCGCCCAGCCTCCCCCCAGCACAGCCCCAGCACCAGGCAGCCTCCTGGGCCGCCGGCAGGAAGGTGGAGGCTGGGACCCGGCCCTTGCGGGCATTGCACCGTCTAGAAGTCGCTGAGGGAAGAGTCTCGGCAAGGGAAGGACCCGCCCGCTCTTGCCTCCCCCTCCTGCTCACGTCAATAAATCTAATACGAGTCCGAGGTTTTTTTTTCCCCTTTTCCTCCTTCGGGAGGCACCGCGTTTCCAGGCGTCTGTACTCGAAGGTAAACCGCTGCGCCAGCAAATGCCTTCCCCGTGAGCGTATC
>NW_008824806.1:991295-994465 GCF_000699105.1 Pygoscelis adeliae | reverse complement strand
TCCTCCCGCTCGGGCTCCGTCGCCCCATCTCAAAGGGGGGGTGGGGAAGGTGAGAGGCCGGGAGAGCTGCCTGCGAAATGAGCTCTGTCGCCTTGCCCTCAAGCGGAACAAAAAACTTCTCCTCCGCTCCCGGCGCTAATTAAGGCGCTGCATTTTGTTCCCCAGGTAGCCGAGTGGGTACCCCTGTCCTATGTGCAAGCGTTGCTGTCCTTTAAGTAAAAACATGTGCCCCCCAGAAAAGCTGTGATCTAATAGTTGTGTTCAGGTACGAGCCCTATGTACGTACCTGAACATATTTAGGGTGTGTGCGAACCCTAAATTACATGCAACCAGAACCCTGCTCACAGATACGCTGAAGCTTAATTTCCGACCTTTGAGGTGACTAGCCCATTACAGTTGTGTTGTCAGCGTTCGTATGGATTGCCCTCCTGAGACAGAAACTTAGGGTTGGTTGTTTTTTTTAAAGGCATATTGACTAGTTAGTTTGGAGTCGAGCTGGCAAGTGGGGGAGGATAAGTAACAGAAAGTGATAAGTAATCCAATTGTATTAGATGTCTTTCCAAAACTCACTATTTAAAACTTAATATGTAAAACTGATTTCATGTGGGGGACACCTCTGAATCTTTGCTTTGACTGCTTTTGCAAATTAAATGCAGCACTTAAGCAATGACTTCTTTTAATAAGAACTTCTCTATAGTATCTGTTAGGAGACTGTCTGATGAAGGTGGAAGGAGCTTTGTGTATGAACATGGGTTAAATCTGTACGTAACCCTCATTGATATAACAGAACTAGTCTTTTGAAATGCGTGTTACACGGACGTGCCTGGCTTGTGTTCCTGAATTGTTATATTTAAGAGCAGTAACTTGTTCTAAAGTATGCATATGCACTTTTGTATACCTGTATCCCTTACCAACTTGCAGGCTAGAAACTGACCCAGGTATGGAAGTAATTGTGTGGCCTGGAAGGCTACCTGTTAAGTCAAGGCTGAATCCTCTCAAAGCAGGTTAGCTTCAATAGCCTTGAGTTACAGCTTTCTCCGAGTGATGTCACCATGTGATGATGTCACCTGGATGAGGGTCCTGGTTTGGAGAAACTACATATCTCATTCCCCAGTCAACATTAGGCTATCAGTGTATAGATGGGTGTAGGTAAGTACTGTCACTGTCTTCAGAAGCTAGTTGTGTGCACAGGGTTGTCCCCTTTGCGTGACTGCTTGTATGTAATGAAAACAAGCTTCTTCAGTAGATTTGCTTATATTTTCTAAGCGCACTTTAAAACTTAATATGATGGCATCACAGAGCTTGTTCACTGAAAGTTTTCTGAACTCCAGGAGGAGAGATGCATATTTGTGGAAGACAGAGCATTCCTATTCAGAACTTCTCCATCTACAGAGAAAATAAATATTTGCTGTGAAATACTGATAAAATTCTGCTGATAGTGGAGTCTTAGTTTGAATGAACTTGTAGTTGCTGAACATCTGCTTCTAATTGCACTGTAATTATTGGGTAGTTGTGTGTGTTGTAAATTTATTTGACCATTTTTGTCATATTTTTCTTTGGTCATCTTTTACTCTTCTCCTTCATCAACTTCAAAGATTCCTGAAGACTTTGCTGAACCTGCTCAGACAGATGCGGACACTGGTGCCACAAAAGAAACCAGCAAAGCTCTGTTTGTAGAAAGTAATTTGTATTTTATATTCTGTTCAGCTTTAGTATTACTACTGCTAAGAGATGTTTATGATGTGAAGAACTTTTGAACGAAAAATGAAAACATTTTCTCTGTTTCTGCTATATGTATGTTCAGAAAACTACTTCTGTTCTTCCTCTGTCTCCCCTCCCTCGTTCACATCTCCTCATCACCTTTTTTCTCTTTATAACTTGGGTGAAGCTCATGTCCCAAGAGAACAGACAAGGATCTGTGACAAGTCAATGCAGGGAGAACTGGGAAGCTTTGCTATGTACCAATGTATTTGGTACTAAATCTTTTTCTTCTTTTTTGACTACCGATATTTACTTAATCAAAATTTTTCAGTTTTTGTACACGGGAGTGAATGAATAACAGTTCACGTCAACTCTGCAAAAGCTGAATGTCTTTCAATCTCTCCATTCTTTAATTCCTATTCTCGACCACACGGTTTCCTTATCTTTTACTTCTCTCGGTTTTTTTTTTTTTGCCAACTTCCCTCTGTCTTGAAAGGTGGAAGAACATTCTGCGAAGTTTTCAGTCAAGTTTATCAAAACCAGTAAACCACTTGGCCTTTAAGAGAAACTTGTCTTGAGGTGGAGATGGCCCTGTCAGATTTTTAGTCCATCAGCAGTAATGGGTTACTTAACCACGCATCGTGGTTCTCACCCCTGTCTTTGTGTCCTGCACTCTGGGCCGAAATAACTTGAGTCCTTTCACAAAAATCTGCTTGCTACCTTATGTTAACTTTTTATTTTGTAGCGACTTGTACGTATTTACTGCCTGGCAAATGAAGGTAAATGTTAGGGACTAATGAGTGGCTGACCTGCCCGTTGGGTAGGAAGTTCCAAGAAGACTGAGCAGAAGCAAGCAGGAATTGCCACGTTGTCCCCAAATAAGTTGCTGTTCCCTTGCTCTTCTGAACTCACAGTCAGAGTTTAGAAGCTGGCTGTTCTGTAGCCCTGGCATTCAGCAGAGCAGAGGGAAATGAATTCCCAGTGGAGCAGGGTGTGGTGTGGGGGCTCAGGCACCTAGCTGATACTGTAAAAGAACAATTTCTTTCCCCACCCACAACTGCTAATGTATAACTGCACAGGGTAATATAATGGGGCTGTTTTCTGCTTCTAGAAAACTCAACAGCTGAGGCTTCCAAAGCGACATTTCTAAGATTTCTCCAAGTGTCAGCAGTCCATGGGTCTGTTCTTCAGTTGTGAGCTTCTGCGTTGTCTCTTTGGAAAGCTGCTGTTGGCTTGCAAGGGGCTGGTACTGTACTGGAGAAAAGCATGCAACTGTATGTGAATAGTGCATTTGTATCCATGTGTCTGGGTTTGCATGAAGAGAAAAGACACTTCTGAACTGGCTCAGGAAAGTCTGTTTTCAGTGTTGATACCTTATTTTCCCACCTCAAATTTAACAGTTCTAGCACAGTTCATGTGACAGAAATTGCTCCCCCTCCAGTACAAGCCCACTAGGGCTGAAACAGCCT
>NW_008824806.1:957515-991285 GCF_000699105.1 Pygoscelis adeliae | reverse complement strand
AACCAGCCTCCCTGTCCTTCAGCGGGAAGACCTCCTCCCCCGCCTGCCACAATTTCAAACCCATCCTTGTAGCAGTAAATAGCTTATGTATTTGCTGTCTTGTAAGAGAAAAACAGTGTGCAAGAAACACAAATTTCACATTGAGTTTTCAACACTGAGAATATATGCAGAACATGTACATATATGTGGAATTATGTATAACTTTTTTGTAGTGGGGTCACCATGCTTCTTAAAGACATAAAATAACTCTGGCATATATCTGGCAGTGAATAGTGTGGGGAAAATATAGTTGCAAGACAGTCTTTTTAGCTACAATGTAAATCCTAAGTCAAATTCCTTACTGTCTGTTATACTCTCCCTTTAAAGGGGATGGGGAGTTTAAGGGTGACTGTACCATTTTCTCCTTTTTCTTAGGAGGAATTGGATTTGCTGTTGCATTTGAGGATCACGAAGATAGCTTTGTATATAAAAAGAGATTGCACAACAGAGCTGAAGCCTAAAAACTAGCTCCAGCTTGAAAAGTACTTGTGCAACAAACAGACCACTATTTCTCCCAAATACAATATATGCTGTGTTCTCAAAGCTTGCTTTGAGGGTATAGGAAAAATGAAGATTTAGTGCTTTTTGTTGAAGACTCTGTTAGAACAAAGTTCTGCTAGTCTGGATTCCTGCCCTGTCTGTCACCTCCCTGAACTTGGTAAAATGAATCAGCAGGTCATGGTCCCGCTTTGCAGTCCTGCTGGCAGCATGGTCTCGTGCTTCACTAGAGAAAATAAGAATCTGGCAAAGAGTCTGCTCTGTACAAGCTTTCACAGTATAATACTTGCTTTATAAAAGGAACTTTGTGATTGCAATGGCGAAGGGGCAGAGGAGTTTTTTGGGGGAAGAGGTGCAACTTCTCAGATGTGGAATGTCTGCGTGGTTTTTCTATGGGCGGGAGACTCGGTTTGTTCTGTTACAGTGGAAAACCAAACATAAAGTGCTCTAGACATTGTTAAGTCAACAACTGTAATGCTCTTTGATAAATGAATGGTGAATAAAGTACGTATAGGAGCAAAGTCAACTCTTTCGTGTTTTGCAAAGCTTGATTTAGTAATATCTGCTGGGCTACGCTTCCTGTTGATGTCACTGTTTGTTTTGGTGTTACTGCTATGGAAACCCACGATAGTAGAGTTTTTTTGCTGTTTCTTATGTATATCAAGATCAAGGAAATGCAAACTTATTCATGGGTGAGTTTTGCTTGCAAGGAGAAGTATGAAAACAAGTGTGGAGATGTGAGGAATTACTCAGTTTCCTTGTTAACAAAACTGAAGTAACTGCTTCCTGCATATGTCGTGGTGGGATTTTTTTCTCCTCAAAATATTGATATGAATTGTTTTCTGGAACACCTGTCTGAAGGCACGCCCCTAGTTACTTTTTGTCCATTGTTCCTGGATGTCAGCTTGGCAAAGTCAGCAAGGCTAAATTAAACTTTTTCGTTTTTTTTTTTTTCTGGTGAAAGTACTCCCCAGATGTTTGACCATAAAATATTATGGAATGCCTGAATAGCAAGCCAAGAAACTCCTTGGATGCAGGGCTGCATGACTTCTAAGATCAAGTGAAACTTTCTTTGATGTGGATGACTATAAGCCAAGTATTAAATAGTGAGATGGTAAACTAACTAACTTAACTTAAAAGTATTCTGTCATTAAAGGCACAACGATCTGTATTCCTGGAAAAAAAGAAATGTTTTTCCTTTCCTCTTAGTAAAATAATAATGGTGAGTAGCAATTGTGAATGAAATTTTATTGGTAAAAGTTGCTTGAAAACACATTTCTTCTACCTCAAGGAAGTATGTGGAACACTTGCAAATTAATGGCTTCTTCCTGGCAAATACAGAGTTTACAGATGTAATGGGGTGGATGTAAATATATATATTGTGCTGTAGTTAATTACATTTTTATAATTATTCTAAATAGATATGCATGTTTGGGGGTGTGTGTGTATACATAATATATACATACACACATTATATGTTTGTTTTATATGGAGTGTGTATGTAAAAAAGACCCTAATGCATACTTTCCACTAACATGAAAAGTTGGTGAGGTTCTTAGTTGCTGGAGACCCGCAGGAAGAGTAGGGCTGTGAAGATGAGAGCTTGTCACACCTGTTCTCTAGGGCCTTAGACTTTGTCAAAGGAATGGGGTCAATTGTCAAGGGAGTAAGGAGGCTTCTGTCATGACAATTCCAGATTACATCAGATATAGCTGTACTCTGGTACTGCTGTACATGTGTTTCTGGTCTCTTTGGTTTTTAAAGTCTGCCTAACCCTCCCTTTGTACCTTGTTTTCAGTCTGAGGTTGTCTAGCTGCAGCTTCTAAAAGCACTGGCTGAAAACAAGCATGCACTTTCCTGCATGACTAAAGATCCTAATAAGTGAATGTGTAGATTTCCATGTCTGCTTCTGAAAATGTAACATTAGAAGATGCAACTGGGCAAGAATGCTGATGTCAAAACAAAATATGCAAGTATTGTGAAAATGCCTCTGCAGCACTGAGTGATGAATAGTGCTGTATTGGAGGTTTATAGACAGTGTTATACTGCGTGTGAACTGCATTCAAACTTAGCTAGCGTAATACTGGACTTTGTGAATAAACACCACTTGTTTTCTCTCTAGCTGAGGTATCTTTAATAGCTGTTAGTCTTTTGACAGTAGACTGTGTAGCAGTGTCTTAAATATTTATATTGTGAGCTGTTTGATATTTAGTTGAAGACATCGCAATAAAATAAATTCTTAGTACTTCTGTACTATCATAGGCTGCTGCAGCTCCTTGATTTATTCTTCTGCAGGTCTTGCCCAGATCATCTTTCAAATATTTTTCTTGGATGTGACCACTTTTTGGCACCCTTCTTTCTGTGCAAATGGACTTCCTTACCCAAGCGTCTACATCTTAATCCCAGTCAATTTTTCCCTAAACCTAAATGCATATTTTAAGAAAAGCTAGGACAGACTTGCCATCAATTTTAATAGACATGTTAAATAACAGAGTGGTCCATCGGATACTGCTCTTCACTACAAATGAAACTTTTTTCTTTTCTCATACAGTGTCTGTAGAAGTCTTAAGAGCATTGTCCAGATATAATCATGTCTTTTGTGTTTGTTTTTTTCATTCTGGAATCATAAGAAATAACATACCTCTTCTGTTTTTAAAGCTTAAATGCTGTAACCTATTTTAATTTCCAGTTTGTTGTGTTTCCCTACTAGAGAAGACTTCTGCTTGTACAGAAAGTAGTGATACAAGACCAGGTCTCAGCAACAAAGCATACACAGCACATGAGATTTTTGATGTGTCTTGTTCTCACTTTTTTTTTTGGAAGGGGGGGTTGCATACTTGGCTTTACCTTGACTTCTTTGGAAGTTCCTAAGGTACATTAGGATATGCTAGAAATCCGTTCTGTTGTGCTATGCAGGTGTTTTTCTCAAGCCTACATTGGAAATGGGAAACAATATCACTTGATGTGGCCCCTGAAATGTCCAAATGGATCAACAGTTAAGTAATCGTCAAACCAGAAGATCCCTGGGATTTTATGCTAAATCCAAGAATAGCTTTAGTGTGGATCTCTTCACTTCTGCCCTTGGAGCACTCAAGGGCACAGGACAAAGATCTGCAAAAAGGACAGTGAAGAGGATTTAAGTCTATTCTGGGGCTTGCTGTTAATCATCGCAGCCCACTAATGACAACTTTCTCACTGTATAGCCACAAGCTTTCAAATTCTGGAAAGGTCTCAAACAGCGGAAGGACTTCTGATCTTCTGCAGAGACTAAGTACTGGTATTGTACCTTACTGTCTGTGGCAAGGTGAAAGATTAATACAGCTCACCTGTCTGGTGGTACAGGAGTCCCCTCAGGGGGAGGAAGGAAAAGAAGCCAAGACCCAAGTTAGCTCTGGTATCTTGGTGGGACAGGAGGTAAAAGAAATCTTGTGGGAGGGAGACCTAGAAATGCCAAGTGGAGCTTCTGCATTTTGTTACAGGTTCCTCTTTTACCTTCTTCTTATTGTTGCGCCCCAGGGGATCCTTTGTAAAAGGACAGGAAGGTCAGAGCAGCTAGCTTTATTCGAGGGCTGTATTTGTGCTGGATGTGATGACTATTAAATGGTACCTATTAAAGTAATTAAAGATTTCCAGTGGAACTCTGTCAGGATACTCTTTGTATCATTTGTGCCCAGCTGCTTATTGGGAGGGAATAGAAAAGACAGAATCAGACTCTAGTCACTGTACAGTGACAATATGAGAGACAGTGGGCAGAAGCTGCAAGGTGAGAAATTCAGATTAAACATTCAGATTTTCTTTCCTCTGTGTGGTCCAATGGTGTAATAGGCTGTTGAATCTGCATCTGGACAAGGCCCTGGGCAAATCTGATTTTGTTGCATCTGCTCTTTGTGGGCAATTGGGTGACCTCCAGACAACCTTTTCAACTTAAAATAATCTATGCTCATTAAAAGCAAATATAGGCAAGCTTTAAAAACTACTGTTCTGTCTTATGTTTTAATTAATCTAAGATTACTTAGGGCTTATCTTTGTTTTTCCTGTAACTGTCAACAATAATATTGAGTTCTGTGACATTACACTTTTTGTAACTATTAAAAAGCTAATCCTCCATTCATTACAACGTTATTTTTTTTACCAGCGCTGTAAGCTGTGGCACAGTTTGTTCCACGTAGGAACAAACTTGTTAACAAACTTATCCATATTCTACCACGTAAGAGAAACCTTAGGTGACAATATAACTGCATTTCTATTGGCCTGCAGACTAAACTGGCCATTTACCTCTATGTGCATAATCTATTTGTGTCCATGATGAATTTTTTTCATAGCATCCCATGTGGGGAGATGCTTTGTTGTCTGATGGTCTGTGAAATCTGCTGTATTTACAGGAATATGAATTCTGAAATTAGTATTCTAAAATTGCAACGAAGTAGGACTTTAACATTTCCTGGTGGGTTTAAATTAATAGGAGGGAGAAACAGGATTTGTTGGACTTTCACTCTTGGTCATGTTTAATAAACTTAACAATAAACCCTCCTGATAAGCCAGGCTTTAAACTATTTCATAGCAACTGCTGTGTTTCTCTTGCCCATCTGAACAAACTGTCGGACGCTTGAATTGGACCATTTTGGTTCTTAAGATGACAGTAAGCTTCTACACATGGCTCTTTGATGTAAAGATAGCCAACTTTTGACACTGGATTCCAGTCTGAACTGAAATGGGGCAGTCTTTCACTAATTCTCACTTAGCTGTAACCATTTAAAGTTCTTTGCCCTTGAGGACTATTTAATCTTGAAAGCAGCATGCAATGGATGATCTCAATCATATTTATATCGTCTTCCATACTCAGACTATTTAAATCTGTATTGGGTATGTTAGTAATACCAGATGGTTTTAGATAGCTTTTGCTGTAAAATGAAAATTAATGGCAGTAGACAGGCAGGAACCTTCTTCTGGCAGTATTTCAGCTGACCTATCAGTGCCATTTCTCCCATGACTCCATTTATGGGGAAAATGGATTCCTTCCTGTTCTCAGGCATGCATTCCAGCTCCAGTGCTTGCTCAGCCTGCTCTGTATCCCTGGGTGCTCCAGCAGGGAGCTGGCCGTGTCCTTCAGAAGGCATGGGGATTAAACATAGGCGACAGCAGCGAAGAAGCACGCTGCAGCTTTAGGCTCTCTGAATTTCCCAAATACAGCAGAATTGGCAGCTGAAGAGGAAACAGTCACTTCTGAGGCTGAGGCTTCCTTACCACTGAAACAGGTCCTGCTACAGCACTGTGGAGGAATATTTGATATGTGCTGACTGTTAGCACACAGCACTTTTGAGTTTGACTATCTATTGTTATTTTATATCTTTATTTTTGGCAGGTGGCCACATAGTTTCTTTGTCAGAACAAAGGCAGAGGCTCTGTGTGCATCTGGAATTGCATCTAATTTGGCTTTCAATGTGCCCCTTAGTTTTGAGCTAAACCTTTTCCATAAGGTGACCAGACATGGCATATAGAAAGGTCATCCCCTTCTTTCTCTCTTGCAGCAAATGAAGAAATACATTTCAAAACAGGTCTATCTCGCTAATTCAGTTTATTTGTCTCAAGCTGCATAAGCATTTACTTAACGATGTGCTCTTTATTACTGGGGAGGGAATGTGGAATCCTCTATTTCTGAAGAAATCTACACTGAGACTGCTGGCTGTGAAGATGCAAGTAGGCTGGCTGGTTGTTGTCCCCTTAGTCTGGAGAGGGAGTATGTTTTGGGTGGAACATCTAGACAGCATGTATTTCTTCTCCTTAGTCTGCTTCTGGAGAGGTATTTTTAGCTTAAAAAAACCCTTAAATGTTAGGAGGCTTGGAAACAATACATTAAAAAATTGCAAAAATCATTTTAACTTTCATACATGCATTTCAGATTGTTTTGGGAATTCTTGAAATGTTAAGGCTATTTCTGTGTACTGTACAATAACACTCTACACACAAGTGATCCTAGGTTTCTAAGCCTTCTAATTACAACACTAATAAAATTATCATTATTCCCCTTTCTCCCCCTTCCCCTCTTTTTAAAGAAGAGGAGAACCCAAGCATAAAGAAGTAATGCCAGTTTGTAGCTGAAGTAGCAGCTAGAGAGAATGGGTTAATGTTGGCTTTGCTTTTTTTTGGGGGGGGGGGGGGGGGGGGTTGGGTGTTTGGTTTTTTGTTTTTTTAGGGCAGTGCAAGCACGTTTTAAGTTTAACAGCTTTTTAGAGAGGATTATTTTAAAAACCAACCAAAAAAACCCAAACAATCCACCCCAAACAAACCAACCTGTCCTGAAGAAAGTGATTGCTTTGTGTTGCTTTAGCTTCCTCTTTCTCCTTAGAGAACATCTGGCCAACATTTTGTTCTCTTTGTGTGTGACTTGACAAGAGTGCTTAGTTGTTTTCTGATGTACGGTGTGCGTGCATGAGGTACAGTGTCCGCATGGCAGGGCTCTGGATTCCAGATGAGATGACCCCTGTAAATGCCCATCTTCAGTGGAGATGAACTTTTATTAACCCGTTTGCTTTATATATCCAACATAGACAAAAATGTAGTTGATGAAAGAGAACTTTAAAGATTAAGTTATGTTTATTTTAGATGTCTGCTGCTCTGGCTTCAGGTTAGTGCCTATAGCATGTGAACTTCTTGAGCCCTTAGGCTGATAAAGCTGTCACCATGATCACAGCAGGCTTGTATTTCTTCTTCTAGATAAAAAAGGAAGAAATAATTTCATGTCCCTCTGTCCATCCCTGCAGTGGCAAGCAGTAGCTTAATAGCTGCCAAAGCATCTCTTCTCCCTAAATAGCCAGTAATCTGCAGGAAAGTTTTTTGTAATTTCCTCAGGGATGTCTAATGACTGTGGAGGCAGTGATCCTTCAAATTATAAAGTAACTGAAAATATGGTCTTCCCTGCATCTTATCATGTGTTCTGTGTTGATCAAGTGGTTTGAATAATTTGTTCCTTCACTTTGGACAGAAACAAGTTGAAAGTTGAGCTGTTTATATCCTTGTACGTACACAATAGCAGTATGACTTCTCAGAGTAAATCACAAACTTCTTAACATATCTAATTAACCCTGGCATTGTATTATTGTTGCCAGAACTAAGATTAGTACCAGATCTTGTCAGCTCTAGCTCACTTTCCATTCATGGTAAAAGCCAAACTGGAGGCGAGTTTTCTCCTTTGCGATGACCATCGCTCCCACTGCATCTACCCACAGCTAACTGGGAGTGCTCCTCATGCTGCTGGAGCGGTGGGTGGGAGCGTGGGGATGGGTTCCCCTCTGCATGTTAGGCATGAGCCTGCACACCCAACTGTGGCCACAGTTCCATGGTCCTTCATCCGTCTGATTTAAAAGCAACATTCCCCAAAGGTTTAAAGAGCTGGAGTGAGGCATTTTAAATTTACTGTGTTATATGAATGCATAACTTACGGTGCTTGGTGTCTATTTTTCACCTCAAACTTCCAGTGGCTGTTACTCAGTTAAATTTGCTGATGTGTTGATATATTGTGTGAATACCTGGCCTTTACTCTGCACTGGTTTTTGTATTCTCTCGTATTTCCTCTGCATTATGAATTGGTCGTCTGTCCTTTTAATCTTTTCGCGTGAAACCCTTTGCATATCACTTATGGTCATTGCTTTTGCTAGCTGTGCTGTTGCTCTTTCTCCTTGGAAAGTAAGCTGGTATTAGTCCAGCTGAAATGTAATTATAAAGGGTATGTTCTGCTCTCAATCACTATCAGAGTAGTCTCAAAGATACTCAGGAATATTAGACTAATCACTTAGATGTTTTCTTTATTCTTATCAGATGCCTGGGTTAGTGCATATAAATGTGGGATCTGTTTATTTCTTGATCTCCTGTATTTTGCCAAGTCATATACTGCAAATCACTTTGTCCTGAGCTGGATTAAATGTCCTTTGACTTGAGGTCTTATGGCCTCACTCGCTATGGTTTCACAGCCACAGACCTAAGGAAGGGCTGCAAAGAATCTGCTTCTTCCCTTGTGTGAAGCTTGCAGAGCAAGCTGGGCTAGGGAGTCAAGTCACCAGAAAAATACTCGGGTTTGGGTAAGGCTAATTTTCTGCCTGCTAGCTCAACCCTATGAACAGGCTTGTTCGAACACTGTCACTTACGTAGGTATAACAGAAAGGTGAGTGGACCCCAAAATGCTGTCCTATAAAGGCAGCAGTAAGATCATTCATGCAGTATATTCCTTGAAGCTGACTGTAGTCATCTTGCTCTGTACACAGATGGGCCTGGGCCACGAGCAAGGATTTGGTGCCCCCTGCTTAAAATGCAAGGATAAGTGTGAAGGATTTGAGCTTCATTTCTGGAGGTAAGTGACACCAGATGACTCTTAAGCTGTGACTCAGCACTGCAGATCTTGGCACATGTGTGCAGATGTGTAAGTAACTGCTTTTGTTCTCTCTTTCAATTAAACTATTCAGATGCTTTAAAGAAGCTGTGTCTAGGTTCAGGGCCAGGGCTTCTCAGCTGCACTACAACAGAGTGCTTAAGTATGTAATCATTTAGAACATATGTTTCATCTGCACTGAAGTCAATGGTAGTACTTCTACTGAAGCATTTGCTCTAGCTTAATAAACAGTTGAAGTAGGTTTGTAAAAACATCTCTATCCCTACAGTAAGAGAGATGATGGGGAAGGAGTGTGCTTTATCTCAGTAATAAAATGCTTTCTCGGCTCCTGACCAAATACATAAGCTTTGATCTGAGATTTTAGGTAAAAATTATCTTATCTATGTTGAAAAGATGTTGAAACTTTGTATACATCTACAAATGACTTAGAGGGGGAAGAGGTGTCATAATTCAAGTAAGTTAGATAGTACTTGGCCTTGGATGATGCACTGTTCCTAAACCAGTAGGAGCTGATGATAGTTGCAGTAAATAGGCTGTGCTGTAGTCTGTGCCATTACTTCTGCAGAAATTTTGTATTCCATTAAGACTTTTCTTGTCTTACTGAAGCCTTAAAGTATATGTCTAGCTAGCTCAGTTCACTGATTATACTGGGTGTACTTTAAGATATAGCTTAGTGATTCTGACTTCTAAAAAAAAAAATCCCTCTTAAAGGGAACAGCCTGCAAAGGACGTAAAAAATAAATGTTAGTAGCACTCGCGCGTGCTGGCAGTGACAACAGTTACATTTCACCAATGCTATTTAGCTACAGGCATAACTGTATCTGCAGTAGGGTTTTATTTTGTGGGGTTTTTTTTAAGGTAGTCTTTACATCCCAGCCAGAGTGGCATCAGGCATCATCTACTAGGAGATTTTACATTTTTACCTAAGTATTTGATGCAGCTGAGACTCAATTTAGAAAATAACCAGAGAAACAGACCACAGCAAAAACTTGCTGTAAGTTGATAAGGATATAGTTTCTCAGTTATGTATCTCTAATGTATAACTATAGAAACAACTTGCAAATTTTTGGAAAAATTCTTTTTCAATATGCAATCAGTCATTGAGGGGACTTGTGTAGAGGTACTAGAAAAACAGAACACAGTTAATGTGTGTAGGTAATTCAATAAAACAGAATAAAATTTTTTGCAGGAGTAAATAGTGTTGTTTATCCATGGTTAGATGAGAAATTATGTCACTTCCTACTTGAGAGAAAGGTCTCTGTTTAGAACCAGTGTGGGGAAGAAAAAGTTACTAGGTCAATTAACTCTTTCTCAACCCTTCCTTTTTGTCCTCTTTTTCTTAGTTCCTATTATCAAGAGACCTTGTAATTCCTAGCTTATTCTTCAACAGAGAAGAACTTGGGATAAAAAGATATAAAATGTCTGAAGTTAGTTAGTCATGTAATAGCATGTTTACTGACTAGAATGTGTCTGCTTCTGTGTGTGTATTTGGAGGCTTTTGTGTGTGTTTTTCTTTATACTCGTTTCACTATGCTCCTGTGGTTAGGGCTCATTGTGCCAGGTTCTGAATACATAGCTTGTCAGAGCACTGTCTGTCCTAGAAAGCCTGTAGGTAGCAGTGGATTAAAAAGCAAGAAAGAAAAAGATGTAAAAGCAGTGGCTGTTTAGTTAAGATTAAGGTTTAATTTGGAAATATAATCAATATAGGATAGACCAGGTAAATAAGGTGGCTGAAAGTAGTCTGAGAAGTGTCTTCTAGGTGTCAGACAAATGTGGGACATACCTCTGAAGTAGTTGAAAAGTTAGCCATTGAGGCAATTCAAGAATGTGTTAGAAAACAGCTGTTTCTCCAGTGGAGCTGTAGCGGGAACAGGAAGGGTGTGAATCTGAAGTCTGAAATCAGTCTTGTGTAAACAGTTTTCAAAGGAAAAAATATATTAATATACTTTGCATGATACAGAGATTTTGGGATTCTACCACTTGAACAGAAAGGGATGGATCCCTAATACCTCTTCGCTTAGTCATGTTAGCCTCAAAATCTGAAACTATTTTAAGTAAACTTTTATAAAATAGTTTCTGTTCAATTCTATAGCAGAATTGAACAGAATATAGTCTTTGACATGAATGATCAGGAACAGTTCAAGCTTAATCACAAATTTCACTATTGTGTCTCTGTAAAAGACAGCTGTTGAAGTAGGGATTGTGGTTAGAGAAACTGTTTCAAGTTGGGAAGAATAACTGGTGGGTTGACTCCAGCCAGCAGCCAAGCACCCACACAGCTGCTGTCCCCTGTCCCCTCACAGCGGGGTGGGGGAGAAAAAAGGAAGAATAAAAGTGAGAAAACTCATGGGTTGAAATAAAGTCAGTTTAACAGGTGAAGGAAAGGGGGGGGGGGAACCCCAAGTGATGCAAAGGCAGTCACTCACCACCTCCCACCAGCAGACTGATACCCAGCCAGTCTCCAAGCAATGGCCACTTTGGAAGTCAGAAACCTTGCCTTCTTTGTCCTCTACCCCCATCTTATTGCTAAGCATGACATTACATGGTATGAAGTATCCCTGTGGCCAGTTTGAGTCAGCTGTGCCCCCTCCCAGCTTCTTGGCCACCCCCAACTTACTTGCTGAGGTGCAAATAGAGTCCAAAAAAGAGAGAGCTCTGGCACTGTGCAAGCACTGCTTAGCAATAGCAAGTGTTATCAACGCTGTTTTAGCCACAAATCCAAGACACAGCACCAAACGGGTACTAAGAAGAAAGGTACCCGGATGTCAGCCAGACCCAGTACACTAAGCGAGGCGGTAGTTATGTTGCAGCATGGGCAGGCTGCAGTCCTTGCTGCGATCTGTGTAAGGGTGACACTGCCCTCTCCTGACTGGAGCTGAGGAGCTTCAGCAGGTCACGTAATTCTTGTTCCCTGGTCTCATACATGAAAACTCTGGTGTACCTCAAAGAGCTAGGTGTAATTTCTCTGTGTTTCTACACAAAAGAGCCTCAATTCTGCCTTTGGGGAGTCAGATTGGAAAGTGCACGAAAAAATCCAAGCATACTTATCTGGTAGCAAGGGTTTACACGGGGCTGCTACACCATTCTTGTCTATATGGGGAGTGTTTGGAAGATCTCTTCTGTGGTAGCAAGTGCTCTTTAAGCACTTTGTGCTATAATTCTTGGCACAGTGTGTGGGATGGTTATATAGGTGCAGAACTGTTAATTTGGGCTAGTATAGAAATAGTGGTAAACAAAGCCCTTGGTATAATCTGTTCCTAAATTTTGAAGTTCTGAAAGCTTCAGTGTTGTGAGCAGAATACAAAATGAATACAATGAGAGCCACGGTCTACAATGGTAGCTGAACAGTGAACAACTACCTGCTTTATCTTAGTGTGTTAATAGCTTCTGCTTTTAAAATTGTCCTCAGAATCATGCTTCCATCCAAGCGTAGCAGCAGCAGGCAGGGTGTTCTCAGTTCAGGTGTTAGACTTCTTTCAGACTGCAAAACTGCCTCTGCAAAATTAGCAGGGCAGGCTGGCTGTAAGAGCAAACATTTATCCGAGTTGCAGTCTCTTAGGGAATGTGTTTCCCGCTAGAGGGAGATGTGGGACAGGAGTCAGAAGTTGCTAAAAGCAGGAGGGAAGGTTCTGATTTATCTTGGTCATGTATATACTTCTGGTACTGGTATTGTCTCTGGTGCGGCTTGCCAAGATATTAAAAGGCTTTTGGAGACAAGAATCTTAAGCTTGGGAATGACCATTTTCAGCATCTGGCTTCTTTGCACATATACAATCCCTGGAAGGCAGAGAGAGCTTTAAGTTGGCTTTAACATTTTCTGGTACTAAGGCTGTCAAGCAAGTACTGAGGCACAGTTCAAAGCATTTGCAATTACTATAGCTGCATTAAGAGCAAGAAAACATAACAGAAGGAATCATGGGAAGAGGCTTGTCTTTCTGTATGGAGGACACAAGGGTCGGGACTTGCCAGGTATTTATTGAGAGCTCCTTTGTGCTTGCAGCTGCCTCCCCCTGTCACTAGGAGCCACTGCAAAGCCGGTGTAGGAAGGGTCATGATCTGAATTATTCTTCCTCTCCATGCAACAAAACATAGAAAAGTAGGAGGATTGATGACACTTGGTTTTGGAGAAGAAACTGTAAGTCTTTGATCCCTGCTGTCAGTAGAAATCCAGGACACAGGAATTTGCCAGCATGGGAAAGAGGATGTAATCTGCTTACCTTCCTTCTTTCTACCCACCCAAGACCGGGAAGCAAGACACAATATACGAAATCTGGCTTTTACAGTGACATGCAACTTTTAATTCCACTAATTTTGAAGTTTCGTCCCTATCGTCCATGTTTTAAATGGGAAAAGTTTCCCAAACTGCTGAGGTTTGGCTGGAGGAACATTCCTCTCCTTTGTTGAAGTCCCGAGAGCTGTGAACACATAAGCAGGAGTCTCTAGTAGCTCCTTCAGTAGGGATCTTGCTGGATGTCCTCAAGTGAAGGGAAAATCTCTTTGACAATGCAGATGGAGAGAACAAGAAATTCTCCCTGCCTGTCTTCTAGATAAAGCCAAAAGAGATAAATCTAAGCCTATACATATGCAAACACATATATACACACGTATATTACAGCATCTGGTTTTCCTAGCGCACATGAGGTCTTTGCTTTAACATCAAAAATAAAGCATTGGTTATCAGACCAACTTGTGAAGTGTAAGTTTGAGGTAATGGGACAGGGTCACTTCAGTAAGATAGCTGTATCGGAGCCAAAGAAATGACCAGCTGATCTATTCTGGATAGGAGTAATTGGCCATATCCCTTCTGCAGAAGGGACAGTGACTAATGGGCAGGACTCTGATGTGCTACTTAGTGGAAGAAGGTATGACTAAATTGTAAGCAGTGCTCTGCAGGAAGTGTTATGTGTGTAAATGTCAATTGGATATCTTCTAGGACTGGAAATTATTCCAGAAAAGGGATTATAAATCAGAAGAGGAAACTGTTTTTTTGGCTGTTAGCAATGTGCAGACATCTTCTGGTGGCTGAGATCCAGGGGAGCACTGAGGAGCAGGGGAAATGGCAACAGCCTCGGGGATTTTCCTGTGACTTACTGGGATATGTTGATGTCAGTTGTGACTTGGCATTCTCCACCTTCTTTCTGGATTGTTTTCTCCTGTATTTGGAGACTTAATTATCCACAAGCTCTAATGCCAGGGCCACTGCAATTGTAATTCTGTAACATAGGCACTGTAACAGCTTCTTGCAAACTGCATATAGGCAAAGAGTCATTCACATAATCTTGAAAGAGCAAGGAGATAACACTAGGCTGAAATGTACACAGTCAAATTCTTAATTTAAGTAAGTCTGGAGTGGGGGGAGGTTAGTGAGTATCTCATTCACATCAGTGTAAGTATAAAGCAAGTAGTTTTATGTCAGTTTTCACAGTGGGACTCAGGAAGGACCTGAGGACAAGTTGTATGCTTTCACTTCGCAAGTATCTGTTCATCTGTTTATCAGGACAACAGAATCTCTCACCGATACTGAAATTGGTGAAACATGTTAAGCCTTCAAGGTGGAACTGAGGATAAAAGCAATTGAATCGGGGTTCTTTCCTAGTTGGAAACAGAAACAGGATCTCAAAGCTGTTCTGTATTCTGAGAGAAGTCTCTACTAGAAAATAGATATGCAATTTCATGATGTAGCATGAACAAAAATAAGGTGCCCTTGTGGCTTTTCCAGCATGTGTGAAAGTCTCAGGGGAAGAATTCCACGACAGCTTGTTGGGGATGGTCTGGTCTCTGCAGGCTGTCGACGCTGCTTCACTGTACTTGGATGCTGTACAGCGTGGGGAGATCTGCACAAACTATCACGCTGCTATTGTGACCACACAGGTAGTACAACAATATGAAGTGTTCTTACTGAGTTCTGTTTTGCAAGCAGGGCAGTTCTGGACAGCAAGACTATACTTTATTTGCATGAGTCTATGCGGGTTACCTGAGAATGTCTCTGTTCACCAATGTTATTAGATTGCATCCTGTCAAGAGGCAAGACTAAAACTGGGGCTTACTGCTGCTAAGTTGAAAAGTGAAGGAAAATATCCGACAAACTATTTTTCAAATGGACTAACTGCTTGAATTCCAGTTACATGTGTGCTGTGAGGCATATGGCCGGACTTTAATCATTGATGTAATAATGAACTAAACCTGCAAAAAGTAAGGTCTGATACTTTCACCTAGTATTAGATCTCAAAAAAGACATGATTGAGAGTTGGTAACAAGGTGTACATATGATTATGCCTTAAAAGATGAACAAACAATATAAATTGCTTTATTAGTATATTAAATAGTCTCTAAGTATCAGCTAGGTAAAGGACTCATGTAGACTTGCTGAAGATCTGTTGTGGTTTAACCTCAGTTGGTAACTGAGCATCACGCAGCTGCTCGCTCACTTCCCCCACCCCCACCCCCCCGGTGGGATGGGGGAGAGAATTGGGAGAATAGAAGTGAGGAAACTCATGGGTTGAGATAAAAACAGTTTAATAATTGAAATAAAATAATAATAAACAAAGCAAATGATGCACAATGCAATTGCTCACCACTCGCTGACCGATGCCCAGCCAGCATTCATCACACACTGAGATGATAGTACTCCGCATAATAAATGGGTGTACATGTGTAGTGCATATCTTTGGGGCTGGCTGTGCGTCGCTTCGCATGACCAATTATATACAGGTCCTCCTTCTTCCTTCCTTTCCCATCACCTAATGGGCCTGCTGTAGTCATGGCATGTTCTTGTCATGTACTTGTTAGATGTCTTAAGATAAGGTATGTATCTTGCCTTCAAGACTTTAGAAAGCAAGATGCAGAACAATGTTAGAGTTCGATGGGTTTTGGCAAGCAGGGTTGAGAAGCATTTTATAGGATAGGTAGTAGTTTTATGCTATTTGCTATGTGAAGAGTAAATAATGGGGTAAAATATTACTCATTCCTCTTCAAACTCGAGATCCAGAGGGTTGATCTGTTTTCTTAGGTTATAATAAGAACCTTTAGTTAACATCCGACTTCACTAATTTCCATATGCTGTGGCTGACTGCTTTGAACTGAAGCTCTGGGGAAGCCATTAATAGATAGTAAACTAGTTTGTCTAATCCCAGGTTTTGTTTATTATATGTGAATTGTGTAATTATGCTTAAGGTAATAAATTGCTATCTAATATCCCTTAATCAAAGGTGTTCGAATGTGTTGTACATAAAAGAATACCATTTATATCTAAGTAAAGCCTTCTACCTTTTAAGGATGTTATCTGTGAAAATTCTCTGTACAGCATGTGCCAGCGTACCTCTGACTTGGCTCAGGGCCGTTTGAAAGGCTTTATCCATGTAAGCCTTTCACTTTTCTTTCATCTTCTCTTTTAAATGCCAAACTTTGAACAGAACTCTGTGCAATTGCATACAGCCATATATACTGTGTATTTTTTTTTCCTTTCTAGGAAATACTTGTTTCCACTTGATAGCAACCCTGTGATAACCAAATATCATGCATACGAAGAAAATAGTATAGTGTGTGTAATTTTGAGTGTATAAAGAGAACCTGAAAAACTAAGAGCCCAAATAAATGACTGCTGGGGGGGATCATGTTGATGCCTTTAAGCTAACCCATAATAAATCTGGTAGGTGTGTGATTAGTACTGAGATGTAACTGAAGGAATGATACAGCATCATATTCAAAATGCATTAATGTAGTTGGCTGATATCTATCTGATGATAAACTCTGTGAACAAAGAACATAAATAATACAACAGGAGAAATAAATAATATCCTCAAGAAGTGTTTGATATATTGCAGAATAACTTATATACTCCCTAATCAAAGCACTGAAAACAAGTTTTTGGGTTCCCAGTGATGATGTTACTACACGTGCAGCTGGTGTGAGGTGTAGCTTTCAGCTGAGACTGTAACTTTGTTGCTGTTTCCATAAATTTCAGAAAAATATGCCGCAACTGCAAATGTGGCCAAGAAGAGCATGATGTCCTCACAAGCAATGAGGAAGATCGGAAAGTGGGCAAACTCTTTGAAGATACAAAATACACAACCCTTATTGCAAAGCTGAAGAATGATGGCATTCCCATGTATAAACGCAATGTAATGATACTGACTAATCCAGTGCCCGCAAAGAAGAACATATCCATCAATACTGTGACTTATGAGTGGGCTCCTCCTGTTCAGAATCAGACACTTGTAAGTCCAACCCACTTTTTCTTCATGTTGAAGGCAGGAGTTGATGGGAGATAGAGAAGTAGAGCTTACCGGAAGGATAAATTTACCTCTTGTAGTCATTCTGTGTGTACCTCTTCTTTTCATCCTCTTCAAAACTGAAAATGTGGTGCCTGTTTAATGAGTCTTGCCTGTGTCATCTTGCAGGTATGGATGCTTATCTGTGGAACTTCTTGAGAACTGGGGAGATGAGGTGGTTTTTAATAGCTAGGATTAAGTGTTAGCTGCTAAGTCCCTGGAGTCCAATTTCTCTAACCTGCCTTTTTAGTACACTTGAAAAATTTGCATGGAGTGTGGGTGTAAAAGGAAAAAAAAAAAAAAAAACCAACCCCACAACAACTTATGTCATTGTTTAAAGTTAAGGGGAACGCTCAGTCTTGCATATAGCTTTTACTGTATATGGTAAGAACAAGGTCAGTGTTGACATCTAAAAGAGCAACTCTCTTCCAGTATGTTTTCAGCTGAAGTAGATGAGATGGTAGATAGCCTTCTGCGGATTTTGCTTCACTTTTCAAATCTTGATTGCTAATTTACTGTACTGCAGTGTTGTGTGATCCATGCCGGAATCATATTATCTCTGACCTACCCCTCAAAATATCCTTTTTCAGTGAATTAATCAAACCTTGTGCATCTAAACCAACTGTTACTTAGCATTCAGTTACCACTTTGATTTTTAGGCTTGTTCCTGCAGTATTAAAACTAGAGCTTTTTTCTTTATTTAGCTAGAATTATTTCTGCAACGGGCTCTGTGCCCCAGGCAAACTATTTCAGCTTCTACTTTTTAAAGCTATACTGATGATCAGTAGTTTTAGATAGCTTTGAAGAGACAAGGTGCTGTGTAAATGTTAATTATTATTTACTCTGAGAAGTAATAACGCTATACTGTAAAAGGCTTAAAAGGAAGCCTGTCTCTTACTCTGGGAAGAAGCCAATTAATGCATCTGCTATATTTGATCTCCATCTACTGTGTTTTGGGAGCTTAATGTTTATGGAAAGAACCTTGTTTTTGACAAATTTGACTGTCGCTAACAACAGTAGAGATGATTTTGGTTGCGTGTTTGCTTAAAAGGATGGGTCTATAGTTGAAGCGGCATCTGATATCTAATTCCTCCTGGTTCAGGCTAGACAGTATATGCAGATGCTACCCAAGGAGAAGCAGCCTGTTGCTGGCTCGGAAGGCGCGCAGTACAGGAAGAAGCAGTTGGCTAAGCAGCTGCCTGCTCATGATCAGGATCCTTCAAAATGCCACGAGCTCTCCCCCAACGAAGTTAAGCAGATGGAACAATTTGTGAAGAAGTACAAAAATGAGGCGCTTGGCGTAGGAGATGTCAAGCTCCCTGGTGAGGTGGAAACAAGAGCTACTGAGAAGAATAATGTGAACAATGGTGACAGAGGCACCTCAGCTGCCGTAGGAGCGATGGAGGACAAGTCCCCAGATTGGAAGGCATCTCAGTATGTAAGTATAAGAAAGGAAAGATAAAACAAGAAGGTGTATTACTATCCAAGTGCTCTCTTTGGTCGTTTTAACCCAATTAACTTGTTTGTTAACTTGGAATGGTGAAAATCTGGGGAGGGAAATAAAGAAGGGGAACTGGAAAACATGGTGAATGTCTGCACAGAACCCTGGTTTTTGACTGTATTTAGTGCATTGCAGCAGACAATTTCCTAAGCAACCTTTTCAACCTCATTGCAAAAACATGTTAGCTTGGAGATATAGTATAGCAGGGTGGCTTTTGCAGGAAAATAATCAAGAAACTTGTGTAGACTTACAGACTAATTGCTACACTTTTCTCCTCTTGAAGAGTTTAGTTTAATTTTAGAAGCCTGTTTTCTCCTCTTTCTTGGAAGAGCACCAAAATTACCCGCTTGACAAATTGTGTTTAAAATTAAATGAAACTAAGAAATAATAAAGTAACACCTCTCCCTCCCATGTCCAACAAGCAAAGCTGTATAACGGCTGTTTTGACTAGCTGCCTTTCCATTCAGATCTATTTTTTTTCTTTGATCTGTTATTTTCTTTGGCATCTGATTTCTGCCTTGCAATAGTTCAACAAAAATAAGGTATGTAAAATTGCCCAGTCTTCATTGATATTTCTAAAACTATTGCCTTAATAAAGTATTTCTGACATAACTTGCTAACTGTTGCTGTGCATGTCTCGGCTACCGATTATGAATATGAAATAGGGGTAGGATTACTGAAGTAACGTTAAACACTTCAGAGTGGCAAAAGCTCCTGTAACTTGATTTATTAAGTTATTTTTGCCACTATCTTGTCGTGGAGTTTCTAAGATACTAAAAAATTATTTTATTGTGGCTTGATTAGGTTGCTGTCATTTTGTGTAACCCAGCCTCTCCTGCTGGGTTACTTTAGTTTCATCACAGCAACTTTTCACTTACCTCCTCAAGAAAGACCTACAAAAATACACACCTTGCATTGGACCCTGCTGGCCAACTGGCTTGGACTGTGTGAAGTCAAGGGCAGGAGGCACTCTGTCCTCTTGAGTATTTGTATCAAAAGGTGCTTCATTTTTACATTACATGTATTTATCACTTCTAAAGTCTTCTTTACTCGAGCACCTGAGTATACTACCTACTGTTTAGGCCAGGCATCTCATCACTGCGCACAGTGATTTAGAAAGAGGCTTAGAAGTGTTCAATAGTGTAAGTGAACATTTGAGTTGCTTATCTATCAGTACCTATTGTTAGGTACTGAGTTTACCCTGGACTATATAATCAGGATTTAGATATATTCTTTTATTATATTTAGATATATTCTTTTAAAGTATTTTTTGTATGATTTCTGCAAGACTTAGCTGAGACTTAGTCTCAGCTATATGCTGTAGCATCATCTCAACTTCTTTTCTTTAACAGTTCAGAATAAACCAATACAGAGAAGATCTCTTAAATACCTTGCAGAAGAATTGCCATCCCTGTCTACACTTTTTTCTATCCATTAGTGCTGCATCTTTGTTCTCCAAATTTTCTTGTACGTTGTCTTTCGAACTGAGTCTGAAAGCATGTATTCCTGAGGCTGTGGTAAATAAAATGAATTTTTCAAGAGATTCTGTTATAGGAATGGATTGCAATTCTTTTAAACATGATTAAAAAAACAAAACAAAAACCAGGTCTCCACTATTAATGTAAATATACCAATAATAATTGCCTCTGTTTAAAAAAAAAATCTATTTCACTGTGATTAAAAGCTGAATAACAGAAAAATGGATATTAAGCATATTTTCATCTTGTAAAGAAGCAAATCTCTTTATGCGCCTTTTAACCACCTAGGCTGGGGATGTTGTAAATGGTAGGTAAACTGTCTTGCCCTGGCTTAGGTCCATACAACTACTACACCTTCCAATTGACTCCTCTTGGAGTATGAGGTCTAAAGTAGAAAGAAGAGTCAAAAAGCTTTATATATGTATATATTTACACTTCCCCTTTCATTAGTTCCCCTTTCATTCTGTTCCAAGCTGTTCTTCCTCCCTTTCTGATGTCTATGTATATTTTGAAATTGCTTGTCTGAAACTAGTGTGGGGATCTGATCAATATGCCTTACAGCTGAGACACTTTTAAAAAAAAAAACCAAAACCCAAACATATGTATATGCACAATTGAAAACTGAGTCCATTTGTGGCTGGGCTTGTAGTGATGTGAATCATAGAGAAAACCTTCCCAGGGTGTTCAGGCCAGTCCACAGACCAACTGGAGCGCA
The DNA here is from genome assembly GCF_000699105.1 of Pygoscelis adeliae. Lineage (NCBI taxonomy): Eukaryota > Metazoa > Chordata > Aves > Sphenisciformes > Spheniscidae > Pygoscelis > Pygoscelis adeliae. Next base: position 970,401 of record NW_008824806.1, on the reverse strand, counting down.
GGAAATGCCAAACTGGTGATTAAACTGTAGAATTAAAAATTTTGTTTCAGTAACATAAACCACCTGCATTTTTTGACTTGATGACAAAACCCTCTCTGTAAGCAGGTATAGGGCAGGAGACTGACTATGAACATTTTGGAACTATTTGTAGTGTAGCTGTGTTCATAAACTTTGTAGTCCCTTTTCCATAATCACTCTCCCCATCCTAAGATCATTAATCACAGACTATTGGACAACAGCCATGAGTGACAAGCATCCCTAGAACACAGTTTTAAACAGAATGAGTTTGAAATATTCACAATTTCTTTTTTCTCACTAATGATGCAGATATGGCTTGATCTTCTCACGACCTATAAGTACAGCCATTTTCTTGTCATGTGTTCTAGTCCATAGTCTACTCAGTCAGCTTTGGAGGCTTCTTATTATTCTCTCCTTATTCTTGAGCATGCAAGGCTCATAGAACATAACATGAATTTTAATTGTGGTGTTTGTTTTTTTTAAAAACTGGACTGTAGTTGCAAGAATGTGAATATGGCAAAATACAACAATCCATTGAAGTAGCACTAGTGCTATGTCAGTAGAATGTACAACATTTTGAATTGTTAGTTAAACCTGTACTGTGGCATCATGTCACACTACTGTCTGATCATGGGAGTAAACTAATGCTTTAATTGCAGTCTGGGAAGGTGGGATTTATTAAATATGTCAGTAATATGTAATTGCTATAAATGTACCTCTTTGAAGACCTATTTAACTCGGTAATAACTTCTTTCCAGTCCTGCTATCGCTGCAAACTGAACATGAAAGAAGGTGACCCAGCTGTCTATGCAGAACGTGCTGGATATGACAAATTGTGGCACCCAGCTTGTTTTGTCTGTTGCACCTGCAGTGAACTTCTAGTAGACATGATCTATTTCTGGAAGAATGGTAACCTGTACTGTGGAAGACATTATTGTGATAGTGAAAAACCCCGCTGTGCTGGATGTGATGAGGTAGGAAATACCCTACTCCTTCGTTTTAGTATACAAGTTTGCTCCCCTGAGAAGTGAATATGACTTCTAGTAAAATATTTCAGTGCAGGGAGATGACATGCCTTCATCAGTTTTAGCTGATCGTAGTTGCAAGGAACTGAAACTGATATGGACACTCTACATTCAGGAAGATCTATAGTTTGCTTTGGATTTGGTGGGGACTTTGTGCAGTCTACAGGGACGTAGGATGTAATACATGAGTACAAATCCTTCTACGAAGTCCCAGTTATGCAGCTGTTTCCTCACGAAGGGCACTAGGGGGAGCGCCTTACTAAATTACACCTTGTGTGGCATACAGAGAACAGCCTGCCTGGTGTCTTTGGCATCTATTGGCTCTTAATAAAGGAAATTGAGGCTTTTGGAAAACAGTCAAACAAGTGAATGCATTTGTTTTTGTTGATGAAATCTTTTGAAACAATGGAATCACCAGGAGTTCCTTGAAATTACAAAACATTCTGAGGCTAGCTCTATTAAAAAGATATACTACTTAAATGCATATATTAATATTTGTTTGTATCTTCCTCATAGCTAATATTCAGCAATGAATATACTCAAGCGGAAGGTCAAAACTGGCATCTGAAACACTTCTGCTGTTTTGACTGTGATTGTGTTTTGGCTGGGGAAATCTATGTAATGGTGAATGACAAGCCAGTCTGCAAACCCTGCTACGTGAAGAACCATGCTGCGGTAAGATCCTTCCACACGTGTTGGTGCTGTGAAGGAAGGGAATGTACATCTGTGGAGCTTGAAACTCTTACTTTCTCCCAGTGTGGGAGTATCCGAGGAGTATAAATCGAATGCAAGTTTAGGCTCAAGTCAACCATCTTTTTCCCTTTTGAAAAGAACCTTAAAAGCAGACAAGTATTTTGACAATTCATAACTTGAACAAAAGCCACTGGCTGGGGGGAGGCTGTTCTGAAAAATACCTTTAACTTTGCCAGTGGTGAAGCAGGATTTTGTAACAGGAGGAGTAAAGTAGGTGAAGATGAATAATGCTGCTAAACATTTAGTTCGTGTCAATCACAGTTCACTGTGACCAGTGGGATTCAACTTCAGCTGGTCTGCTAAAAGCCTGTAGTGGCAACTGCAATCTAGGTACTTTGTTTCTTTGTATTTCTAACTATGTGAGTTATAAAGGAGAGTGACTGATGGGATGAAGCTAGAAGTTTGGGTAAGGATGGTAGTTCTCAATTCCTAGTTATGCTAGGAACTAATCTGAGATGATGGTCCATTCGTATCTACCAATTAATGAGCTATTAGTTGGGAGTTCAGTCTAATGTGCATCTAGACTGTTTATATAGTTAATAGAGGGAAAAACTGTTATCTCTAGCTGGCAGTTAATAATGTTCTGAGGTAGGTGTCAGGAATTACCTTTTGGAGAGGCTTTTTTCTCTTAAAACATTAACTTTATTGAGATCTAAATGATAATTTTTGACAACCAGATTTTAAGATGAGTTACATCCAAGACTTTCTAGAAACCTTTAATTCTTTGGCGTTGCTTTACAGCTGCCAACACACAGGAAGATTTGTAACTAATCTCTTCAAATGTATGGGTTCATATATTAAGTTCTGTGCTGTTTGGCACAAGTTTTTATCATTATTTGGGCATTGGGAAAACCTAACCATCATAAGTGTCTAAGTTTAGTCCCTACAGCAGCTAACTTCTTTTGTGCGTTTTATTATTTTGTTTTGTGTCCTCAGCTGCATTTTGGTCAGAAACTCTGCTTTAAAAATAAAGGAAAATCAAAAGCTGGAGACTTATTTCAACAGCTTTTTTTAACACCCGTTTCTCTTTTCCAACAACACTTAAGAATTCCAGCTTTTATTGGACTTGTAGAGGGGATATGTATACTTCATTTAAGTGTCATTTTGTTTCTAAACAGACCTGCCAAGGCTGTCATAATGCTATAGATCCAGAAGTTCAGCGTGTGACATACAACAACTTCAACTGGCATGCTATATGCTTCTTGTGTTCCTGTTGCAGCAAGTGTCTAATTGGCCAGAAGTTCATGCCGGTGGAAGGAATGGTCTTTTGCTCAGTGGAATGTAAGAAAAAGATGATGTCTTAAGAGAAGATATGCACAGAACCAAGCATTGCTGCGTTCCAAAGGCTCTTGCATTTCTACTGTAAAATATATAGAATCGGGGCATTTAAAGTTATTGAAAGTATTAAATAGCATTTTCCCAAAGATTTTTTCTGAATGACTAAAACTTGCTATGTAATCTTCATTTCTTAGCCGTAATAATACTTTCTTTTTTGGAACATTGTTCCTGAGTCTTATGTCAAATGATTTCTTATCCCAGAAATGTAAGAAAAAATGTGTTATGAACTATATACACTTTAAGGGAGCTCTTCACTGTGAAGGATCTTTTGCTGTATCTTGTCTAGTGGAAGAAGAAAATGTGAAAATGCTCCAATTTTTCTTGTTTTGTATGATAAATGTAACTCTTCCACTTTTGGTTTCACTAATTTATCATTTTTATAGTTTCCCTGCTTTCATCAAGCACTTTAGACAAAATGATCAGCTTTACCAACACATACAGTTTTCACTAGACCTCAAGTATGCAGGGAGAATGAAGCTTAAAAAAAAAAGTAGCCTGTAATCACTTGCTTGTTGTTCACACATGAGTTCAAGGGATGGTGGCTGCTCTCACATCTAGTTTGTAAAGTAACTCTGCACCAGTAGAAAACAGCGTTGGCTCACGTTTCTCTCTCTTAAACTGTTCATGCCTGCAAAAGTTTTCATTTTACGAATGTTGAAGTTACTTTACAGGTTTATTTGGGGGGGAGGGAGGGGAGGAGAAAATATGAGGAGGTCTTGCCCAGATTTAAAAAAAAAATACATTTAAAAATCCACCAACATTAGTGGGTGTCACTCTTATCCTTTCAGAACTGGCTTCTGTTTTTTTCATGAATGTTCTTCTCATAAATTGTGCCTTCTATCAGAAGGACATGGCACCCAATACCATATGCATTTCCAAGAATGTAATTCTGCAAAAGGATCATACTTAGGCTTTTGATTGGTAAGTTCTTAACCAAAGCACAAAGAAGTCTTTCCCAGAAGATTTCCAGTACTTGAGTGAAAAAAAAATCACAGCTGTGTATTAGCTTTGCTCACTAGATAAACCAAATGTGTGGTTCGTTCTTTTTCTTAAGAATTACAGATCTACAGTGAAACTTGTTAGCTGTCTTTGTGCCAAACAGTGAATGGAGAGTCTTTGGCCTAAAAAAATAAAATTAAAAAAAATAATCTATGCAATCTTATGTTCAGCTCTTTTTTTAAGTTTTATGGTGGCTGTATTGTAACACTTACAAATAAAAATTAGTGTTGTTCACTTGAGTTGTCTACTAAATCTGTTCTTGTTGAATCCCCTTTAGGGGGAAGGCAAAGAGGGGGGGAAATGTTTCCATACTTCCCTTTAGCTTTGACATTATTTAAAAAAAAAAACAACTTAGAGCCTGTATTACTGTAAAGTGCTTACTGTCTTGTGTAATATTGTCGATGTGCTTATAAGTGCAAAACAATAGGTCTTGTTCCAACAAATACACAACTTCAAAACTTAGTGTGAATTTAATTTTTGTTCACATAACCTGTGGCCTTAATTATGTTTTAAGGCATAGCATGGGAAGTTTTGAATTCACACAGGTGAGCTAATGTCCTGCGAAAATAAAGTGCATTGTGATACTTTGAGTACTGCAAAAATAAGACACTGGTGTGAGATACATACTTTGTGTGTTGTCTAAATTGAGATGTAAACTTTATGTCTGTGTTCTGGAAGCCTGTACAGCTTTTCCCAGGGAGCCTCAGGATGTACAAAAAAGTGTATGTCTTTCAGTTCATAGCAATGGGGCTGTATTCTTGCCAGATTTGTAGTTTTAAAAAAAGGAAAACCAAGATGCCTCAGTAGGAGAAGGTATTTCCATTTTTTCCATTTAAGTGCTCCTTAATTTGTAGCAGGACGTGCTGTGAGAATGCCATTTGTGGGGTGGGATAAGGCCTTATTTAATGTTTATCTATAAGGATGGCTTAATAGTGTCTGGGTTTTACTTGTCTTGAGTAAACTTTACTTGTCCTCACCCACTTACTAATATCTATTCTAGAAGATGCAGCTGATCTTTATAAAGAACTCTTTGTGAAAAGCTGTTGTGCAACTTTCCCTGCCCCTCTCTTGCCACCCTGTGTAACAGCTGTATTGCTCCTTAATGTGATTGCTTGCACTGATGGCAGTCTTACTTTTCACATTAAATCTTGTTCTGTGCAGTTTTGTTTGTTAAACTTTATTATTATGTAACCTTCACGTAAAAAGATGAGCCCGCACTACCTCAGGACTTACTCCACCAAGACAGAATTGCTAAGGAAATTCATGTCAAACCAAACATCTCAATAAGCCATCATCTTCTGGGACTGGCTTTTTGCCTCTTCTGAAGCATGTTGGCTTGCTGCCTTTAGCTAGCGCTCCTCTTGAGAAGCTTAATCTTCCCTTGCCTGCTTGCTCCCTTCTGGCTCTCTTCCCTGGAACCTGATGCATCTAGGTGTTTCTGCTACGGGGTAGCCAAAGTTTAATCTCTGTCCATGCAGTAATTGGAAAGGGTCATGTCATAGGAAGGTCAGGTGTAATGTGCAGATGATACAGAGGGGAGACAAAGATACTGCTGTGTGACTACGCAATAGATCAGGAGATGATTAGGAGTGCTAAACAGCTCTTGTAATGAGCTAGGAAGGAATTTATGTTCCTGAAGATAATGCTTTTAGTGTTAGCTGAAAGATATGTCAACATGCTGGAGCTTAAATACAAGCATTAAGGAGACTTCATTCTGTCACTATCATAATAAAAATATTGGCAGTTAAGTGTTTTCTTTTTTTTTGTTCTCTTATTTTTTGGCTATGTTATCATGGAGATCCCTTTGGATCTATTTATCTTAGTAAGCTAAGAATAGAAGCTGGAAGTACATACTTTACAGATGAAATTTTGAACTCAAAGTATGAAAGTTGAAGTTCTACCCTTAAGCCTTATAAGCACTTGTTATACCAACATATTCTTCTTTTCAGAAATAATTGGCTGCAAGAAACAGCCCGAAGAGGCACTTAGCTCTATTTATCATGCCACTGCCTAAGTGACATACTTGATTTTAACTCTTCACATGTTGAGCACCAAATGAAGACAAAAGATTCACAGCAGAAGACACATTTGGCTGTGTCACTATCGGCATGTGTGAGAAGGAAAAGCCCAAATTTACCTTCAGGATGTAATTTGCTCCCTGTCTTAGCTTTCTGTTGTGTGTTGTATGTTAGGTGGCTACTGTGACAATGTAGGTTGTTAGACTCTAAGTTTGAGGTTTTAGAGTTGTTTTTAGCAACTAGCTGTGGAGAATAAGTAGAACTGTACAGTAGAACAACAACTTTTAAAATAGAGATTAAACAAAAGTGGGGTGTAGCTTAAGCCATTGCAGCAGAGGGCACCAGAGAGACCATCCTGTCACTGACCTAACTGGGACATCTGGGAACTTGATTCTTCTTTTTAGTATAGCAGTAGCAGTCAGCCTTTTCAAAGAACCCCTAAAATCATCAGGTTTCTGTCTGTTTGCATTTCTAACACACCCTGAAATTTTGAAATTTGCCTAGTGCCCAAAAATGGCAGACAAGGTGAAATGCCATTGAGATTATTATTAAGTCCTGCTTTGCTTAACCTGTTTGTAACCTTCATTGGAGTGTCTAGGTATTGCCTGTTGGATGACCACAGAGCCCAGGAGCCTTCACCAGCACCACAAGCATTGCGACACAGCATCTTCGGTGCCCCAAGAGCAAAGGAGGTCTGTGGCACTCTGAGCATATATAACTCCCGTTGCTTTTCAGGACATACGGATTTGTATGCACATGGAGGGCTCTTAGCACACTTACGTTTAATCTCTTTTTAACCAGTTTATATAGTAAAATTTACTTGTGTATGTCACTCCAAATATTAGTGTGTTAATTGGAGTCTTTACAGCATCAATGAAGAAAAAGTGGTGATGCCATAGTAGCTCTTTTGGTACAAAGAACAAGATTTTCCTTATTGTTTATGGCTCACTGCTACAAAAATAGATTTTATGTGAACTCCAGGCAAACCATTTCCTTTTTCTGGGATGAGGCAAAGTCAAGGCCGAGTCAGTGCTATACTGGATGGTATTCTAGAGGGCACCTTAGCATACAGATGCAGTTAGCTTTGGATTTCATGAGACTGCTACTACCATTATATAGTCAGAATCCAATATTGCCTTTTGTTTAAGGAAGTGTTATCCTGAGCATCTGTAAAGTCCAGGGTGGCAAAGGCTTTGTCAAAACCACAACACCTATAACTTTAAAAGAATGAAGCCAAATAAATGCGTCTTTGAATTAGGAACATATATTTATACATGGTAGGAATAACCTGTAACTTTTATTGAGGTAGGATTGCATCTCAAACTTACTATGATTATACGTATACTAGAAAGAAAAGGAAAACATGCTTTGAGCAGCTTTTTATATGTATGTTTAACCTCTGGAAATCTAATGTTTCTGTCTCTCAAAATTACATGCTCATGAGCAAAACCAATACAGCAACTTCCCCTCTTCCCGCAGAATCATGGGTGTTGAGTGTTACAGAACACGGTTGATGGTGTGAAGCAAAATTTTCTGGCTTTGCTGGAGTAATGGCCATTGGCACAAAACTGTTTACATTCAGGACTAACTTGAGGTGCTTGGAAGCTCTAGACCATCCATTCCCAGAACTGGTGAGGTAGGGGTGGGAGGGTGTTAACGCTTGGTTCAACAACCTCTGCCAAGTTTAGCATGGTTTTGGGATGCTAGAGCTAGCAGTGAGTGGCAAAGAGGAGGTTGGCAGTCCAGGAAAGGGTCAACAATTCAACTAGCAGCAGGCTCCCCAAAAGAATAGGGGCACAATGGCTGTCCTATAAGAACAGGATGAAGGGAGCTAGTATAAGGATGCAGCAGTTCAAGGGCAGGGACTTGCTCCAAAAATTTGAGCATTTCTGTATGATGTCCTCAGGTCCTGGGTGTGCTCTCCCACCACAGCAGAGCCCTGTGGCATCTCAGTGGAAAGCCATCATAAAAATCATCTCCACAAGAGCAGACCACTGGGGCTAATGTGGTGGTCTCCTTTCCCAGCCCAAGCAAAGCACTATCAGAGAAGATTCCCGTCTGATTCACATCAATATGTATGAATGCTTGTGTGTGTGGAAAAAAGATATGACAGGCCAATAGAAAAATCTTCTGCTAGGCCTCCGCACCTCTTTGTGTGTCAGGACTGTAGGGTGCCCTGTTTTATCCTAGAACTGACAGGAACCCAGTCCAGCTGCTGGTGTAAAGCTCGCTGCCCACACACCTACCATACTCCATTGAGCACAAACATCATTTTCATTATAGTTTTCTGCGTGAAACTTGGAGAGGGTGTGTTCACCTTCTGTCGTATCTCTGGATGAGTGAAGCATTTGCTTCCAGAAGTGGGAAGTCTGGATGCGAGGTTGTCCTCAAGCATTTAAGCTCCAAATTCTTCCTCACACCTTTTGGGAGAACGTCCCAACCACCAAGCTGTGGTGTGTCACCTCTGGGCAGGCACTCCTCATGCTGGCTGTTGGAGGTAGGCCACAGCAATTAAGAAGGTCATAGTCAACCTAAACCGCACATGAGGCAGCCAATACCTGGTTTTGAATGTCACCTGAAATTCTCTTACGCTATTAAAATTGTATCAGTGTGTCGTCAGCAGTGAGTAGGATCACACAGAGCTAGGTTCAGTGATTTTCAGTCTTGCAAATAGCTGCTTGCTAACAGTATAAAGCTGGAGACTGTCCACGCTTACAAAGGCTGTAACTGATCATCCACTTTCACGTATCACATCTATTACCCTACTGCTTCTAAGTGCTGAGGCCAAAAACGCCTGTAGCCCAGGACCTTCTGAGTCCGTCTTTACTCACTCCTTCAGTAAATAAGTAAATTGAGTTTATTCATTAAGTATAAGGCTTAAGAATGGTACTTAATAAAATTAACTGTACTGCCAAAGAGGTCCCAGAAGTAGGTTTAAATGGAAAACAAATCATCTGAAGATCATCAACAATCCAGGAGAAGTGGAGAGAAAAAAATTTAGTCCAAGTACTGAAAATAACACATTCATTTTTTGAACGTCTTTATTAACAAAATGATGGATAAAGGAACTTCACGGAACAAAAGTCCAAAACCATCTGAGACAGGACTAGGCTCAGATTGTAGATTGCCACCCTGCATTCACTGCTTAAATCACGAAAAATGAACCAGATGATACTTTTTACCTTGCACTCTGGAGAGCACCTAGGCGGTACCTGCTTTGCTGTGCCACCACCAGAGCAGCAATGCTGAGTTTCGTGGGTGCTATGTCCAATCACAACACTATGTAACAGATCAGAGTTTCCCCCATTGCCTTCCCCCAAACAAGTGAAAAATGACCCAAATAAGAGGATGTTTCTGCTACAGATTAAGCCCATCATTGTTCAGATTTGGCTTCAAGCCTAGCATTGTTGTAGAAAACTTTTGCACCCAGTTTATGAGAAACTAGTCAAGCTTCATATATCTGTTAGCTTTTCATTTGTTAAAAAAAAGTAGCACCACAATAAAAGATCAAGAGTATTTATTGGTTGCCCTGGATGAGTCATTTACACGAATCAAGACTTGATTTTTATGTTCGCAGCAATTGAAATATTCACAGCAGCCACATGATGTTCTTCCGTTACCCAGCAGATGCCGTCTGTGCTACGCTGAGCACACCTGCTGCACCCACAAGGCAAGACCCTGGGAAATACTCAGCAGAAAAAAAGAAGCGTTGAACTGAAAGAGAAGAGATGTTCTGAAGGTTTTAAGAAAGGAATAAGCTGAGGAGGGGGCTGTAAGTCCAGAAGGCTGTGCGGGACTGGAAAACAGCATGATGGTGATTTCGGATAGGAGGAAGGCACAGGGGAGGTATTTTAGGACGAACGTGAGTAGAGTGGGAAAAGGGGCAGGGGGAAATGAAATAAGCCAGAGGAGATAATGCTGAATCATGGAGGCACTCCGGAATAATTTTGACTTCCTATAAAAAGGTAGAAAACTTAAGGTGGCGAAGGGCAATTGCTCTAAACAAGGAAAGTTGATGATGCTGTTTAATTGCTATGGATAGAAAACGGACCATGAGCTTAGGGAGCAACCTGCAATAATCAAGGTTGTGAGATAAAGAGAAGAGGACATCAAGACAACAGCTGGTGAGGAAAGGTTGTTCTTCAGCAGTAATCCGTGCTCCTAATGCTGCATGCTTATGATATATCTAAAATCTAATCAGTTACACCTGTACATGGATTAACAGATATGCCCCATTTAAATTAAAAAAGCAAAACATTTTTTGTGTGATAATGGGCTAATGTTCTATGCTGAAATCTGCTGTCTGAGGTTAACTTTATGACACTTCCTAGGAAGCGGATCTGATTCTGAGGAATCAGATCAGGAGTGAAACACAGGGATCACGGTAGATCACAGGCATTTGGAAAAGTCTGAGTCCACCCCTATGTTCCCAAACAAGCAGGACACCAATGTCTATTTAAATTTTCCAAAAGCTAAAGGCATCCAAGCCAAATGTTCATGCACTGGTAACACTTTGCTCCAACAAAATAATGGCAAAAAAATTACATTTCTTTTAACTGTGTTATTCAGGGTTTGAGGGCTCATAACATCACAGAAAGATTTAAATTGAAGAGCCCTCTGGGGGTCATCTAGTCCAATCCCCTGCTCAAAACAGGGCAAACTTCACGGGCATATCAGGTTGCTCAGAGCCTTGTCCAGCCGAGTTATAGTCACCGACCTGCCTATTCCAACAACGGGTGCAATTTAGTTGTTCGCATCTCATGGCCTGCTCTGGTTTTCACTATCGCACATCACAAAACGGTACCCACCAGGTGCTATTTCTCCCTCTAGCCAAGATCATTGCTCTGTTGTGTCTTCCCTGATTAAGCCCAAAGCCCCCAGTAAAGAGGTGCAGCTGGATCCTGGGACTGAGAACAAGCATTCCTGAGTATTTGAACCAAAGCAACTTAGCTCCCAGTGGTTTTGTGATTAATTGACAATCTAACTGTATTATATTAAGCTGCAGCAGGAGTTTACCCCTAACGGACTTCAGAGAATCTAATTAGGAAACCATACTTATAAATGTATTTATGACTTCTATCCTTGTGTGCATTTTACGAGGCAGCAGAGACTCCATACAGGTGAAAACTCCACTCTGAGGTTTTTCTGCTGTTTAATGCATAAACTCTGACTGAAGCATTTCCCATGGTTAGGGAATTCATTAGATCTCATTTGCCCACGTGAATTTTCTCTCGACTTTTAGAGGCTGAGCCTCAGCAGAGGCTCAGCATTATCAGCCAAAACTTGTTTCGCAAGTTTCCCAAAACTTGTAGGAACTTAACACATGTTAGATCTCCGTCCCTCTGCCAAGTCTGGCTGAGGTTACAGGAGAGGGGACTCCTCTGTCTCCCTGTCTCCCTGTCTCTGTCTCTCTCTCTCTCTAACACACACACACACCTCCCCCCCATGGAAAATGCATCCACACATGACTCAGTCTGAAGAGCACTTTAGACTCTTCTGTCTCACACTACTAAGCTTCAGAACAGGCTGAAAAATCCGTGTTCAGCATTTTCAGCATTTCCTACTGGTGTGTTTTGGTGGGCTGACTCTCTGTTCAGCATGCTGGTTATTTTGGCACTAACCTTTTCCGCATTTCAAATTCTGGACCTAAAAATGACACGTTCTGACAGCTAAGTTTTAGGTACCTACACCTTTATGTGGTCTCCAGGTGCAAAGAAAAGAGTTAGATTGTGTAGGAATTTGACTCAATGGAAGCTATTGGGGCTTGTCTCAGTTGGACACAAATCTTCATCAAAGAAAACATGGAAAAAACCAACAACATAGCTTTAAAGTTCCAGTTGAAACAAGCTGGGAGGTATTTTTAATGAATAACTTTGAAAGTGTATTCAGAACAGAAATCAGGAATAATCAGTAAGAATAAAATCAGTAAACAGTTCATCAGTTCTCAGAAAACATTTTAATGACCTTCCAGAATAGGAAGCCAGAACATTGTGGGCAGAATACAAACAGCATCTCTTTCATTCCAGGAATTCAATGCACGTTTTTCAGTTTGAAAACTCTCTATATGATATGCATTCAGAAGCTTTTCAGACTGCTTTTGTGGACTTGCATCTATTCCATCGTTTCTTTCTTTTTTTTTTCTTTTTTTTTTTTTAATATGTTGGGGGAATTATCTCTAAAACTGAATACTCCTCTACAAATTTCTTATTTACAGCAAACAAATGGACTCTTGGCCCCTTCTAATTTAGTCATAATGCATTGAGAGTATTAATATAAGCTGTTTGGAATCCTTTTTATGTAATACTTTCTTCCTGTCTAAAGGCACAAGGAGTCGGCATGGTTTAGTAGACTGCAGACTGTGACTGCAAAGCAGAAACATCTGACACCTAGTTCCAGTCCCCTGCTGAATGCAATGGGACATTGTCTAAATTCCTTGGGAATTCTGTTCCTCAGCTAACATCCTATGTAAGATGGGTGTAACAGCAACATCACAGTGATATTTTGAGGCTTGGTTCATTCTAACTGGTGAAGTTTATTGAAACTGTAAACTGTATAACTGCAGCCATTACCACGCAAAAGGTCTTAATAGTCTTTTCTGAGATACTTTTTATTTTCTTCATTTTGGCATTCCCGTACAAAACTGCCAAAGGGAATCTGAGGTTTATATTTATGAAGCCTGTAATCATTCCATGAAGTTCAAGAAATCTGGCAGTGATCTGGACAACTTAGGAGGTA
>NW_008824806.1:896885-957453 GCF_000699105.1 Pygoscelis adeliae | reverse complement strand
TGGAGAGTAGAACCAGTACATATTTTGATAATACAGCGCAGCTCTTGTCTTTGGGGTGGGCCTTGATTGTATAGCTCTGCTTGCATCTGAAATGCATGGCAGTGTAAACATTCTTCTAATAACACAGAGGTTCTCTTTAACATTTGTAAATAGTTCAGCAATTTTGAGAAACGGGGTGGAGCCTGGAGATGGCTAAAGAAAGAAGCATTATTCTCATGCTTGTTGAACTCACTGTCCCAAGTCCAGTTCTGTTCTTAATGTAAACCACTGCCACTTGCCTTCAGCCGCAGTTGTACAACGTGCATCTGACCAGACTTGGAAGGCACACGCTGTTCCAGAGCAGGATGGGGCTGTGCTGCATCCAAACCTGACCCAAATTTGATACCCTAAACTGAGGATTTGTTTCTACTTAGCAAGAAAAGGTGCAGTATTGGCTGTATTGTGAGTGGTTTGGAGGAAATACTATTTTTTTACAGGAAACTACTTATGGTGGAAGGTGTAGAGGGAAAAACAAAATTGTAGGATCAAATTCAGTAACATTTTTGCCAGCTTTGATTATGTCAGAAAAGCAATTTTATATTATGCAGTATGAAGTCCACAGAGGATAGGAAATTCTGAATTTCAAGCATGCTTGTGTTAGTTAATCAGTTCATTAATTAATTTGTTTCACTAGAATTACAGTAATGCATTTCTGGGGAAAGATAATAATGCCACACTTACTTTCAGTGGTAGTTACAAAATTAATGGTGTTCCTACAGGACCAGAACTCCTGAGGTATCATTTTGGGGCTGGCTTTTCTTCCTTTCACTGCTAACCGCTTACAGAAAGCCATTACCTTTTCTAATTCTGTGGTCTCATTTTTTAAATGAGGATGGCAGCACTAATGTTTCTGAATCTTCTGGAGTCAATTAATAACTTTAAAATAATTTGAAGGTGGAAGGTGGTAAATGTTCTGCTCCAGGTGATTGCCTGCATTCTCTACATTCCAGTTTCACCAAACTCAGTACGGAGGTTTTCTTGGCCAGCATTACCTGGCCATTACACATGGGCCTTGAGGCTCTCGTTGTATCCTGCCTCTCAGCTCCCATGCTCTGAATCTTGGCTCAAGGTGCAGTTTCTTGTATTTCACAAATACCCTGATGCTGTTACTGCAGGTAACTTTCACCACTTAGTTCAGCCAACTGAACTTGTACACTGAGTTAACTCCAACTATTTATTTACTTACCACAAGACAACTTTTTCAATAAATAAAAAATAAAATAAAATAATAAAATTTTTAAAAAAACAACATCCTTTAATCCAAAATAATCCAAAATGGTCTCATTAAGGTTGCCTGATTCTAAGTATTGTTTGCTATGGCAGACTATTACTGCTAATCATTCAGAGGACATCTATGGGGTGGGAGATCTTGTTAGTGCAGGAAAGGTTGTATCTGCAAGTTCTTCATCTTTCAGATTGATAAGAACAGGTTCCCACTGACAGAAGTCTGTGGGAACGGAATGGGATGTGGAATTTAAGACTCCCATCTGGAAGGAGTCTGCCAGCATTCATCATACATGGTGGTGCACAGGTCTCAGTCCCATTAGTGGAGGTAATAAGAAGAGGGAGCTCTGTGGGAAGGGTCCCTAGAGACTCCTGTAACAGGACAGGAATTAGAAGCCTCTGAGGAATGTCAAAGCCCTACCCCGTATCCTTCACTTTATATTCATAGGGATAGGGCTGTCATCCATAAATGAAGCAACAGTAGGTCTGAGTAATCTAATCTAGCAAATTATTTTCACAGGATTCTTCACATAAAGTGGACAAGAAATATGAAGGTATAATTTTCGTTTAAGCACAGCTCTTTTACATCAAGCCAATGCCATCACCTCTGCTACTGCTAATACTGACCCCTACAAGAACAACTGTCGGAAGAGGAGACACAGAAATGAGACTTGGCCAGCTGCACACATCTACCAGTCTGCAGCCAGTTTAACTGCCTGACAATTCCCAGGTTTAGGAGGGACTTCTTTCTTTCGGACTTAAATCAGAAAATGTCATGGGGGAAGAATCTGCTTTACTAAGGACAAAAGGTCAAAGAGCCCATTGTCCAGAATGTCTGCATGCAGCTGACAGTTTCTCTTGTGTTGAAACAAAGCTTGCTAGATGCTCTTACTATCAGGTCTGTGCAGCAGCTTACTTAGAGCATGACATTGAGACTGTATGCACTGTATGCCTGGAAAAGTAGCATGAGACCATTTGGAGATAAGTGATGATGCAAAGTCTGGCAAATAATAGTAGAAAACAGCTTTGTTTTCTAAAGTTGCTTTTGGGTCCCCAAAATGAACTGTCTTTTAGTCTGCCTGACTGCACTAGGTGTTGACTTAGAAGGAGCTATTAGAAGATGGCCAAAACAGAGCAAGGAAAAAACTGTTGAACAGTGTGGATGATGAGGAGACAAGTGCTTTACTTCTGTCTCTGGCTTTTTTTATTTAGCAGCCTAGACATGACCTGACATTAGATTGACCTTATAGCCCCTCAGCAATGTCAGCACAATCACATAGAGGTGATGGGCTAGTGAAGAGGCAATCTCTGAACTTTTCTGCAATTTTCTGAGGTCATACTTTATATCATCTGTTCTGATATGTAGGCATGGAAGCAAACATCTAAAGATCTGTGTTTCACTCTGATTCAAAGGCTCAGATTTATGGGATGCTGGAGTCTGATGGCTCCAGCGTCAGGAGGGATGTGAAAATCCAAACCACTGAATTCCAGTTTTGAGACTGGACTGTAACCCTCCTACCACAGCAAGAACTTCTTTCTCGCTTGTCCACCATCTTGTGCACCTCTGCAAGGCCAGAGCTGTATGTGGGGCTCGTTAAGAACAGTATATGACAAACAGGTCCTCTTTGACATGTTTTTTATTACATTTTTGCTACTAATGCCATACCTGAGATGGTGGAACGGTCCTGCAGATAACAGCAGCAAGTCTCCTTTGCTCCCACTCTTTTATTCAGAATGGTGGAGGTGGCTGTTTGTTAGACATCTGTTTGATTTCAGAGCTCAGCTCTCAATACTGGAGTGGTCTGTAAAACTAGCAAGTCTGAGAGTTATCAGAAATACTGACATCCACATTTTACTTTAATAAGCGTGTCGGGATAAGGTCTCTTCTTTAAACTAGTAAACAATGCTTCACATCAACAAATAGATCAAGGTGGTAATTTCCCTTCCCCTTTGTGTAAGGAAGTGATACAAGCGTAGAAATTGGTCCATCCCACATGAAATTTCTTTTTTGCTGGTGGACTTCTCTAGTACACTGACCAGTCAACATCTGCCAACTTAAGCAGGTATTTCACTTCCCGCCATGGGTGGGAGAGTAAAGATTTAGGCCCCTATCTTACAGAATACTTTTCTCAGAATGAAGCTATTTGCAGTGGAGCCTCACAGAAAACGTGAGTCATCTTGGATGAGCAGCACTGCCAAACACCTATTGTGGCAACTGGAGTCAGAGAAGCAAATGCAAAGTCCTGTTTTATATAAGCTGTAAATATGTCAGTATGTAATAGTCTTCAAAATCTGAAATGTTTTCTTTCCTTTGTTTTGATTAGATTTGTAATGAGTCAAACAGTATAACAAAAGTCAGAGCAGAGCTTCTTAAGCCAATCCTCTCCTTGGCCCAGGACAACAGTAATGTAGGCGAGAGAAGTATTTCACTCTTTCAGGTCATTTTGGAAACTAAACTGGGTGGCTAAGTGAGTCAAAATCTATTTTTCTGGAAATTTATAACAAATCCAGCATGTTTCTTTTGGCAGGATAATAACGTGCTATACTCACCATGTTCAAAGCCAAGGCATAACATTGTTAAGTCGCTTCTATTTTATCTTTGTGATATGTTCACAGCTAGAGTTTAGCCTCTCATGCTCAAGCTGCAACACAGTTTATGCAGGCCACTTATCCAGATTGCTGTGAAAAAGTACTGTAAAATATGGCAAATAATAACATGTGATAAATAGTTTTGCGCTGTTTAGACACAAGACTTCAGTGAAAGCAGGGTTCGGTTGCCAATTTACAGGGGAGTTAAATGGGCTCAAAAAGGTGCTCTGTGTTCTTGCAATATCTTATTTTTCCATGTGTACTTTATACCTTGCCAGGAAACAACCAGGCATTAATGTTGCAATTAAATAGCAAAATGGGTTACACTGGAGATTGCTAACTCTGATGTTCCCACCGGCCCTCTGAGTGTCTCTTTCCATGGAATGTAAAGGAAATCTGGATTCCTAAACTTGTATGTCCTGAATTGCGCCTACGGTAGATGCCTAAAGTAAGCTTAGTAGATCGTTAAGTAAATTTAATAATTGTATTTGAAATCTATTCCCACTTCAGTGTCTGTGCTCTAAACATTTCTGCCTTTTTAAGAAGATCCCCAATGAAAATAACTTTCAGATGTTCGGTGTTCAGCCATATGTGAGATGTACAAGCTCTCTTTCTACACCTTCATTTCCCTCTGGTAAAGGCAGCAGCGTGGATGAGTGATAAACAAATCCTTTCAAGTCTAGCCTTCATATTTTGAAGCTGTAACTGCACATTAGAGCAATGATATCAATAGGAATTTCAAGTGCTAAACACCATTAAAGACACAGCGTTTGATTCTGCAAACTGATGAGCACTCTGGACCTGCTCCAGCAAAACACTTAGAAAGATTTATGACACTTGTCTTACATTTAAGTATAAGCTTGCTGTTGAATGCTTTGCTGTATTGGGTGGAGATAGATAATGGCAAGATAAGGTTCATGTCACCTAATTTTAGCCATTTAAAAGTAAGGTGTCAAACTGAAGCTAATTGTCAAAGCTCAGCCTGTTACTAATGAGAAGAGGTAAGCATCTCCAGAGGGTGATTCTATTTTAGACATTTATTTCTGAATGGACTGAATTGTACCCACATGTTCCTCTCCTCACTCTCTCTTGATGGGAGCTCTTTAGCTTAGACTAGACACCTGACTTCCAGAGAGTCAAAGTAATTCAGGTCAATTCTCTATTAATTTCTGCAGAATTTGTACTGATTTCACATTTAATCCACATATTTTACAGATTACATTTAAAACATTAAACCCTATCTGCTCAAAATGTTGATATAATCTAAATACAAAGTTAAGGCCTACATCTCTCTGTTATCACATGTAAGCAGAAAGAGAAAATACATGCTATCAGCCTCTTAAACTCTTTTTTTTAATATTACACAAGAGGTGAAATCACTTGGCCACCAAACCGTCAGAGAGCAATAATTTCTTTTCTTCCTATTTATCACTGAATCTTCAGATTGCTGTCACACCCACAGTGATAAAAAAGAAGGTAAATTTATACCTAGTTCTCTGATGGAAAGAATTCAGGCAGGGAGAGGTAGCTGCATGTTAGGAGTGGAGCTCTCATCTGGACGTGGAGTCTCAGCTAAAAATGAATTAATAACTTGTTGAGACAGAAAAGCACAACACTTCAGTTCCTACATATTAAAGTCTTTTCACAACCAGTTGACCATAACTGAAGCTAAAAATTCTTGAAAAGGCAGCCACCCAGCATTGTGGAAAACTCTGTATTTGACGTTTGCCAAAAACCTCTTTGTGTGGTCCTGAGATCCTCTGAATGCTAATAAAAATCCTAAAAAAGTGATAGTATCTGCTGTCTTTTTCTCTGGAAGTACACTTGGTACTGGAAGGAAGGCACAGAAAGCTTAATCATAAGAAACGAGGATGAGTAAAATGTGGATAGAAGACGTAAAATTTCACCTGGTACATGGCTACATTTTTAATTTACACGTAGTATCAATAAAATAAAACTTTTATCACAACCTTGACACAATATATTTTTTCATGTAGTGAAGTACTGGATAAAGGCACTTTAATGATATGTTCCCACAAGCACAAGTTAGCACATCCTAATTGCCTGTCAGTCAAATCGCAGTGACTGGTTGTGCGCATGGTCCTAGCCCATTGCAAACACGCGGTCAAACAAGCAGCTTAACCAATCTTCATGGGTGACTTTTTATAAACCCATTTGACTTTGCATTTGCAACAGGCTAGGAATGCGCTTGGAGCAGTCAGTCACTACCAGTTAATT
The DNA here is from genome assembly GCF_000699105.1 of Pygoscelis adeliae. NCBI lineage: Eukaryota > Metazoa > Chordata > Aves > Sphenisciformes > Spheniscidae > Pygoscelis > Pygoscelis adeliae. The sequence goes on along the minus strand of NW_008824806.1, from coordinate 951,363 downwards.
GAAAGCCACTAACATCTTACAGTCAAGAAGGAAAAGGGAACTAGAAATGGGAACCTGAAGAATTACTGACTCTTTCACCAGTGGTTTTTTGGGGGAAAAAAGGTAAGGTTTTCCCATTACTACATTTCTCTTTTTCAGAGAACACTAAGAAGAGTACCTTCTACCTGAGTAAAAAGGTTTCAGGAAAGCAATTGATTTACATCCTCCAGCTTTTTTTTAATCATAGACTTCCCTCTGTTGAATCAAGACTGAAAATTGAAGTGCCACCTTCCTTTTCTTTCTTGTGTTTCCCTAAACATCGCAATATTTAAAATAAAGTTTTCATTTGCAGTAAAACTGTGATGATTTTTTTCACAAATTTGGACTATATTTCTACAAATCATTGAGATTCACACATATTCTTCTTAATATATGATTACAGTGTGGTTTATTTTGCTTCCAAACTATTTACATCAGCTCCAGGTCTTTCTTTTAATCACACAGAAATGTATTTGTTTGAAATAAATCTACTGGTGCATCTTTGTTTTCAAGAGCTGCATTTCTCATCTGATAATTTAGATATCTGATTTGAGCTTACATGGATACTTAACACTTTTTCATTTAAGACCCTTTGTACATTTCAATTCATTCCTGGATGTCAATTTAAATTGAATTTTCTCATCAGAAAGAAGTGACAAAATTGAAGTATACCCATCAAAAACACATGTTGTACTAATTATAAAAGGTAATGCACTGTCCCGCAGTACGGTTAGCCTGTATGGACCCAGAGAGGTCACTGGGGTTCCTTCTGAATGCAGGAGTCAGTGTGGGATGTAGGGCTGGGGCGTAAGTATCTGTTTGCTTTACCTAGAAAATGGATTTGAAATATTCCTGGGAGGGCTTTCAGGCTCTACCCAAATGAATGTGTTCCATCCTGAAGATGGATAAAACTGATAACACACAGATGTTGTTTATTTGTAGAAACCCATCTCTTAGATTTTAGAACTATCAAGGGTATACTGAGGAAAAAAGGTTTTCCAGTGTGGTGCAGCCTGCCCTTGTTAAGGAAGCATTTGACCCTTTCCATAAGCTGCAATCCCAACAAGTGACTCACGGTCTAAAGTGGCTAGAACCATGCAGAATTGCTTTATTTGTAGGGCCAAGAGATTCTGGGAAAAGGCATCTCTGGAAACTACTTGGTAGCCACAAAAACCACATCCTGAATAAGAGAACTTCCAGCAGCTGATGGGTTAGATCTTCAGCTGCTGTCAGTAAGTGTCCCTCATAACGTTATAGCCTTGGGACAGTTGTAGTAGGTCACATCAAAAACCCATTTAGACCAACGTCCTGTCTCCAGCAGCAACCACAAGTCAATGCCTAAGTAAGAGTGTGAGAACGAGGAAAACAGAAGATACTTCACTGAAATGCATTCTCACCCTTGAGTCATTTTCAGATAAAATTGAACTACTTTTCCTGAGATCAATACGGGTGAGCTGTTGAGTTTGTTTTTGGTTTTATTTGATAATATTTACTGATTTCTTACCATGGGCTTGTCCAGTTCCCCCGTAATGCTGTGTAAACATTTAGCATTCACAGAATCCTGTGGCAAGCAGTTCCCAAGCTGAACTATTTTGTGAAGAACAATAATTGTGCTCTTCTTTGTTTCACACCTTCCTCCCTTAACCTTAAGAATATGGACAGTCGTGGCAGTTCATTGAGCTTTTTCACAGTGACACTCATTAAGAAAGTACTAAGCTTTGCAGCTGATTCAGCTTTTGCACTGGTGAGTGCTGCTTCATTTACACCCGATGCCGCTTGTCTCCCTTCCCAAGGAGCAGCTAGGGTCAGTTCCCAGCTTTCCCGCAGGCTGCCTCTGTGCTCTCTTGGGCACTGACTTTATCTGCATAAGCAAGTGTTGAAAGTGCTGGCAGTTTAATCCCTTTATGCTTAATTTCCACATTCTTAACAATAGTTTACTTCCCCCACCCTTGGCTTATCTCGTATATGTAGAACAGAATTGTTTGTCTGGCAGAGGGTCTGCTTTTTTCTTGGTATTGGTAGTCCCCCAAATCCAGAGCAAGCACAAATAAACTTTGACGTTGACTTTAAAATTGTGACACTTAAGAAAAGAAAAGGAAAAAGAAACCTGTCTTCTTTCTATTCTGTGCCTGGTTTTGAAGTCTTAAGGTTTTCCTGCAGAGTTTTGTGAATTAGGATTTTTTTTTTTTTTTAAGAAATAGTTGAGAATCTCACACAGCACAAGAAAATGGGAAAAAAGGCTTGAAGAACACTAAAAATCTTGAAAGCCATAATAAAATAATTAATATTAGTAACTTCAATTACTATGTCTTTACACAGTGCCTAGCACAACAGGCAACTAATACCATGTATTATTTTTCCTCTCGTGTTGTTGACAGCTGTTGGTCTCAGGAGTATTATGCTTCTGAGGAAAAGAAAGTGGAAGAACAAAGCGCACTTGTGTGTCTTGCAAGTAATGTTCTCCTTGGTCTACTTGTATTCATGATCATTTTATTTGCAAGAGGTTATCTCATAGCTCACATTATGAAATTCAAGAACATTTGCTTTGGGAGTATTTCACGTGAAACCACACTAAAATTGTGATCACGGCAGTGTGTCATGGTGTTGTCAGGGTCAGAGTAAAGAATTTGGGAATGCGCTCTAAGTACGTTCTTCAAGATAAGCACTTCTTTAAGTCTTCTTTTAAGTCAAAAACACTATAGCTTTGAGCATGAATTGGGGTCTATTCAGAGACCCACTGGCTTCAACAGAAATGGAATCGATCATCTTTCAGGTCAAATTATGCATCTCTGAATTCAGATCAACAGACATGGTTTCCATCATTTTATCTTTCCCTTAATAGATAAAAATAGAGGGGTGAAAGAGATCTCAGGATATCAGTAACTCACCTTCCACTGAAACCATTCCCCACAGACGTTTGTTTATCCTGGCCTTATAGATCCCAACGAAGAATAACCTGCAGTATTCCTTGATCATTTGATGTAACTCATTGACCATACACTGCTAAGCAAAGCATGCTATTTCCTGGAAAACACTCTCAATTTGTTAATTTAATCTTAGTAAGACCTGCTTAATAAAGAAATTGTTCATGGGAGCTTTCATTGTAAAGCCTCCATCCCCACTAAACTGATTAGGCAGTCATGCTTTATTTATACCTAACACAGATTTTTCCCCATCTCAAAGTTGAAGGCTTTTAATATCCTGGAAAGTGTTGATTTAAAAGAAGCATGGATTACTCTGCAATGTACCTTTTAAAGTATGTAGCTTCATGAACTAGAGTTTTTCTAATTTTTCTTCCAAACATACTCTTCCTCAACCGAAGCTCTTAGTAAAAGAGCACATTTATGACCTTCACAGTGTGGCAGCACAGAAATGCAGTGAGGAGGACAAGAAGCCCTCCCCTCATGGCTGCAATGTTCAGAGCCCCCACACCACCACCAGGGAGGCCAGTGGCCCCCTGTCGTGGTTTAACCTCAGTCAGCAACTGAGCACCACACAGCCGCTCGCTCACTCCTCTCCCCCCGCCCCAGTGGGATGGGGGAGAGAATTGGAAGAGTAGAAGTGAGAAAACTCGTGGGTTGAGATAAAAACAGTTTAATAATTATTAATAATAATTAAATTAATAATAATTTAATAATAATAATACACAAAGCAAGTGATGCACAGTACAATTGCTCACCACCCGCCGACCGATGCCCAGCCAGTCCCCAAGCAGCGGCCCCCCGGCCAGCTTCCCCCAGTTTATGTACTGAGCATGACGTCACACGGTATGGAATGTCCCTTTGGCCAGTTTGGGTCAGCTGTCCTGGCTGTGCCACCTCCCAGCTTCTTGTGCACCTCCAGCCTTCTCAGTTGGCAGAGCATGGGAAGCTGAAAAGCCCTTGACTAGCATAAGCCCTACTTAGCAACAACTAAAACATCGGTGCATTATCAACATTGTTCTTGTCCTAAATCCAAAACACAGCACTGTACCAGCTACTAGGAAGGAAATTAACTCTATCCCTGCCGAAACCAGGACACCCCCCAATGGCAGGTGCACCCCACATGCAGCCAGCCCACCCCAATGGGACACGGATCCCCACTGCAGCTTACCACAGGGGACACTAATGAAAATTTATTGAAATAAACTTGAAAAAAAAGCCCTCTTTTTTACTTCACTATTGGTGATGTTTCTTTCATTCCACATAGTTCAATCTAGCTTAGCTTCACTGAGCACCAAGCTCTTTCACTGCATTTGAAACCTTTCACTAGCTAAACGCAGAAGGGAAAAACATTTAGAAATAACCACCTTCGAAAACTGTGCAATAAATGCAGCCGTAGCGATGAATAATGTTTGTTGGCATTAGCTGAACATATTGCAGATCATTTACAGGTCTTAGCAAAATGCCTACAGAGTGCCAGGACCAGGGAGTGAATTACTGTGCTTCACACTGGTGAAGCCATTTTAAAAAAAAAATACAAAGTTTAGGAACTGCATGAACTTTCCAAATGGCATTTTCTCCTTATCTGGATAAGAAGCAGTAACCAATTAATTATTTCTGGTTAATTATTCTTAGCTTTTTATAATTTCTTTTAGCTCCACTGTCACTGAGCAATCTCTACATGTATTTTAGGTCTGTTACCCAGATTCCTGACCTTGAGCTGTTTACCACAGTCCCTGACGGCCATCTGATTCTTTTTTCTGTCATTTGCATGAGATATGTCTGTAATCTGGCAGGATGTACTCTGTCCAATCACCAGGCATGTTGCAAAACCCTCTTATTATTTTTGTCCAGCTTAGCAAAATTATTCGAGGAACTTTCAATGCCTTATATGTTAAATGGTTATCTAAGTATCTGCTGGAGGGGAGTCATTTTTCCCAACTGATTCTAAGGAGTATGGATTCTACTTCATTTGTAATAAAATGGTTATTTCTGCTCACGTAAAAGAATTCTTCAGACCAACTGGAATAATAATGTGACATGCAGCTACAGTCCAAGCAGCCAGCCAACCAGAGTATGATCCTTTATCACAGTTTTGCATTGTTCTGCTAACTGCATGATGCCAAAAAATAATAATAATAAAGAGAAATCCTTTGTTCCCTTTCACTAACCTAGAAGGTCACAAAACAGACAGTTCCTTCTTGATTACACTAAATAAATAAAAGTCTGATTCACAGAGGGGAAACAATCATCTGCCAACTGCCAAACCCTATAAAGGGTAAATCTGCTTTTACTTTGTGAGCCAGATTGATGAGTCACCGAGGCTATGACTAATACCAGCAAGAATTAAAATGTACCCAATAATATAACCTCCCTTTGTACTACAGAAAGGTTACTCAACAGCAGACTCTGGTCCAACAGGTGCTGCTGGGGAGCAAGGACCACCCCAGCATCTGCTGTCCAGAACCACGGGCCCTCTCTATCGCAGATACTGACATACATTTACTGTATTCACAGGCATGAACTCAGCGTGGGAGTTGAATAATTAGGTTCTTCATTTGGGAAATTAGCCTCTATGGAAATAAACACCCCCCCTCTGCTCCCTCCCCGCTGCTCTGGGTGAGCTGCCTTCAGAACATGCCGTAACCAGAAGTTCCTCCTGGAGCCCCGGTGACGTGCACTTGGACAACGACAAGAGGCTTTTCAACAGGAAAACCTGAGGAGGCCAGTTCAGAGAAAGCCAGGAGTTTTGAGATAAAGATTAGGGTTTGAATTTGGGTCTTCTTGGGAAACGTACGCTCCAAGAGGCTCATGAAAGCTGGATGAAATTAAATGGTCGCTTAGTATTTTGAAAATTATTTAAGAAAAATGTGTTACAACAACAACAGAAAAGGTTTGTTCATTCATTTCCTTTCTTTAAATGGGCGAAGTTTCTAGTCCATCACAGTCACTGACAAAATTCCTGGTGACGGTAACCGGACCAAGATTTCACCAAATGTACTCATCCCCTAACTGCATATTTTAGTAACTCATCAAAACTATCTAATGCTCTAAGACTTTTGTTTTTAAGTACAGCTCTTACCACCAAGACACATCACAACCCAACAGAAATTGTCTTCAGAGAGATAAGGAAGATCTTTGCCATTCCTTAATTCAGCAATGCTATGTTTAATACCTAGAATTAACTCTCCTGTATCCTCAGCTATGCATGCTCAGGGTCCCTGGATAATACTCAGAAATTACACAGAAGAAGAGTCATCTAAAGTGAACTAAAATGAAATGAGGAAAAAATAACAGTTGCTTATGGATGAAAGTAGTTGTCGATCCACAGACAAGCATCCGTGTTGTCAGCCTGGCAGGTACCTTGCTGCATTTGGGACCCCCTGCAGCAAAACCTAGCATGGAGCTGAGCTCCTAAATTTGACATTTATTTATCAAAAATAAAAACTAGAACATCACCACAGATTAGGTTAATTCTCCAGTCACCTGATTAGAAATAATTTTGCTGAGGATGTCCCAGTCAGAAAAAGAAAGAATGAGAATGACACTGTACTCAAACACTTAATCATGAACAGGGAAGAATGCGAATACCCACAGACCTTTGTAGACCCTACATGGATCTAAAAAGCAGAACAGCTTCGACCTATTTCAGATGGAAACAGTTGCAATCGCTACTTAAAACTGGTTAGAGAAGGTACTTCTATGTTCTCTACTGTGCTGTAATTGAATGCTCTAGCCTTTGGAGAGTAAGGCTACCAGTGCTCAACTGGAAAATAGTATCCTATTTTTTACTGAATTTTATTTGGTTTTCTTTAAAATGTTATAAATTAATCATTTTTCTGATCAAGCAAAGTGTTTACTTTGATTCAAATACTTTATATTAATTTTATTTTTATTACCATTTAAAAAATTAATATGTTAAGGATAGCGGGGTTTTTTCCATTAAATTTTGTAATTCAGCCTTTGAACAAAAAAAAATTACTTGCACAACTCCATACATTTGCTAAGTTTGGCTTGAGTCACCTTCTAGAGAACCCAGAAACTCCATATTAAAACTACTTCATATTTTTTTAATGTTTTGGTCTGCAGTGGAATGGCAAACCATGGGGTTACAGAGCAGGTCATTCCATTTTTTTATTAGAATTGCAACCTTTCATATTCAATTGTTGTTGCAACAGTGACAATTGGATATGTAATGAAATAGAAAGAAATATTCAGAGAAGCACAGTAAGATATTTGGCCTATACAGTCACAAAAAGATAGAGGAAGTTCAGATACCAAAACCACCTGTCTTTCCAGCATTAATTTGGATATAAATACCTACTTTTTTTTTTCCTGGTGATTCCATCAGAACAAATTAGTGTATGTCCCTTGGGAGAGCAGGGTTATAAGCTGCAGTCATATTGCTGTCTATGAAACCTCTGAATAATACATGTAATTTGTGACTCGTATGCCAAGAATCCCAATTCAGTGTGTCTGTCAGCAGTACTAAATATTCTAATTTTTTTTAAATAAATGAATGAAATGCTATTAATCAGTCATGTGACAGTTATAAAACTCTCAAAAGCACAAAAGCATATATGTATATAAACCTGTACAAATGGGGGAGGGAAGCCAATGAACTGGGACTGAGTTTCTGTTTGAAACTCCTTACCTAACCTTGAGCAAGTAACTAATTTTTCTGCACCTCAATTTTCTAGTTACAATAAGCTCATAATAATTGTCTACTTTAGAGAAGTGGTGTGATGACACACCCATAATTATTTGAGAGGTTTACATATACGATGGTGAACGGAGCCATAAAAATAAGTAGGCGGATAAAAGTGATTCACTGGCTGAAATAAAATGATGCTAGTTAAATTAATTTCAAATTTCATCTTCTTGGCTGTATATAGAGACCTGTGGCATGGGAAATAAACCATGGGTTTACTGCTGAGGAGCTGACCTGAAGAGAAATAATTGAAATCTTCTTCTGGTTTCCATTATTTTGTTCTTTTTTCTTTCTAGATTTCAATGACTTGGGCTCAATTTTTCCATGTCTCTCTGGAAATTTCAAAATTGTTTCTCCCCCTCCTAAACTAAATGTCTGGACACAAGTGTGGGCTTGGGCTGCTCAGGAGAGCTCATTGACAGAGCAGGCTGGAGCATGACAAGGCGGTGAGCCTTTGAAGGAGTGGGGCCGTGTCCCAACCTCAATCAATGGAGACATGGTTGGTCTGGGAGAGATGGAGAGACCCAGGGCCTGGCAGAGGCATATGTTCGCAGGGGAAAGATGATAGACACATAGGGGAATCTGACTTGATCTTAGAAAAGACCTAGGAATGTGAGGAGACAGAACCCGAAACGCCAGTAACAGAGAAAGTTGTGTCCAGTCTTATAACTTTGTGTGAATGGTGACATACTTTTATGTTATCTAGAATGAGGAATAAAGCATAGGTTTTAGAAGTTTTTAGGCTACTGTTTGTTTCAGCTATTGTAAGCCTCTAAAGAGGGTGCACTGTAAACTCAGATAATGCACAAGCCCAGAGGGCTTCAAGCCATAGGCATGAATTTGATACCTGATTACTACTGGGTTTCTGTGGTTGAGAGGCCCCCAACTTCCACCAAGAAGCAGCAAACACAAAGCAATGCACGCAACCAGTGTCTAAATGAAAAGAGCAGGAGAGCACTGTGGATCAAGGGAAGCTGAAGGGTGAGCTCAGTTTACGAAGCCTAAAGACAAGCAACCTAAAGGTTAATTTAAGCAGCCTGATGGTTTCTTTCCAGCAAGCTTAAGAAGGCTACTGCAACAGATATAAAAGAAAAAAAACACAACAAACAAACAAAGCTGTAATTCTGCCAAACAAAAGTTAGTCTTCTTGCTGTAGAACTGTAAATTGCATCTCTGTGTATGAGATGTAGCAAGGCCCCAGAAACCTTAATAAAACAGATTGATCAGAGAGGATAGTTTGGAGTAATGTTCACAATGGAAGTGGTAACAGTATGAAATCTACTGCTAGCAGTGAAATGATTGCTTGATGGTGCATGGTTTTCTCCAAGCCAAGCGAGGTTGTAAAGGTGACAAGCTTTTATGTTCTTCAAGCTTTATGCAGTGCTGGTGTAGAGACTTTGAGAACTACCTTCAAGACATGTTCTTTGAGAGAGGGCAAGGTGCATGGAGGCAGCAACAGTACTGCTATTGTGGATATAACAGCCTAAGTCGATGAGCAAAGTGCTGTCTTAGCATTGCGTGATTATCTCCCACTAAGTTACCGGCTCTCCCTACAGTCTGGCCTCACTTAGGAGAAGGATAAAGCCAGCATAAAGCCTTGAAGTTTCTTACTCTTGGTGCTTTTGTTTCTCACTTGCCTTTGAGCAGTATGTCAAGACAAGCTGGTTCTTTTGGGATGCTTGGCAAATGAAAATAGGACAGAAAGGGAAAAATACAGTGTGGCATATCAGATTCCCGGCTTGAGCAAATGAAATGGAAACAGGGTAACGTTAGCTTTCTGAATGTGCTCTAGATCACAAAACTGTGAAATTGCAATGGAATTTAAAAGAAAGGTAACAAAATACAGAGTTGTCACATCTTAGCTGCAGGCTCCAGCAGCAGGGGAAAGCCATATGTCCTACCGATGTTCTTAAAAAAATTAACTACAAAGAATGTTTTATCAGAAAAGGAGGTCCTAGAGATCAGCACGATGCCAAACTGAATCAAACTACTGATTTATGCAACCATCATATGTGATTAATTTTTTTGTACCATAACAGTAGTGGGATCAGAGTTGAAGTACATGTGGAGTAAGAATAGATCTGTAGATTTAGACAAAGCCAGTGGAAAAGAATAAGAAGAATTCAAAGGAAAGTCTACGTGTGAGAAAACAGGAAAACAGGGAATGTATCTCAAGGGTTTGTTTGAAAGGACACTGCCAAAGACCTAATGCTGAAAAAGCAAAAGAGAGAACTGACCACACTGAAAAAAGAAGCAGAGGTTTATGCATTGAAATTTCCAAGTCCAATATTGTTGTATTATATGGCAGGATAAAAGAATGATTAATAAAGTTCCGATTAGGGCCTGGCACAAGGAGAAGGCAGTGGCAGAGAAAGAAAAAGGAAATCATAGAGCAAACAGAAGGAGTAACAACAGCAGATATGAAGTACTACCAATTTGCCTTGAGCAATACGCAAGAGAAGAGAAAGTGCAGCAAATTAAAGCCGACTTTGAATAATATGATGACAATGTCAATTACTTATAGAATAAGATAATGTTATTTGTTACTGTTGTTATTGCTCTTTATTGTTGGGATGACCCCTGCCAAATGATTTTTCTACTTGCTATTGTTTTCCTGCGGATTTGATCCCCAATATAATTTTCAAGCATATGTACCCACCTACAGATTATAACAGCATGGAAAAAAGAGCTGCTTTACTTATCCAAGAGTATTGTTTTTTACTATCTGATGACATTGATCAGATCCTGAGCATATTTCTGTTTTTCAATCTGAGAAGCACCTGTGAGGATGAAAACGAGCTCACAACAAGCGCAAACTACTGCTGGGGGAAGAAGCTTGGTTATAGGATTCTGCAGGGCAAGCATTGGCATCGACTGCTGGAGCTGCGTATGTTCAAAACCCATGTCTATACAGTAGAAATAACCAGGATCAGATCAGATCAGACGAGCAGTGAGAGTGTGATATGGAGGAAAAGGCCAGAAGAGGCTTCTTTTAGAGCAGCTGCTCTCTGTAAAGGGAGGAAACTGGCCCCTCTCGTTCCTTACTGACTTCACGATAACAGTTTTTTCATGCATTCTTTGCAACCAAACCAGATTGCCATTGGGAAGTACCTGACTTTCCAAAGGCAATAACCCAGCAAGATCTCTAAATACTTGTGTCAACTTTGGAGCAATATAATTTATTGACCCAAATGCTGCATGTGCAAAACATTGTATAAACACATGAGAAGACCATCTACATGTAAATTGTACTCTGCAAGGTAAAGGAACTTTTTTTGGCTGTATTATGTGTTCAGTTTTAACAGCATCTTGCCAGTCTTGAAGACTAATGTACAGTTTATAAATTCTGTTATGAGTGCTCAGCCTCTGCCCACTATAAACCACGCTCCTATACCAAAATCAGGGAAATAATCTAGAATTCCTGATGAACGGGAATCATGTTTCAATAATTTTTTTCATTTGTGTAAGCCACTGGTATGTGTGCGTGTAACTGCTCCCAAATAACAGAGGATGTGAGCCTGGAAAAATTGTGAGTTTACCAGCTCCTCAGCATAAGGGATAAAGACTTCTGTGTTTTAGCTGAAAAAGCCATGGGTTTATTTGCTGATGCTAACCAAGATAAGAGTCACACGGGCCTGTCTGAAAGGAAGTGTTCTTTTTGCAGAGGAGAAAGACAAATCACTGGAGATGGGTTATATATGAAATGCCAGAGCCTTCACCCTGTTATGAAGAGTATTCTGAGGAATGAGCCTTCTCACAAGTGCTTCACAGAAATCTCGCCCAGCTGAAAAATGACACTGACAATCTTTTGACACTCCTTGAAGAACTTTATTCTTTGTGTGCTTTATTTCAATAACATCTAAATGGGAATAAAACCATGGACAGACAGTTTGAGGCATACAGTCATGTCCCCATCCCTGCATATTGTGTGAGGAAGAGCAGAATGAGGTGCTGATCGAAAGGAGGCAACATGGACAGTGGAAGAAAATATTCTGCCAGGAAAGGGCACTGCAGCATGGGAATCCCAGCAATAGTTTTTCTTCTTTCCCTTCACCCTCAAGTTAGTATTTGATTTTTGGTGGAGGGAGACTTTTCCCCAATCTCACTGTGTGCTTGCCCAAGTCAGTTGTTTCAGAACTAGAGAGACTCAAACCTTGACGAATAAGCATACAAACGGAAAGTGCAGCAGCTGAGACTACAATGAAAACTTTTATTTGAGGACAAGAAATAAACCAGGCCGTCTGAGCTCAACTGCTTTGCCATTTGTTGTAACACTCAAGCCCAAGTGTTTTTCCTACTAGTCCAGCTGGCAGCCTTCACTTCCATTCCCGCACCTTGACTCAGCTGGCAAGCGTGAGTCAGCGACCCAAAGAGCCGGAATGCAAGCCGCAGCGAGGAGCTCAGCACTTACGAGAGTGCACTTGTAGCTGGAACCGAATTGAAATGAGGCAGAAAAGAAAAGCTGTCCGCCTAATGTCGTCTTCTAATTTCACCTAATTTAAACATCCCTGTGGGAAAAGCTCAACCTGTGAGCCAGCAGAACGCCTTAACCACAGTTCACTGGAGAAGCCCTATTTATGTAATAACTGAAAAATACACACAGATATTAGAAAAACCACCAGATTCCTCCATGCATATAGTAAGAATGACGGTGGGAATTATGTGGTTGGGGACCACAAGAAGGATTGGAAAAGGAAGAACGGTTCTGTTCTCCTAACCAATGCATGGGTTACAAGCCAGCAGCTGGCAGAACCAGCCGTGGGATTTGTGAGGGCCTGAGCTGCCGGCCGTGGGACTGCCCAACAAGCTGTCCCCTTCTGCTCTCTGGCCAATAGCGGGACGATTAGAAAGACAATTCCTTCCAGCTCTATCTCAGCTGTCAGAAAGTGAGCTCAGAGCTGGTGACCTGCGTTCCCTGCACTCGTCTCTGACCATGGTTATTTGGCAAATTGTGTATTAGTCAGATCAGATCCTCAGTGAGAACCAGCTGCTGCAGTTTCACTGCTGCCACTTGCACCCGCTTGGGATATAGCATTCATTTGCAAGGTACCAGTACATCCAGGATTTTTAATTACCACCCCAGAAGGAGTTTTGATAGAGTTATAAAAGTTCCATGAGATGATGGAAATTAATCTCAAGAACCAGCTGTTAATAGATATTTTTTAGGGAGAGATGCATTGTTTCTCCCCAGGTGCCATAGCATACTATGCCCTCTAGATTGCAATATATGTGTTCAAATTATAGCGTAGTTCATGGCAAAGAAAAACAATCAAAAGGGATAAGTAGTAATGGCAGCAACTGAATTAATACATCCCTAATTACAGGTACCAGGAAAAATTTTAAGAGCTGAAACATCCTAGCAGTTAGTGGTAGACATCCTGTGTACTCTGGCAACTAAACAGTTTGATTTATTTCCATTTTTCCTTTCTCCACTGGTCTAGCTTTCCCTGATTAATTCACTTTCATCTTCCCAACCTTTCTTAGCCCTATGCAGCAATTCATTCTGTCAGCACTAATGTATGTTGTTAAACACGCATAATGCTGTATGTCTTTTGTGAAAACAATCACAAGAAGAGACTATCACATTACTTTTCAATCTTTTTGAGTTGCTTTCATTTGGTGGAGAAACAGAATTACTTTTTCATATTATTTCCTTGCACTCTTAAAATACTTGAAATTGCAGGGGTTGATTTTCCCTGTGCTCTCTCTTCATTTTCTGTTCCACCAACCCTCCCCATCACATGAGAGTGAATGATTTCAGGGTTTCATTTTTGCATTCTGCACATCCTTACTCTCTTCCCTGACTTATCCCAACCATATTGCAGTTGCACTGCAAGCCCTGCATCAGTTTCCCGGGTGGGTTTCCCTGGAGCTCATACACAGAAGAGTATTTACAAGCAGCGTTCCTCCCCCATAGGGTCCACGGGCCATGAACACCTTTCATTTTCTGATGCTTCAGTCCCTGGCAGTCTTGACTCCCAGCACTTTCTAAGCAGGAAAGCTCTGGCCTGTTAGAAAGACATCTCACACATCTCCTATTTGCCTCAGTGCCATCATCACCTTCCTCAGTCCATCTTGGACAGGGGTACACAGCTCTGCTGGCTGAAACTTTGCTTAAATAGAAGGAAGCTTCTTTAGTCCTCTCACACCCAGATTCCTCCCATAGTAAGTCACAGGAATCGCTGGAAAGTCTTTCCACTTCCCGGGCCCAGTCCCTGAGGTCAGGCCCCTTTCCTCCTCGGGACACGGCTTACAGGGCTCCGGGCATCACCTCGGGCTTCCATCAGCCCCTTCAGCTCACCGTGATCAGGACAAAAGACCTGAACACCTCCTGACCGAGCCTTCCCTGAGCACAGTGTGGTGCCTTCCTGGCTGAGCATTACCAACAGCTGAGCAAAGCACTCGGCTCCTACTGCCAAATGGAGCTGCTAGTGCACCTCCTGCCCAAGCCCCACCTTGAGCATGCTGGACGGAGATGGGGAGGCCAAAGGGACTGCCTCTGGCTTAAGCGGGGCTATAGATCCTGGTCACACCAGAGGAGACACTGTGTTTCTACTTTCCTCCCAAAGGGAATTGTTTTTTTGAGTGATAAATCTTTTCTAAACCCGTGAAAGGGCAAACCCTGCAACATTTTCATGTTCCCATGTATCATTAAATCTCCTCCCCTTTCTGACCACACCCCAAATGCAGAGAAACAAGAAGGATATTAACAACCAATTTTTTTAACCAAAATGCAATTTTGCCTCTTGTCAAAATGAAAAATAATCTGTGTAACTTCAGGGGTTTTAAAGCTTTTCTATCAGGAAAGGTCTTTTTCTTGCATTAGCTGATTCAAGAGATCCTTTAAATAGTCCTCCAGAGACTCCAGTTCCTTTTCATTACAGTTCATCTGTCTTTTATGGCTTTGCTCTCATGAAAGATTAATAGCTGCAAAGGTCAAAGGCCATTGTGATCATTTAATCTGACCTGCATAACGTAGGCCATCAAATTTTACCCAGTAATTTTTGCACCGAATCCCATAAATTGCAGACAAAAGATCATACATCTTTTAGCAAGAAATGTTTTCTTGATTTAAAGGTAACAACTGATGAGAAGCCTGCCCCAGAAATTTGTTCAATGGTTTATTTATCCTGACCTTTTGTGAATTTTCACTAGGGCTGATTAGGATTCTTTCAATTAAATATTTTGCACTGACGAAATATGGGTACTATCAAAGAAGAGTAGTCCTTGAGCTTTACCTCACTGTAAAGAGGTAAAGCTAAACCTCACTTCTGGAGCTTTTTACCTCCAGAAAAGAAAAAAAGTAACAGAAAATAGCATATCCCTCAAAGCATTAGACTTTTTGTTCTGGTTGGTTTTGTGGATGTCCCTCTTACCTTGAATATCAGGACAATTGGAGAACTAGCTTCCTAATGTTAAATGTGTAAAGCTAGGCAGTGGCAATGCCTCTGATGATGCCTCAGCCAGACCAGACGTTCTCAGACACACTGAGCTGGGAACCCCATCCTCATCAGGTACAATGAGCCCAAATAGTGGCAAAACCCTATGATTTCTATCAGGCCTGCCGTCCTACTTAGAAGTGCCACAAAGCCCATTTGTGCCTCCTGGGTTTGGAAATATGGCTTTGGCCGCAGGAAACACATCCATTGCTTTCAAATAAACCACCCAAAATAAATTAATCTGACAGAAGGTTACAGGCTCGTAGAGGCAATCTGTTAACTGTCTGGAGAAGTATTTGATATCCGTCTGTCGACAGATAGATGGCAAGCCAGAGGGGTCCTGGTGATGTATAGCCTGAGCTACACAGATTAGTTTGACCTAGCAAAACAGTGTAATGTACAGACACTGAAGTGTTGATTATAGAGTTGTGGTTTTGGGTTCCTTTACATCCTTTCCCAACAGATTATCTTGCCCATGAATTGAAATGTAGGTACAGTAGCATGAATTTATCAGAGTGGCTCTGACATGGTTTTCTTATAACTAATTTCTTCCCTGTCTATAACATAAACCATAATCTTCTGGATAGAACAGACTGACAGACTTCAAAGGAACTCTTTTCCAACAAATAATTTAGTTTCTATAAGCTGACATTTAAAAAAATGATGGGGTTTGCATCAAATAATTTTTTAAAAAAAGGAAAACATTCAGATGAGCCTGATTTCCTCTTTCAAAATAGACTATTTGGTTTGTGCATTTTGAAGACTTTTTATTTTGAATAAATATTTTATACATAGTCAAAAATAAAAGAGATTTTTCAAAACAGTATGCCAAGAAGCTTTGATCCAAAACATTCTTTTGCTGATAATTTTAAGAATTTTTAGCTTATGCAGCAATGTCAAATTTCCCAATATTAAAATTCTCTGAGAATCATAACTTCTGACCTCATCATGAATACATTTATTGGTAACAGAAATTTGGACGACATGAATCTCACAAACTCTATCACATCCATTTTATGGTCAAAGAATTCTTCAGATTCTTGCTCAGAGACAGGCATGAGATCTCAAGCACACTCTTCACCTCTCTCCAGGATCTCAGGGCAAGTGTACTCCTAATCTTGCCATCTCTGTTCAGTGGCTAGCAGAAGGAGGATGAGTCCGGGTCCAAGTGCCCATGATAACACAGGGTGCAATGGCAGAATGAGACACAGAACCTGTGAATCCAGGAACACAGGCCCAAAATTAGAAAATTAACTTTTAAAAATACCAGCCTAAATAAATTTTAAGCAATGTGGGGGGTTTTTTGCAGCTTTATGCAATGTTTATTTTTCTTCTTTCTGTGGTAGTAAAACATCAAGAAACTGAAGACATTGTGAAGTGCTGTGAAAACACGCTAAGTGAAAGTACCATGCCAAAAGCATGATAAACACACACAGAAAGCAAGCAGATTACAAATTATGTCAGTGAGACTACGAGAGTGCTCAGCATTAAGCCAATAAATACATTCTCGTTACAGCCACAAACATACCGGACTTGTTTGTCCTTTCAGTTACATCGGACCCTCTCGAATGACTTCAAATGGGCATATTCCTATACGACACAGGTGTGAGTAACAAGGAAACTATATTCATTGGTTTTTAGGCTGGAAGATAGGAGGTGATTTTGGTAGATGTCAGGCAGTGATGATCAAAACTGAACACTGAAATGAATTATCTGACATGCTGAAAATTATTAGGATAGATCTCTCATTCAGCAGCAGATTTTCCTTTCTGTATCTGATACTCCTAATAACTATTATACTGGGCACGTCATTCTCACAGAGTCTGTTGTTAAATTTGAATAGTAGTTAAAAATTCAAGCATTTTTAAGAACTTCCTGGGTTTTGGCAGTTGAATTTTTTCCTTTTGTAAAATATGTTTTTTGAATTTTTTAATGGTGCTCATTGTCTCAACACTGTAACTAAAGCCTACTTAGTTGCAAATATGTTTATTGAGAAGTCAGTGTTTGGCTGACGCAGAGAAAAACCCCTTCTGACTCTCAAAGTATCAGTTAGAAGGCTACTTCACTCCAGAAGTACGGTGCCTCAACACAGGGTCCTGGAGTTGGCTTAGTGATGGTCCTCACATTGTGATAAGACTCCGGAACCTTCTCTGAACGTCGCATCTTATGGACGCATGGTGTTTTGCACAAATACTGCCAGAGTAGCCCTGGCACGGAGCTGCAAGGCACGGCTAGACCAGAGACAGAGCAGCAAAGCCTGCTACTGCCACCACTCCCATGTGTTCAGTTTGACTTTGGGAACTTCTCACATCATTTCCTACAAGCCCAGCACTCTGGCTTTCTGACCTAATCCAAGCACTTGAAGCTGGGAGGTGAAAGTGCTGTTGAAACGTATGGTTTATCCATGGAAATCACTGCTCTAGTCCGCAACGCTACAACTGCAATTGCTTTTCACAAAACAAAACTAACCATTTGACGTATGTACCTTACCTGATCATCACAATTTTTCAGCTGATAAGTATTCCTTGTTGCTGAACTTTGTTGGAATCAATTTCTAACCTCTGGGTCTGTATTACACTTGTCTTGTGTCAGATACCATTTTTGTAAGTGCAATGGCAACAGACTATAATCAAATCACCACTTTCTCAGCCTTTCTTCTACAATACTTAGAAGTGTTAGGCCATCCATAAGGTCTGTACTTGTACTGCTGCATCTTGTGGTGCTAAACAGCAGGTCTGGGTTAAAGCTCGCTGATGCCTCTCTGTCCTGTGGCGCAGACTGTTTCTATTTAAGTTCACATGACATCCTCATTGCAATTGCTGATACAAAGAAATACTATTTGAAAGTTATTTCACTCATTTTAGCTGACTTTTAACACCTTTTCAGATCTGCAGGACTACTTAATACTGGATTGTTAAACACCTACACACAGAATAACAGGGGTCCATGCAACATTCAATTTGAGAACCTTGGCTGAATAAAATAAATACTATGAAAACCCCTGTCTACTAAAACACAACAATTTTGTAAAATTATAATTCATCAAAATAATGTCTGAAGCCTTTCCAAATATTGAATAAAGACATCCATAAGGAGAAAGGCCATGCTTCTCATTAAGCCTCTCTGGATATCCCCTTACATTTTTTCGGTGACCAATTACATCTATTTGTGAGGGCCTTGCATTTTGGTAACACTACTGAGCATAGCCTGTGTCAGAGCAGCCTGATGTAGCAGCTTGCTATCTGCCTCACGTGCTTCTTCAACAGGGCTGAATACCTTCAGGTGGCCTGGCCAAACCCAGACTGGCATCCCTCAAACTCCTTCTCTGCCCTGAAAAGGAGGAGGCTGCAGGGAGCCTGCGTGGGAGCTGGTGGAACAGGACCTCCTCGGCCTGCCCTGGAGAGCCCTTCCACTGCCGTGCCATACTTCAGCTCTTGGTATATCTGACAGCCAGGCAGCCTGATCAACTGATCTCTGTATCTTCAAGAAGGCATTTAATCTGTTTTGCCCTATTCCTAAATTTTCAATCCATAATGACACGGGTTCTGAATGATACAGCCACCGACTTAAATGATAACCATTCAAATCTTTTGTGACCTACTGGTTTAGGACTTAGATTTTCTAGAGCTGAAAGCATCAGGAAGGCGTGAGTCCCATGGATAATTTATACCCACCACACAGAAGGCTCCTCATAACAGGCTAGTTCAATCCAATACAAAATTACTAATTTTTATTTTTTTTTACCTTGGGAAAAACATTAGCTTTGAAAAAAATCAGTGTCTGTTTTTGCCACACATGGGCATAAACACCTTATTTACTGAAATATATTCCCAGGTGCTAAAAGGCCAAACATAACAAGAACCAGCAGAAGAAGGACAGACAAATCCAAACAAAAATATAACTTAAAAAAAAAAATTCAGGATACACAATTATTTAAACAAATCATCACATAAACTGGTGGATTATCAGTCTGCTCATATGTGTAATCAAGACCAGATGCCTTTCTGGAATATATACTTCAACCAAAGGCAAGTTGTTGGATCAGTTACAAAATAACAAGATTAAACACTTCGGCCTGTGTTACTGTGGACAGGTAGGGTAATCTGAGGGTCTCTTCTATTTTTGAAAAAAAAGTGTGGGTTTTTTTTACATCTACTGAGTCTTTTATTTTCATATTTTGAATTTTTTGAACAAAAATGTGCTTATCCAAAATTTAGAGTACCAGCCATCACTTATAAACAATATTGCACTTGCAATTTATTTATTGCTATAAATAAAATGCCCCACTTAAAAGTAACCAAGTAAAAATATAAACTAATGTCTCATCTCTTTTGACTTTATGAATAGAGTTATTTGCTTCATACTTGTGACTCTTAGGATTGGTAATATGGCAAATACATGTGATATAAACACATTTTTTTTTATGCCCTAACTTTCACACAGTTTTCCCTTTACCAACTGACTTTTGCTTGCTGTAGCAAGTGACAATTAACTCTTTTCACTTGACTTCTGCATGTTGCAACTTCAAATAGAAAGGACTATATCCCCTTGCTGCAGGAGTGGCAGTACAGAAGTTCTATTTTGTTCTCCATCATAGCTTGCCACTGGGAAAGTCAATCCAAACTGACCCCTAACAAACTGGAAATGGGTGGATTGCTCCCGACATCAGTGCTTCAATGCTGGCATTTTGGGGTTTTTTAATGTTTGTTGATATCTGGGGAGTCCTAGCTCCCAGAACCACACAGTTTGCCCAGAAAACTCTGAATTCATTTTAAAGACAGTTCCCAGTCACCAGAGGGGTCTGACAACTTGACCTAAAGCCTGAAAATGCCAGGCAGCAAATAAAAAACATTGCTTCATTTTTAAGCCAGTCTGATGTTTTTTGCTGCATAACTCACATTTTTCTAAGCCCAAGCATGGACAATACCATACATTGTGTTTTCTCTTGGGGTCCTGGTTTAGGACGATTGCTGATTTTTCATTGGGCTCTCCTCAGTGTCATTTTGACTGCAAAGAGTATGAGTGCTCTTTGAGTGGGGAAAAACATAACGGTTCTGCTCTCTGCGGGCAAAAGGTAGATTGAAGCAATGATTGAGCAAAGGGTAAATTCTTGCCCTTATATGTCCAGGCCGTTTATGGAGAAGCAAGTAGAAAAGTTGAGGCATGTGGCAGGAACCAAGCCCATCCTGGCCTGGAGGAGTGCATGCCAGCGCCTGCAGCTGGCTCCTCTGCAAAGAGCACGGTGCGCATCGCTCCCTCTGCAGAGGTGGCTGCATTGCAGGGGCTGAAACAGTCCCCTGCCACCCCTTCCAGGACAAGCCCGGCAGAAGCAGGCAGCCGCAGCCATGCTGCCTCTGCTCCTGCTGTGCAGCTCCTCGCTGGACGCCAGAACAGCAGGGCGGCCACAGAAACAGCCTCCCAAATCCTGCTTCCTAGAGGTGATCGTCAGGCAGAGGCAGGGGGACGTTTGCCCAGCTGATAATTGCCTTCACAGACACAATGTGATTTTATAAACAAGGTTCATATCCATTAGGCTGCTCATGGCAGTGAGACATTTCCTATTCCACCCTTCACTGAGCAGAGATTTTTTTCTTTTTTTTTTATATCTATTACTAATTGGATAGCAATACAGTAAATAAATACCAGCTTGTGACCCAAGCTGTGCTAGCCCTCCTCAATATGCAACAGGAGCCCTGAGCATCTAAATGTCTATCACTCCTGCAACAGTCAGGACAGCCTCTTAGTCACAGCGAATAGTGGTACGTTTGACCATAGGACGTTTGACCATAGGATTTTTTTTTTTTTTTTTTTTTTTTTTTTTTTTTTTTTTTTTTTTTTTTTTTTTTTTTTTTTTTTTTTTTTTTTTTTTTTTTTTTTTTTTTTTCTAATGCATCTGAGCTGTTTATCCCAGGCTAAAACCACCCTGGATCTGATAAGTGCTACAGTCTGGCTACACGCTGCTAATCCCCCAAGGGGAAGAGTCTCCACGAGTGTTTAAGATGATTCCTCTCACTAACATCTGTCACCAGTGACTGAGGTGATTTTAGGGAGCTTTACAATTCTCTCCTCCTGGGATACAGCAGGGACAGCCTGTGCAGGATGAATCAACGCCATATGTCAAGCACTGTTTGTATATGTTTCAGTGTATCCAGGCAAAGTCTTTTAACTTTCCATCCTAGAGCCCGAGCAGTACTTTCCTGAATGTCAGCCAGGAAAATTTTGTAGATTTGGCAGCAGGACTGTGGGAAGCCTGGTTGAAGACCAGCCCAGAGTGCCGGAGCAGAGGCTTTATATAAAGAGAGAGAATCCAAACACCTTCCTTTGTTTCACGCTACAAACGAATACAAATGGAGCCCTGAGATTGCAATCAGGCCCTATTGTATAAGCACAGGCCGTTCCATTACTCCATTACAGCTTTTTGGCATGTAGAACTTTATTATTTTTCAGCTGGAAAACTAATTAAAATGAATTCTTTTTTATTTATCGGAGTGTTAATGCTTCAGTTCTCGAGTCCTCCACTGGCTTCCAGCCATTTAATTTTGGTCCCTAGGGCAAAGCCTGACAAATTAAGATAAAACCATTACTTAATGTTCCCCTCCTGAGAGAAAACAAGAAGTATTTCCTGTTCTTATTAATTGCATGAAGTCAATTTCCACGGTAAAATTTCAGTATGATCAGAGCCTCTGCACCCAACATCTCTCCGCCTGTACGCCCTGCTCAGCTGCAGTGGCAGAGGCAGGGAGAGCTGCCGGGCTTCAGCTGGGCTTTCCGCAATGCCCAGAAGATCACAGGGTAAACAGAGGCTTTGCTCAGGTGCTTGGCCTTTGCCATTCAGAAGTCACCCCCTCCAGTACCTCCAGAGTATTTTTGCTTTGAGAGGTGTAATACGTAGTGCTGTGCTTTACCTCCAAGGAGAAGCCCAGGGATCCCAGCCGTGCCAAGCGGGTTAGTCAGAGCTGTGGTATGGGCACTGCCCAGTTCAAGCACATTCAAAGCAGCCAAAATCCACCTTTTTTTTTTTTTCCCCAACATGTAGATCTCAAAAGTTCATGCACTTGTCAAACAGTGTGTTGATGTAACCGATACCATTTCTCCGTCCTCCCTAGCTGCGGAGCCTGGTGCAATAGGTAACAAACAGCCCTTCCCATGACAACACGATTTAATGCCCTCACATTAAGGGGAACGGGAGGACTCCAGCGAGCAAACCAGCCTGCTGAGCCGCAGCTTAGGAAAGCAGCCAGGACGATGCAAAAAGTTTAGAGGGGAAGCAGCAAAATAAACAGAAAGGAAACACAGCGACGTGCCTGCAGTTGTGAGGGGGCAGACTGCAGCATTACTCTGTTTCCCTCCCTCTTTGGTGTCCCCGATACAAGCCTTGCGCCCCTTGGCCACCAGAGCTCTGCCCAGCCTTGCTTCACTCTTCAATGCTCACTTTATAACATTCTTGCATTTAAACAAAGCTGACTCCATCGAAACCCAGCTCAATAGCAGAAGTTCCCCCAAATATTTTCCTAAAGCCGGCTTGTTTAGGGAAAGGCTTTGTTTAGGGAAAACAAGGAGACAGCATGCCGAGTGCTGCTGAACTCCGTTATCTAAGATTTGTTGCCATGTTTGGGACTGAGAGCAGATAGTGCAAAATGCCTGTTGACTCCCTGGCAGCGGCACACCGGCCTGGTTGTGTCAGTGCCCCGGGGGAATGAATTTGCTCTGCAACCCCCCCTCCAGGCTCGGGACACCTTGCCTTCCTGGCCGCATGGGTGTAAACCCTCGCTGGGAGCCAAGAGCAGCTTGCAGAAGCACCAGCTGTGCTGACATGTGCTGGGGCCAGCGTCTTTGTCCCCTGCAGCACCGGGCTGTGCCGTATAGCCTCCTCCTCCACTGTGCGTCTGAGTCAGAGCAAGTTCCTTCTTCCTGGCAGGGGCTGAGCTCCGTCCCGCCGCTGCTGCCCAGAGAGGGGAGGAAAACACAGCCCCCAGGTGTCCCCAGCCAGGGCCACCCCACTGCTTGTCCATGCCACCACGAAGGCCATCTGGTCCCCGGATGCTGTGAGCAGGAGAGGAAGCTGGGGAGGAGACGGCTGTTCCCTGGCAGCCTGGACTCAGGCGAGGAGGGAGCTAGAAGCCCCCCGCTCCTGCGTTACTGGGGCGGGCACAGACAAAAACATCCTCTAAGGCAGATGTTTGGGAAGGAAGCAAAGCATGCAGCTCCACTTCTGCTAGGTTACGCCAGCCAAGGAAGCAGCCGAGTGAGGCATATGGAAAAAACCAATTCACCAAAGACATTCACACTGCCCGAGTGAATGGCAATATACCCCTTGTTTACCTTACTCCCCAAAATCAGTTTTTCTTTGCTGGTATTCTTTTGAAGAGTGTTGTTCGTTAAAAAATAGACATAGGATTTGAAGATGTCCTTTCAACTATTCTTTTAAAACTCCAGCATTTTAGGGGGGAATTATTATTTTATATTTCTAGCCTTGTACAGACATTCATTGCACATCCTCAGCTTTTCTAATCTCAGCACAAATTTGTGATGGGTCACCTTGTCCTGCCACCTACCACTGAATTCCATACGGCTGAACTGTACTGGGCACATGTGTTGTTAAAGCAGCAGGCAAGGTTATGAAAACTGCGAAAATGCATCCTGACACCATTTGGGATGATTCAATGGATTAAAATGCAGAAGTGAGCAACAGGGAAAGTCTGGAATACATTTTCTGTTAAAGCATTTCAGATACGTTGTTAACATTGTGGAAAAAGTCGTAATGGCCAGTGTGGCCGTTATGACAAATGTGACAAACATTACCTAAATATACATGATTCTAGCACTCCTTTTCACTATGCATCCTGAGAATTACTTTAAAAGTGTTATCTTCTTGAAAAGTTTTTCAGGAAGATGTGAATAGCCAGTCTTGCCAATAGCTTAAGCAGATGCAGTGTCTGTGCACTTTTAGGCCAATAGGGAATTCAATCCCCCTTTTTTTTTTTTTTCACGTGCAGGCTTTAAAAACCCAGCTGTGGCAGTTGCCCCAGATAAGGTCAAGGGAAAATCCATGTTCTCCCTATGTTAAATCTTTTTTAAGGCATTTGTATTGGGAAATTCTTCTGCTTGCTTAGTATGAAGGAGGGACTTGAATTTAGTAGAAGGGTAAGATGTAGGCTGTATTTTTTGCAGTCCCTAAGAAAATCACTAATTCACTGTGTTACAAACCCCTGAGAAATCCCATTTCCTATGGACAATAGAGATTTTTTGGAACTTGGTCTGTAGTTTCTCCACTGACTCTTCACCATCTCAAGGTTCTCTATGCAACTGTACCATAAAGGAACCACTCTCATGGGTCTGGATGTGAAAGCTGTGTGCTTTCTGAGATCCCACTGCTTAAACGCTTGGGATGTGAAGACAAGGTAAAAGCAGTGACCAGACCATGGAGAGCTGATAAGTGAAAGAGGAGTAATAAGGAAGATTGTTGCACTGCAGCAGGCAGTAGCCAGGAAGAGCATGGGAAAAGAAATGAGGAAGGAGGGAAATGAGGGGGTTGGACTAGATGACCTTTAAAGGTCCGTTCCAACCCAAACTATTCTATGATTCTATGAGCTGTCAGCAAGATGACTCATGAGCCTATTGACCAGGGAAATCATCTGGAGTGGAGGAAATAGGGAAGACCTGATTTCTGGTCCTTACGGCTTGTCACACACTGTTGGACAGATTCTTACTTCCTCTCCCCCTCCCCGCTGTGCAGTAACACAGTTTCAAGAAGAAAGGTACAAATGCACTCCTGCCTTCTCTCCCCATGCCCTCATCTCGCATAACAGATGGATTGGCAGTAAGGATGCTCCCCTGGGAGTACTCAGCGCAGATATACCATTAGGTATTTCTCTATACATAATTACTAATTACTCAGTCATGAGACAGATGCCAAGCTGTTTTGCATTTGCACAGAAAGCCCTTGGGGAACTTTGGAGTAAAAAAAAGAAATCAGTGCTCAGTGATGTTCGGGCATCCGGAGTTTAAGCAGCTGAGCAGGAGAATTGAAAATCTAGTTTCCAACTTACACATCTACAGTCCATGTTAGAGCTTTCCTGTAACCTCTCCAAACTTCAGAGTGCTTCACTTTGCACTGCAAGCTAATATTTCATTAACTTAGGTGTTCATATATTTCTAGGAAACCATGTTATTTTAAGCCGAATTGATGAAGACATGTATTACTAACACTGACATTTTTGCTTCTGTTTACAGTTTAGATAAGAGAAGAGGCAAGCCCTGTTGAGCTACTAAAAAGACGACAGCTTTTCTACCATCCTTCACTTTGCACTGCAAGCTAATATTTCATTAACTTAGGTGTTCATATATTTCTAGGAAACCATGTTATTTTAAGCCGAATTGATGAAGACGTATTACTAACACTGACATTTTTTTGCTTCTGTTTACAATTTAGATAAGAGAAGAGGCGAGCCCTGTTGAGCTACCAAAAAGACGACAGCTTCTCTACCATCAAAATGCCACCCATAGCCACTGTTAAATATATCCATAGGTTTTCTACTCTATATGAAGACTAGCAAAACAAAGGATTGGCAATTTTGCTGAGTACATCCAAAGTCACTGGGGAACTGGAGAAGAGAGACAGCGCCTCTGTTTTGCAATCTTGGGAACTTTATAGCCCTGAGGGACACAATCTTCAATAGGATCCAGCATTTTATCTTAGGATCAGATGTTCAAATGAATCACTTTGTCTGAATTGCTGCTGGCCATAAGGATTAGGAGAATAAAACAGCCTAAGGGTATGTCTATACTGCAGGAAGAAGGAATGATGGAAACACATGCCAGCTTGATCCAGTTTTCATGGGCAACCGTAGCAGGAAAGACATAGCAGCCTGGGATGCTGGAAAGTTGTTTAAACATGTTAACATCCACATGGCCTTGTATTCTCTGCTGTGGTTAACTGCATTTGGTTTTTGTGTGGAAAGCACAGCTAAAAGCTTTTACACCAAGCCTCTATTTCCTTCCTGGAGGAGAAAGGTAAGCTCCTGACATGAACGCATGTGGTGTTAAAAGTGGACAACCACACTGTAAATTACATTACATGTAAAAAAACCCAGATAAAATTAATAGGCAGGTCCGAAGTGCAGTATTTATCCAAAGAGGTTAACTTACAGGAAAAGACATCTAAGGTCAAGACGTTTGTTTTATTGCTGAATAGTTTCTGGCCTACAGAAAAATGCACAGATGAAAAGATAAAGACATAAAATATGACACTGTCAAGTTCACTTTCTGAATTAATTTTATTCTAGTACTTATTCCCCAGAGGTTACAAGTGAGTGGTTTTGCGAGTGGTTTAGAACATTTAGAAATTATCTGACCACACAAACTCAAGTTTCAAAGAACTTTCTCAAATACGCAGTGTTTTCCCTCATGACACTTCTTTCGTTTTATATTGGATGCTTATTTCTTTTTACTTTATTGTGGGGCACTTAGCACTCAGCAGGATCTGCGCCGGTGACCCTGCAGTATAATGGCTTCTCTTCACGCACAGACCAACTGCTCTGTGAGAGGAAGGTGGGTTAAATGCCCTGCTGGACCTGCCAGTTTGCTTCGTGAGGAGCACAGGGTTGTTCCCCCTTCACAGAGCCCATGTACTCAGATGATTGTAATGCCATATGTTACCCCTGTATAAAACCATACAGTGCCCGCTTCTTGAATGGTGTGCAGAGTTCTGATCTCCTAATCTTAAGGATTAAGAGGAGATATGGAAAACATGCAGAGAAATGCTACCTATATGATCGTAGATGTAAGGAACAGCTTCTGTATCAGGAATAAGGACAGTTAAAAGGACAAGCACAATTCAGCTTGAGAACAGAGAATATTGGTGGAGATTCGATAACAGTCCCTAAAGTCACCAATGACAGAGAGGATGAATGGGGAAATGCCTCCCTGAGCTATGAAAAAGTTACTACAACTACAAGTTTACATGGGTTTAGAAAGCCACTAGACAAATCACTGGAAGAAAAGACCACCGCAAGAAAAGGCCACCAAGGGCTATGGCATACAAAGATGCTGCCTACAGCTATGGAAACCCCTTGGTCGTGATAAGCTGGAAACAGGGAAAACATGCTGGGCAAGTACTGTCACACATTTGCCTTGCCCTTACATGCTTCCCTTGGCATCCACTTTGAGCCAGTGGCAGGATACTGGGCTAGGCAGATCTTCCATCAAGCTCAGCAGAGCGTGTCTTACGTTCTTACATCCACTTTCTGGAATGGATCACGTGCCTTCTACAGAAGCACCTGAATAGATGACAACATTCAACAGCCAGCATAATGATCTGAGCTATATTTTAACCAACAGTTTTTGGAAGGAAGCTGTTGGACAGGTGGGATGAGCTGTCCTGCTTGGCAACTTCTGTACCACCCCTGTGTCCTTTGTGCCACTCCTGTAGCTCCTCAGGACAGAGCGTCCTTCCCTGCCCCAGACCCCTGCTGCAGTCTGGGGGTGCTGGCCAGTTTGAAGGCCAGAAAGACCTATGTCAGAGACGGTTCTGCTATCCAAATGTTTTGGACACCACTGATGTGTGTACCAGATGGATGGATGGAGCGCAAGATCAAGAAACTCTGCTTCCTAGTGCCCGGGGTGAAGTACAACAGAAAGACTGACTTGCTATCACATAGCTGAACCATTCTTTTTTTTTTTTTTAATTGGAAACAAGTGGTTAAATTCCCACTTACTCCAAGCTGAAAAAAGAAAAGGGGGACAAAAATGTTGTTAGTATTACATCTAGCTTAACGTAGCTTAACGCTTAATTATTCACCTCATAAATACCCCTAACATCAAAAGGAAGTAAGCAAAGTTGGGCTACTTTAAATAATTTTCAGCAAGAGCCTGCAATGATGGCTTGGTATGGTGGAAAGTTAAGTATACAGAATAAGTTGCCCCTTTGAAAGAGCATTTACTTACTAATCCTATGGATTTTAGATCTTTCTGATAAAGGACTTCCAACAGCACATACAGAATATTCAAATAAGATGAAAATAAGATGAAGAGAGATGTGTGGATACTTAATATCTTTAGAAACAAACCTGTTACAAATAATTGAGTAATTGAATGCTTCAGACTGGGAGAGAAACTGGAGAAAATATGACTTAAAGCATTTTAGTGCCAGAGCTATCAAAATGCACAGCCAGTACACTCTGACTTCACATGAAATTCTCCATATTGAGCCCCCAATCAGAAAACTGAGATTACAGACTGAATCAAACCAACACATTCAACGGACCCCAAACCTCCAAGCTATCAGAATTCAGATGTGATGCATCTATGAGCTGTTGTAGACATAGATACCTGGTCTGGATATACAAATCCAGCAGAAATACTTACCAGACAGGAACTCCTGATCAACAAAATCATTACTTCTCAACAGTCCTTCATTATGAAAAACAATCCTAATTTTAGGCTGAAATTCAGTTCCAGTTAACACCATACAGCCACCTCCAAGGAGTTGTTTGTTTTTCCTACCTTTAATAAAATGGAGATCCATAAAGTTACTTAAGTCATTCTCCTTTGGTTATTTTTCAGCCTAGTGTTGAAGAACTTATTTGTGAACAAGCCTTTTTTCTCTTTGACTTATCAGCAATCAAACGTAGACATGTATAATACTTCTCCAATAAATTATTTTCAAGCCTTTTTTTTGCCTTGTCAATCAGTGGCTAATGTAATTAAAAAGAACTCCACAGTGTTTGCTCACTTTCAGGAGTGGCACTATCTTTTATTAGAGTGTATTTGGGTGTTTTTAGTAATTAACCCAGGACTAGATTATGATTGTGCGTGGCACTGATGAGACAGGATGCTCTGGACTCCTGAGACGGGCACGGAGGTTGGGCAGGATCCGTAATGCTATTACAGGTAATACTTCAGCAAGCTTGGAAGACACACTGTGCGCAATGTGTCAGTAAAGCAATGTCACTTTAATCACCCTGCCCTGAAATTTTCTCCATCTACTGAGAGTCTGTCAGCACAACCTCCAGATCTCAGCCAGGGGTGACTCTGGTGGGTGCTCACATTGCCAGCAGCCTTAGGACAGACCCTCCACAATGACATCTGCATTTCAGAGTCCAGCCCGTCCCCACAGTTATTTTGTGCATTTCAAGCACTCCAGAGTATCCTTTCTCTATATAAGGGCATAAGAAGCCTTATATGCCACATTTTTTCAACATGCAAGGCATATTTTTTTCCTGCTCAGTGTATCTTCCAAGCAAGCCCAGCAGAGAAGTGTGAAGATGATACCCTTTTACTTTACTAACTGCAAGAAGGGCAATGCATTGGCTGTAGGAGCTGGAGCAAGCGTTCAAAGCAATTCAGAGAGCAGGAACTGATGAAAGCTGGAAGCATCTGGGCTCTCTTCAGCTTCTACACCCAAAGCTGTACCTGCAGCCACAGGATCTAAATACTTCTGTGGTGAATACCTCCTTCTGCAAAATCCCCGTTACATAAATGGAAACTAGTACGTAGACACATGAGGAAGTGCATACCAGTAGAGGAACGACAAGTACTCATATCTGTATTTGAAAATATTCCTCACATTTTTTCCGGATGCACAGAGCATCAGGCAGTCAGTGCAATCATTTTCCCCAAAACAAACTATTTGACAGCTTCTACTGTACATTGCAGTGGTGTGCGTGCAGCTGTTATCATTGAACCCCGGGTGTTTCCTCAAGACTGATGTTTACTGTAATGTTCGTAACAAGTATCTCTGCTTATGAAGAATTCCGGAAAAATCACAGTAGAACGTGAGTAGCCTTTTTCTGTGTGTGCCCTACAACACGTTGTTGTGCGTTTAAGCTAAATCAGGCCAGTTAATAAAATCATGAAGTGCTGATTAGAAGAAAACCAGACTCTTATAATTTGAATATTATGAAAAAAATGAATGACCATAGAATACCAAGACACTTAAAAGGAGTCTTTAACCTTAACTGAAATGCCAGGAAGTAGCAGAGAATAGCTGTAGTAACTTTATTCCTCAGGTTCACCCTGGTGCTGTTTCCTGAATGGCTGATTTGGATATCCACATAGGCAAACAGTGCTGTATGTTTGTTGAATTAAGTATGAGCACACCAAGCAAAAGTTTACCACCCCCAAATATGACAAATTAGACTGCATTTTTTTCTTTAAACACATAATAGTGGATCCTCTGTTAAGCTTATAATTAATGAGTTATATTCATGGATCACCCAGGTGCTATAAAATCGCTCAAAGCTAGTCTCTGTTTGTAAAGTGTAAACCCACGATACTCTAGCACAAGCCATTTTCTCTCCAAACCAACCCAATATTTGCTTGAAAACCTCCACCATGGAAAACCTCCTCTCCCTCAGGGTTCCCTGAACAGCTGTGTGCAGGCAGGGGGCTGCCCAGGACACTGACGTTCTAGGGTAAGCTCCAGCTGAATGCTTTCTGTAAAACTAAGGCAGCTTTAAAAGGAAAACTGGGAGGTCCCTTGAAGGGTGATTCCTATCAGCAGCTGCTCCAAACACACCAACGTGGCTTCAATGAAACTCAGCCAACTGCCCTCACCCCTCCAACAGCCCTGGGAGTCCTGACAACACCCCCACCACCATGCGGCAGAGACCTGAGCAGCAAAATATAATTACAAATAATCATATGTACTTAAAAGGTAGAGAAAGTATAAAATATAAGAAAAAGAACCTTGAAGATGAGTATTTCCCAGTGATGGGCAAAATGATTGCAATGTATGAAGCCTATATATCATCTTGAGATCTTCAGTCAGATGGATAAAATATTATTATTCCATGTACGTTATTACTACATTGCATTTGAAATGGCTTTGTAATTTCCTGTCTAATGCTACCCTTAGGTCTCTTCTATAATACTGCTTTCCAATTAACTTTTCTTTTTCTTCTTGAATATATATATGTTTTGAATTATTTTTTCATCTGATGTATCAGCCTACAGTTCTCCAGATAACAAATCTTATTTTGTTATTTCCTGTCCACATTTCTACAATTAGGAGTTTATTGCTTTGTAAAGCTGAAAAAAAAGAAAAAAAAAAAAGAAAAAATACAAAATATCCTGTAAGGATGTTTATGTCATGTGTTTGTATTTATATCTGAAAACACATAGCCCTTGCTACAAGCACTTTCTAAAACATCTTAGGGAGATGTCCCAAATTCACTATCATGCACATAGTCTGTCCACTCAGATTAAAAAAAAAAAAAAACCCAAACCCAGACTTTATAATCATATATTGCTGTCTAATCACCCTTTGAGTTGCAAGGCATACTGATGCCAAAAGGAAGTGCGCAAAATCCAGCTCTGCCAGGCTAAGAGATGGAGAATTTCAACGTCAATGGTGCTCCAGGAAAATTCTCCAGCACTTCTGTTTACTCCTTGAAAAACAAAATCACGCCATCTCAGAGCACCACCATAAAGCTACAGAGAGATTAACCCCTCCAAAACCCAGCAGGCAAGGGTGAGAAACCCCTCAGGAGGAAGGTCAGACAGAGCATCCAGGCGTGGAACAGGCAAGCAGCCCAGGCAGCACCAGCAAGGGGACCGAGGGAGCCCCTTGGCCACCACCTCTCCACATCACCACAAGCAAAACTGTCCCTGAATGACCACAGAGCTTGACCTGTGCTGAGGACTGCAGATTCAGAGCACTGGAGATTGCGCTCACTGAGCTTCCCTTAGATGGGGGACACATGACATTTATCGCATAGAAAAAACAGAAACTTCCTTACTTCTACATGCAGCACCTTTACCCGGACTTCAATGAGGTTGTACACAACCAAACCTGATAACAAGTCTTATGGGAACTTCTTCACTGCCTGACGCATTTAGCATTATCATCATCCGTGTGCTCCTTTCGTTCGGACGTTTTGCAGTCTGAGTTACACTGCTCATCTCAGCAGAAATTTAAATTAGTCTTTAAAAAAATCTTTTCCATTTAACTGGTAGTGACGGAGGGTACAGTCCTAACTTGAACTTTTTTTTAATATTTCTATTAGTGAAGAAGAGAAAACAAAAAACAAAAAAAGAAAATACTAAAGTCCCTAGAAATAAGATTTTTGCTGTTTTCTCTGCAGGGTGTATTTTCAGTTGGTTGTTTTTTAAAAGTAAAAAAAAAAATCTGTTATAACTTTTATAGGGCTTTAAAAATCTATAATTAGCTTTTCTAAAATGGATTCCATTTGCAGGCAGATGTTTAAATAGTATTTAAAAGCAGAAATCTGATTAAAACTCTTCAGGGGTTATTAAACTGACTGTCACACTCTCCTGTCTGTGCAAGAGATGACAAGAGCTATACAGTGAATTGCTTTCGTGCCTGCTTCTCAGTAATTTTAAGTGAACTGAGGGTGGGATGGGCTATTTGCCTTTCTCAGGTTTCTGTTTGCTTTCTTTTCATCAATCCAATGACTTCTGTGTATTCTTTCATTTTCAAAGCCACAGGTTCCCTAATGAAGTGTACTAATTTAGTAACATCAGAAAGAAGAAGATGTTCCAAAATCTCCAACTGGCTGTCCTGGGAATCACTGCAGCAGTTTAATGAGCGTCAGTTTTCTCTTACTAATCTAAAATAAGACTTGGCACATGATATTTGCCAGCTGTTGTACATTTACCGACTAACTACATTTTTTAATGTCGATGAAGCACCACGAAGGACCCACTCATAGCCTTATTTGGATTAAACTTTACACGATGCCATATCAGATCTCTTTTTTATTTGCATGTCTATTTGTTTTGTTCACTTATTTTTATTGGACCCAGATATCAGCAGTGTCCTGTATTCCTTTAATTAGTACAAATCATTATATGCCTGGAAAGATAAGATTTAGTTTCCCAATGGTGGGAGACATTTTAGAATATTTGCAAGTCAAAATGCTGACGTGAGATTCTCTCTCCACCCCAAAGGAATTGCAAATCCTGTTTGTAATTAATTGTCATATCTCACAGACTATAAAGCCTGCCGCACACCACAGCTCCAGGATTTCTAAGGTGGACATTATTTGGCTTTGCATGGGAAACTTGCAGCTGCCTATCAGTTGCATTTTAGCTGCAAACAATTCAACTGCTCAGCTTCACACTAGGTTAAATCTTCACCCCTTTCAGTGAGCTTATATAATGAGACTCTGCACATTTTCTTTCCCTGAAGTCCCTCACTGAAGAACGACAGTGGCCATCAATCTGCAGCAGCAGCAGCGGCACAGGGACAAGCTTCCTCCCTGTGCGAGGGCTGGGCGCCTGCTCGCTCCCGGGCTGCAACATCCCCAGGCTGCAGCCATCGGTTGATGCCGGCGTCCTGCTTCAACCAGGAGAAGCAAGACCTCAGGCCTCGACCATGTCACTTGCCCTGGCGCTTATCGCCAGAGCGATCCACAGGAGGAGCTCAGGGCTACAGCGTGGTGCTGGCTGTGTCCCTGCCGTGTCCCCCGGGGATGGCTCCTTCCCTGCCAGCAGCTCCCCGGTGCTGCATGGCTCCGGCTTCCCTTTGCCTCACTTCTGCCGGTGTCTCAGAGACAAAGCCACTGCGTTCGTGTCCTTCATCATGTTTGTTAGAAATGCGTAAGGCAGTAAACCCTCAGTGCTCTATAACTGGGAACATACTGATTTCATGCCATAGAGCAGGAGGAAGAGGCTGATGTTATAGTGTTTGTAGACTCATAAACACAACAGTCACGCAGGTCTAACCAGAAGTACCAAAGCCCACCAAAACTGCAGGTTTTGAGATTCCAGGTTTAGCATTTTAAATGAGACTCTCTCCATTGGTAATGACATGAGAAGAAAAATAAATGTGTTCTTTTATCTCAGTTCAGATCCCAAACCATCATACCTGTTCACAAAGCAAAGGACTCAGGAGAGGTACAGGATTCAGAGAACATCCTCCAATGTAGCTGTGTCTACAAAAATAGTTTAACCAAAAGAGACAAGAAAGTAATTGAAATGGTAATTGAGAAACTTCACCGTGCCATATTCTTCATTTTCACTCCAAGAACTTAAAATTTCATACACAAGACTGTCTCATGTGAATGCAACTGCAAATATGTTGGTGAAAGTAGTTAACCTCTCCACGTCACTGATGAATATTCATTCACAGTGAAAGATCTGCCTAGAAGAACTTCGTGCCTTTTTCAGGAAGGTCACGCTGGTCAAGGTAACTGTAACAGCTTGTTAGCGAGACTCGGTTGACCATCTTTTTGTCTTGTGGCTGTTACAGAAAATGAACTGTGTCCATATTTATTCCATACTTTTATTGCTGCTCTCAGAGCACAACATCTAAGTCAGTGAGCGAATTTGGAAATATTTACTCTATTTCCTTGTAGACTGGATTACATAGTAACTATATGGAAAACAAAATGGCTGAAAATCTCCATAGGTATAGACTGCAATGGCAATAGGAGCCAGCTGTCAGTTTCAAAAGTCCAAACTCCAATATATCAGTCATTTTGTTTACGCAACCTGGCAACTGGAGCACAAAGGAAGATTAAAAGAGTTTTAAAAGCTCTTGGAATAGAAGATGCGCTTGAGAGACACCTCCTAAACAGAGAGACTGACACAGACAAGCTAAGTGGAGGGAATTTGGTCCTCTGGATCCGGGAAAGGTAAGTGTAGATGAGGAGATATGTGGGCCAGCTACTGTTTTTAAGATAAACTTTTT
The DNA here is from genome assembly GCF_000699105.1 of Pygoscelis adeliae. Taxonomy (NCBI): domain Eukaryota; kingdom Metazoa; phylum Chordata; class Aves; order Sphenisciformes; family Spheniscidae; genus Pygoscelis; species Pygoscelis adeliae. The sequence continues at coordinate 916,620 of NW_008824806.1, read as the reverse complement.
CTGAAATGTTTTTGTTCTAAATAGGGCAAATTTTATGGGAAGAGAGAATATCTTTAATAAGTAATTTGTTGATTAAGTGCTTTTATATAACACCTAAGTTTTATTCTACTAAAAGGTATTCACATATTTCTTCTACCCTTGGAACATCATGGCCATAGCAACTCTGCAATAAATATTTTCTTTAAAGAAAAGGCAAAACAGTTTTGCAGGGTACTTGGTCACACACCTATGTCATCCCACACCCTGGAGGAGCTGGCATCCTCTGCACGCAGGAGGCACCTTCAAAGGGACGAGGAGGCCTCTGAGCCACATTCAGCTCTCAGACCACCGGGATCATGGTGTTCTTTCATTTTAATTAATACCAGCTGCTGCTTAAGTAAAGAAGAGAGCACGGCCTCTGTGATTGAAACATAATTGTTTTGGAAACTCTTCTCAATTAAAAATGATACTTTCTTTGCTACAGCTAAAGCATATATTATGGATATATAACTAAAAGCAGCACTTAGTAAGTTGTAGTTCATTACAAAAAGCCATTAAAAATAAAAGCTATGTCAATCAGAAAAACTGCATGCAGATGAAATGGCAGAGGTTGTGGTCTGGGGTCAGCCAGCCTGTGAGTCTGGGTCAAACACAAGCGTGTTAGCGTTTACATCTGTCCCACAACACTCAGTCCCACTCCTATGATCAGGACCTGCCCGGTGTCACAGCAGGAGGGATTTTTTGACAAGCAAGCGCTCAGGCAGGGCTCTCCAACTGTCACATCGTTAGCAGCCCTGCTAGCAGTTGTTTTACCTGATCCCCTTGCTATCAGGTCCCATGACATCTAAGAAGGCTGATGAGCAAGCAGGTTTGAAGTCCATAGGGCAGCCCACCAGTTGGTTGTTATTACTATTGCCAAATCTTATCTCCTTGAAGTTTCCTTCAGGGAGTTCAAATGGGTGGCTGCAGAATCTGAAAAACCTCTAAATGACAATTTTCTGAATCAAGGCCTGGAAAAGCATTGACCTTTAGCATTGCTTATTCTTGGATGTGTTTTCTTCCTCCCTCTAGGAGTGGTCTGTGTGGGTATATGGCAGACCCATGGGAGATATGTTTGGGAAGGCAAGATAGGAGTCTCTAAAAGCCAGGCTGTGAGGGATATGACTGATGAAGTCTCATGTGTGAGAATCAAGTGGTTCTTTAAAATTGGCTCTTTCTAACACCAGCTATGATCTAAATATGAAAAATGTAGAACAGAAACTTTACCATGTTGTCAAAGGCTGTCTGAGAGCTAGGATTTTAAAAGTCCACCAGTGTCTCCTCCTTAAAATGCTCTAGCCTGTGATCCAACCTCAAGGGCCCAATCTAATGGGAGATTCTTCTGGAGAGCTGTACTGTGCAAACACTTCAAACTGACCCTGTTCCTGAAACTGAGGAAGAGTAATCTCGGACGGTTTATGCAGTCTGTAAACTAGTTTTTGGGTAGCTCATCCTTTATCAGCTGATAAAATGTCTCCTGACAGAGCCTTGCTTTATCCTTTTCTCTCTTTCCTCTTCCCTTACGTAGCAGTGACAGAATTCAAAGTGCAATCCACGGTCCTTACAGGCAGGACTGCTCTGGGCTGGCTCTCATCTGCCTGTAGGAACAAGTAGGTGGAAGTGCTTTCCTGGATTTACTGGGGCAGAAAGAGAGCAATGAGGAAATAGGTAGATCTGTACTCATTTAGTATTCACAGCATTCACCAGTTGTAAGGAGATGACCTCCTAACCATTTCAGAGGCTGCCCAGTCTGTCCTGGACACTTGCCCTGACCTTCATCCTCCAGCAGAGCTTTTGCCCCACGGTAACGATCACCCAGGTGGTTATCAGTCACGGTCTGACACCTGACACAAGCCAGGGCTGGAGATCACCAAGGAAGGCAGAACAAGTTGGAATAAGGGGAGGAAGAGGATGATGATTTTTTAATGCAGAACACTCGCCAATGTATTAGAAACCTTTTCAGTTTTAGGAGATTTTCCCTGCTCCCAACTACTTCTTCCTCCCCTACCCTTCACTGCCCCCAAATGCCAAAGCATTTGGTGTAACTGGGTTCTCACGGGGGAGAATATTTTTACGGGGTTTTCAAGTCCCTTAGCTGTTGCGCTCACAAGGAAGAGCTAACAGCCTCGGTCTGCACTGCCTCTGCAGTTCAAGCAGAACAACCATGAGTTACCAGCTTGCAAAAGTCTGGTTTTAGTCTTCTCCTGAACCTGTAGGATTTTGTGACTTTGACTTGGCTGCCTTCCTTTGAAGGCCATGTTACAGTGTCTACCTCATCTTCACGCCACCCAAACAAGCCAAATTCTGAGGGGTTCCTATTCAGTTCTACCATATCTGTGTTAGTATCTTCTTCAACGGGTTCCTCCAGATCTTAATAACAGTTACTGTACTTTCCCTTGGCCAACTTCAAGAGCAAAGCATGTCTCCACCTCTCTGTTGGGGAAAGCATTTCATTCATACACAGGAGCCTCTTTACAATCTATTTCAATGAGCTGGAGGAACAACCATAAAGGGATGAAAATAGGAGAAAGATTTAGCTGTATATGGCAAGCAAGTGAAAAATAGGGAAGAGTCCAGTGAAAATGCACAGGAACATTGAGGAAAATGAACAGGAGCAGTCACAGGCTGCCACCATGAAGAGACCAAAGCTGAATCTTGAGTTTAGCACCATGATTATCAAAAACCCCTGAGATCCTGTACTGTGCTTAAATGTTAATTCTCCTATGTTAGTTAGAAGGTATTTATTTCTTTTTCATGATATTTAGTGTTAAAGTAAAAAAACCACTGATGGTGGTCAAAGTTCAGCAAAAGGGTTGGAGAGAAAAGGGCTGAAATACTTCTTGATCGTGCTGAAATGTTTCTATCTAGCTACCAGAGTGAGCATAGGTAGTTACACACTGCAGGGTCTGCCTAGCTCCCTCATTCCCCCCAAAAAGAAATACAATCGGTAGATGAAGGTCTGTAATTTTAGAAAGTGATTTGAATTCTTTTTCAGATGAGACAAATTCCTCTCTAAGTACCTCTGAATATTGCCTCCAATATTCAGCAAACCCAAGCCTTGAGTACTGATGACCACAAATGTTGCAGACTGGGGAATTCTCTAATTCTGGTGCTTTAAAAAATGTTTTTTTCAGTTTATAAAGAGGATTGTGAAAACTGGTACTGAACAGTGAGTGTGGGGCAATGGAGAGATGGCATGTGTCCAGCTGTGTCAGCGCTGTGCATGGCAGCATGGGCACATCAATGCTACCAGCTCACGTGGAACTGTTCCAGTCACCGGGGTACGCTGAAAATACAGGGGTGTAGCCCACTTGAGTTCCTGTTTCCTATATAAGAGGAAAGAAGTATTGAAGTAAAAAGAGGGCAAAACAGCAAATGATAGACCATATTTGCCAGATCTGAAGAATTTTCTTCATTTACTGTAAACGTGTTTATAATCCACAACTTGGCTGACTTGATATGCTTTTACTAATAATAGAAATTTTTGTATCCTTAAAACAGTACTTATTTAAGAAAATACATGTTCTCATATGCTACTCCTGTTTGCAAAATGAATGAGCAAAGATTAACAGCAAAGATTATATGAAAAATATAATAGACCATTAAAGGGCATCTGCTGTATGTTCTGCCTCTCTTTGTGGTATATTTTTTCAGAAAGCAGATTTAAAGATGGACAATTTAAGACATGTAATAGCAATCCCTCTGCCTCTGAGTTGTGCTTGATACATGTAGTGTAGTATATGCAAATGCACATGAAACCAACACATAAGGCTTTCCACCATTTGAAGTCTGGCTCTTATTTTTTCCATGCTTCCTCAGTTCTGAGAAGGAAACTGGAAAACCTCTGATCTGCTCCATCTGTTTGCTTCATACGGTGCCACATGCCGATCCCCGAAGAGCACAGGCTACAGCACATCAATAAAGCTGGCTCAAATGAGCTTGAGTGATTTTGGTTATAAAAAACAAGATAAGCCCTTTTAATTTTTCATTTATCTTCCAGCTCTCTAATAAAACTGGATAGGCTTTTTGTGATTTCGGCAACGTTGAAAGAAAATGCAGCACAAAGAGAACTTTCATTTACTTGCAACTCATTTTGGCAGCTAACAGTCTTGAAAACCCAGACTGGCATGAAGCTCAGACAGCAAAGTAGCCTTCCTTTTTATTCATTCACATGGCAATTCACAGCCCTAAGGCTCGCTTATGATTTGTAGTGTACCCCAAAGAAATCAGAATTTCAGCTGGAGCAGTAACTTCCTTTAATTACTGCTAGCACTAAACAAGCACCGTATTTTCACCCATGCTGATAAAGGGAGTTAAAGCAAAACCTGACTGTGCCGCCGGTCCCAAGTGGTCCCTGTAGCATCCTGGAAAATGTCTGGGGCCAGCGGCTTGGGGAGGCAGCCTGCCCATCAGACCTCAGCCCGCCTGGGGAAGGCTTTCTCCAAACCCTCCTGGTCTGCTTATCTCAGCTGCGTCTCACCTGTGCCAGGATCACTCTTGCCCAACCAGTCAGCCAGGGACAATGCTCGAGAGAAGTATTTCAACATTATTAAGAGTGCAAGCAAACGAAAGTAATGCACAAAACTTTCTGGGAGCTTTAAATAGAAAAATATATATTAGACCTGCTTTGATGCTACAGATTGAAGATTTTGGGGTTAATTTGCTTTTCCTGTCCTACCATGGCACATTTGAAGGAGTGAGGCATGTAGCCCTCTGTGCTTTGAAGCAGACAGATGTTGCTATTTCCGCTAACACCACTTGGAGTCTTTGATTTCTCTGTTTTTTTATATAACTAAACAGAATGAAAAACTAGCAATTCTGAGCTCTTTAAGGGAAAAGAAATCATTACATTCCCATCTGCTGCCATGGGAGTGTTTACAAGTGTGTGGTTAAAGTGAAGAGTGGTGTCCAGGTGCATTGCTCCTACTGCCAGAGCCTCCAACCACTATGAATCGTACCGGTCGTGGTGTAAACACAGGCATATGCATTTAGCAAAGGCAAAAACATTACTCTTGAGTAATACTGTGCTTTGAAAAGCAGTGTGTCACAGACATCGCTAATTTTAAAGGAGGAAGGAATTCCATCCATGTATTTCTCAAAATCACAGCAAAGGATCTGTGTTCACAAATACACATAGACACAGGTGCACACACAAGAGGTGAAATGCAGTTTATTCTTCCCTTACTCATTACTGGACTAAATAACGCTGATATACTTGTTCCACAGTCAAAAAATTCTCATACATTATCTTAACTTATTAATAATCACTTACTAAACTTATTTAATACTTCGAATGAAATGCAACATTGCTTCTTCCTTATTTGGCAGACACTTAGGAAGAGCTGGTAGAGAGCAAACAGCCATATATAATAGCTTTTTAGTTTATTTTGGAAGAAAACTGTAATTTTACAACAGCCAATGCTCAAAATGCCAATAAGTCAAAATATTAAGATGTCATGTGTAATCAGCACTCAGTGCATTAAGGCTCTCTGTAAAGTTTATGCTTTTTATTTCAGTCTACTTCACAGTAATGTGAACCACACTGTTCCGCTTTCTCATCTTACAGAACTCAGCATCACACTATTGAAGCTGGATCACTGACTCTGCCGGCATGACTTCTGATTAACACTGGTGTAAAATGAAATCATATTACCTATTTTTCACCGGTTAGTACACAAGACTATATTTTGCTTTCTGGTAAATATTTACTCCTTCTGGAAGCCCATTGTGAAATCTGGCAGCTAACAGCCATTCTTCAGCTGAGAAATTTCTCTTTTCTCTGCTCCAAATTCTTTGCATGATACTATTTCTCCTGATTCCTTTGCATTTTAAGTTCATTGATGGCAAAGCACCTGAAATGAACTTCCCGAGAAGTCCGTGGAGAGAAATCCCAAGAATCTGGCATGGTGCACAGAGGGCAGCAGGAGACGTGCGCAGCAGCATTTTGCGTGGGCTCTGCAGAGACCCTGGAGGAGCGAGCTGCTGTCGCCACCTTTCCAGTGGAATTTTCTGAAGAAATCTCCTTTTCAAATAGTTTTGCTAGTCACTGCTGCTAAGGAAAGAGAGCTGAAAGTCAGCGTTTATAGATAGCATCTCTCTACCAGAAGAGAATTTTCAAAGCTATGGACCAAACAGAGAGTTTTCCATCTGGAAAGTAATGTGTTAGAGGAACGAACAGTTGAAATGGCTTATTTAGTCTACTCTAATAAGGGCAAAATATCCCATTATCTAAAACCCTAACGAGTTTAGGGAATATTTTACCACTGCTTTTTACTATAAAGTAGGAAGGAAGTAAATTCAGGGCAGAATCCATGGGCAATATTCTCAAACAAGAACTCTTAAGCAAAAAGCGTATGACTCACCTCTTCTGCTAAAAAAATTTGTCCTTTCCTCCCAGACATCACCACTGATGTTGTTACAGCTGCTTCCGTGTGGCATTTTCTGGACCATTGCTTCTTTTTCTTTATGCCTTTGGAATAGTTCTATTACTATAATTACTATTCCAATAGAACTATTGGAATAGTTCTGCTGCATTTGTGGTCAGGCTGAAGTGCATGCAAGGAAAAACGCTAGAGCAGCGGAGAGGAGGCATTGCAAACAGTGTCACCCAGCCTGGGGTACAAAGAGGAATCCAGCCAGAGCACTTGGAAAGGCCTCCTTCATGTATCTGGGCTGGCAGTGCAAGTGTAGGAAGACTTCTCTCCAGGAGGAGGCTCCTAGCTCTTTTTGTCCTAACACAGATTTTACCTGCACACTAGTTTTGAATCAAGCTCAGCAGGCTCAACAGAATTCTTCCCAGCCTCTCATGGAGAGATGCTTAAACTACTACATTTACTACTACTTTTCTAGGTAGCAGATAGTGGAGAAAAAAGTGGAGAATATGTGGAAAACTAGTGTTTACTGTTCTTTATGGATTTTCTTGAAGCTGGAAAGAAACGTTGCAGTTGCCTGATCTGGCTCCTGCATAATATAAGCCATAAGATTTAATTTAGCTAGCTCCATAGTGGAGCTGGAAACTACTGTCTGAACTAAAACAAATTATTGTGACATGCAAGTTTAGACTTAAAGCTTTTGAGTGTGGAGAACCTATTAGCTAGCAGCTTTAGCAAAATCCAGTAATTCATTAACTGTATGACTTTATTTCTGTGGTTGTTTCTTACCTAAATACAGACTTACAACTGTATACATTGGCATTTCAGTCCGTAAAATGTACAGGGTAAAAATTATCAAGCTAGTGCATGCTTTTTGATACTTTTTTCTGAAGTTATTAGTGCATATTGTCTTTCTGCTATTAAAAAGATACAGGCAATGGGCAAATGATCAGCCATCTCACTTGGATTTGGATCCAATGTTATGTACTTTCCAGATACCCTATCATACAGCATGAGAAAAAAAATGCATTTAGTAGACATACTGCTTTATATATGACTGCATTGATTTGATATAGTCTGCAAGATAGTAGATCTAATTAAAAGTTTCTGTCCTGCGAGACCAATTGCCACTGCAGGAAAATGGATAGGACAATCTGAACACAGCCAAGACTTCTTTGCTCTGACAAAGCATTTCTGCCTGGATGATCTGGCCTATGATGCTGAGTGCTCGTTCTCTGCAAATCTAGAGCGTCAGACACACAAGTGACCAGCTCGCTAGCTACGTCTTTCTTCTCTTTGGGTGACAGCTACTATTATACCCCATCAGCCACAAAATGAGTGACAAAGGGTCATTTCAGACCACCTACTGCAGAGCACCAAACCAATGCAGAAATGATGACCAAATAAAAGATTTAGGAATAGACAGTCTGAACATAGTCCAAATACCCAGGTCTAGTACATAGAACATTTAGCAAACTGTTGTTAGATGAGACCCTAAAGCAATCTTTAATCTCACAGCAGAAAAACTAAGAGAAAAAAAATTTTAACTATTAGCAGGCATGAGCAGCATACTAACCAAGAAGTTAGCATTAGATCAAAAATGTCAAATGCCACAAACTTGTTTGGTTCCTGACACAGCTCCACTGACTTCAGCTTAAGCCGATAGCTATTCTGAGGACCTAAACTTCATTCCATGGCTTCTTTGAACAACTTGAAAAGTATTAGAAGTCATAAATATTTTAGAGGATTGCTTCTAAATTGGGCCTCTGAAAAATAAACAGAGATCAGACTAACAATACTGCTATGCAAGGAGGAGGAGCGCAAAGGGGAAGGTTTCCAACAAGGGCACAAGGCTTTCAAACCACACCTCTGAGTTTTGCAAGGGCATGTTAACTGTCAGCGTGAGGCTGGATTCCTCACCTTCAGGGTTTGCTTGCTGGCCACTTCAGATGAAAGTCAATTTTTTGCCAAAATCCTGAGTTTGCCTCCTCTTACAGCTGTGATTCAAATGGAAAGTAGATAAAAACTGCTAGATTTGCTTAGCCTTTGTCCATTAAGATGCTGGACAGCAGTTATTAATACTTTTTAAGATATGCCTTCTGTGAAATGTTGCCAAGGCAAACATATATGGCACACAGACGCAGGTGAATAACTCCATATTTTATCTTGCTGATAATCAAATTAGGAAGGATGTTTGAACACTCAGTGTACCTAGATCAAATCAAAATTACAGTGGCACTGATGCACAGACAAATTAGGTTAGATTTACAACTTTTTTTATTTGGTCCCTTATTTTCTGTTCTCCTCTAGCCACGGTGGTGCTGCTTCAGGTTATACGGAGGTCAAGAGACTATAAACCAAATAAATGATCAAATGAATGACCTATTAATTAAACTGAAAAAATCAAGATTAGATATCTTGGGATTTTGTTCATTTTTAATGGTGCTGCTAAATTATGATTACTTACATTAATTTATGGAACTCAGGTGACATTAATTGAATGACTAGAAAGGCATTACAATCCCTCCTGCAAAACTGCTTTTTTCTTCTGTTTACTGCATAAAAATCTAGGGATACCATACAAAGTCCCCTGAAGAGAACTGGACAACTTCAATTTACACATTTATACTTTTATAGGAGCCACATCTAGGCGTTCTTATTCATTACATAAATCCAGTATACAGAAACTCGTGGGTGGAGGCATCTGGAGCATTCAGCTACAAAACAGAGGGAAGGCGGATGGTAAAACCACAGCAAGACTGCTTGAAACTGAATGGTGTGAGGAACCCTAGAGAAAAAGGGACAGAAAGAGTGGATAAAGAGCCATCACCAGGATTTGTCAACATTAATTTTGGTGTTTCAGAAAGCAGCAGTGTTCCAGTGGAGCACATCAGAGAATATTTTAGATATTTTAAATATATATATTCTATATATATAGGGATATTATTTTATATATTCACAGCATGGATGCATTTTCAGAAAGTTATTTCCACTTCATGCTTCCAGATGACCAGGGAATCCGGGCAGTATCTACCTACTCCAGGATCCCTTCGTAAAGGATCCACCTGAGGATATCATCTAGGGTGCAAATGAAGGCTGCTGAATGTATTCTGATACTTTCAGCACTGGATCTGAAGAAGAGCACAGGCACCCGAGGTGTGAGTTAGAAGGGATTTCACCACCTCAGCCTGCTCAGATTGTGCTCAGATGGCACTTTGCTTTGGAGACACCTCTGCAACCCCCTCTTTTACAGTAGAGTCCCTTAGGGGTCTCATCCTCCACTGTGCCTACAACAGCCACAGCCTTTGCAGGGCTGAGCATCTCCATGCGCATTGCAGACCTAAGTTTGACTGGCACCAGACCCAGGGAGGGGCTCAGGTTCAGCCTGGGGAGAGATGTCAAAGCTTGCCTATCTCATTCTGGCAGCCTTTGAAACCATAAAGGGAAAATGGCTATAGATAGCAATGGGCTGTCTGTACTGAGAGACAGAGCACATCTCTGGATGCCATTCAAGATAGCTGACACTCGTTGGTGAATGTGTTCATAGCTACAGAGAAGTGAATGATATGTGCAATTGGTAGCGTTTACAAGTCCAACTGACTCAAGCTTTTTCTGATTTACTATGGTTCTTCCCATAGGAAAGAGGAAAAAAAAAAAAAAGAAGAATGAGAGTAAACAAAAACAGGCTCAGAAAAGAGAAACTCTGTAAGGTGATGCGACATAGTGAGCTCCCATAAGGAGCACACACAAGGGACAGGCATCCATGCTGAGCCTCAGCCTCACGCACAGGCTCTCCATCCACCAAGCCTGAAACTCAGCCTTTGGCCCTGTGAGAGAGATTGAGAATGAGGGAGTGCTCCCACTGCCGGCCCTGATGCAGGGAGCGGGAGCCACTTCCCCTCCCTGGACAGTGGGGCTTTTTTTTCTGTATAAGAGTTAGCATCTCAATAAAGCCATAAACTTCACAGTAGCTCTGTAATGCCCCTGTTTTGCTTATCACTTTTATTCTGCAGTGTTCGTTCATGCCAGTGATCCTCTGAGGGTGCAACACATGAAATCTTCACTCATCTCTGCATTGCCATTAAGCTTCAAAGGGTTGGCTCTATGTACAATTTAAAACCACTTTCTGTAGTAAAGCACTGTTATTAGCTCAAGCAAAGGGAATGAACACTCAGAAAAAAAGCAGCCCTGTAATGTGGGCTTAGAATCAGCAGGTTAATTTTCCTTTGCATGGATTCTTTTTCTCCAAAATATTTTAGGGATATTGATGTTTTCACTAAGTTTTTCATTTGGAGTGACTCATAGCTGTGGCTTCCTATTACAGAAGGGATCCCTGTTTGGACTCCCTACAAGGCACCTCCTTTCTATCTGCGTATAAATCAGATGCAGGAAGAGATTAGCAGCTTCATTCCAGTAACTGCAAACAATCCAGGTCCTCCAACATTCACATTTAGCCGATTTGCAAAGAACTATGCTATAAGCTGTACAAAAGACTTGAGGAGGGGGAAGGCAGTTTGTTTTCCTTTTCCAGAAAAAAAAAAAGAAAGAACTGTTGCTTGAGCAAGGGTTTTGAACTGGAAAACTGAGTGGAAATCCCAGAAATAAAAGCAAACCTGTACTGACTTGAAATGCAACTATGCTAGAGGTATCGGGTGTTTCTGATTTTTCTTCTTTGGATACAAAGGGGAAAAAAAATGAAGTTGATCTTCCAGGCTTTGATGGGAATGAGCAGCCCTATTAAAGGACCAATTTAAACCTAATAAAAGCCACTGAACTCCATGCACCAGGGTCACGCTGTTAACAATCTGGACTAGAAGGTAAACAGAGCATTAATTCAGCATGGAGCTGATTGGAGTGCTGCAAGAACAGGGAAACAACCCACAGAGACCAATAGAGGAAAATGGATGGGAAAACAGATTGAATTTGGAGTAACATGAACCGATACATCCAGGCTAAAATAGCAGAGATGTTTGAAAAGCAACCATGGTGAGCTCCCCCAGCCTGGCTGGAATGGATTTGGCTCAAGGGCAGAAAAACGGGTTAATTCTTTACGAGTTGGGGCCTGGCAGGGGCAACTACCCTCTTCAAGAGAAGGGCAACCAGGAATCAGCGGGAGCTCTGGGTGCACAAATCATGTGGAATAATGTAATTCTGCCAAGAGCAGAGGGGGCCATGTGGCTATGCAGCCGGACCCTGACCGCAGGGCCAGGAGGAGCAAGTCTGCCGCACAGCCAGAAGAAGGGAAGAGTCCTCCTTAGCCCACTGGTCCACCTAATCTTAGCCTGGAGTCAAGTTTATATTAAGTTAGTAACTGACAAAAGTGAGCTTCTGCACCAGCTAAATGTGCGCATCAGTGCTTCACCCGTATGGATATATGATCTCTCCACATAAATTATACATACTGCATACACACACACACACACACACACAGAGTATTATATAAACACCTAATTAAATATATACACTGAGTATTATATGGCTGCATCTTGACCGTTTTTTTTCTCCTTATTCCAACTCCTCAGGAACTGATCAGGATCTCACTTCCACTGATGCTCATCTGGAGCCAGCAGTTACACCAATGCAAAATTGGTGTAAATTTACATTAGACTGAAGCTATTATAAACTGTTGCCACTGAAATATGTGTTTATATCTGACAGCCTGCATGTTTTTCTCAGGAAATGAGTGAAAAGAAAAAAGCTCTTCCAAAACAATTTCATTTGAAAAGCCTCCAAGTTATATATTCCAGCACTGTAAACAAGGTTCTCTTATGAAAGTGGATTTAAATGTCTTTCCATGAGATCAATGTTTAACACAGGTGAACTTGCCATTCAGCCTTTCCTTTATGGATTTTTTTGTCAGTATAAACATTCATAAGGCAGTTATTAAAATTATTTGATCTGTTTAGGAGCTGAGCCCGAAAGAATGCTGCTTTTAATCTGCAAACCTTTTTACAAGCTCTTAGCCACAAAGATGTTTGCCAGAGTTTTCCAAATATCCTGACATAACCAAAACTTGACAGAGCCTGTGTCTATATTATGGTGATTTTTCTTAGATCATTTTCTTAGAAGGCAGGGGGAAAGATAAAGGGACACAACAGTCAAGCTAGTGTTTACAGTTGTTGATCTGGTACCTGGGAGTGCTTTAGACTTCTTGTATGGCTCCCAAATACCACCTCCAGGCTTGCATTTCCCTTCTTTGAAATCAGGGTACTACTACTCCCCACTTACCAGGTAAGCTGCTCTACGCATTTCTTCCCAGCAGCCTGTCCCATGCAGCAGTAGTGCTTCTCATGCAGGGGCGTCAGGAGCTGAGCAGACACTTCAGAAGCGATGGAGATGCTCTACAGAAAAAAAAAAAGATAGAAACGTAAAGGGAAAAAAAGCAAGAGACTCACAGGACAGAAGAGCAAAACGCTGCTGAGCTGCTGCTGAGAAAAAGTGGTTGCCAATTCTCACTTTATTTAAAAAAAAAATCTTTCTTGAAAAAATTAAGTTGAACAGCATCTGTATAAAATGCATAATCCTTCAGTCTTAAATCTTTACAATACATTCTCTCTTTATTTTGCTAAAGCAAAGCCACACATCAAATCACTCTATCTGGATGATGTTATTACCTAATAACACAGTAATTCTCCAGCATTTGGTTATGTCTGGTTTTGGCATTTTAAAATCACACTGTTTTAAAAAGTGATTTAGATTTTTGGCATTGTTTGGTATGGTCACGAGTGTTCACGCCAACAGTGGTCCAGAATAGATGACAGAAAATCAAACAGCAGCAGTTTAAATGTATTTATATACAAATCGTTGATTTGCAGGAGGCAGATGTCAAAAGCAGAGAGAACTGAAGGTTCAGTCATGATTTACTTCTCTGTTCTGCCTGTTGTTTCATTCAGAGCATTTTAGATAAAAATTCATTAATTAGGTTATTAATAAATAATTAAATTATTAATAACCAATGACAAACAATTGGAAAAATAGAAGACTAGACAAACTAAAGACAAAAATACACCAAGTTGGCAAAGCATGTTACTACCCTACTGATAAAAAAAACTGATATGACATTTGTTTAGTTTTCTGCCACAAATCAGGAAAATAGAAAACTGCATAAAGTTAAGCCATGGAGAAGGAATTTTTTTTAACTACAATAGCACATAGCATTTCATTGGTAAACAACAGAAAACCAGCCACATCTTTTTATGCAAACCATACACAGCCAATCTGCATATTTTTTGTTTTCATAACATGAAAAGGAAATGGTAACAAATATCCGAGCTAATACCCTTCCTGTAGCCAAACTATGCCTATTCAGGAACTATGTAATCGGATACAATATAATATCATCATTCATCATCTAAGACATTCAATACAACTTCACCCATATCACAAGGTCATTTCTTCCAATGGTCATTTAAGAAAAACATAACTTTGTACTCCAAAAATATTTATGCTGGCTGCAGCAGAAAAGTGTCTGATTGGAACAGTCCAAGGAGGTTGTGGTATCTTGAGGATGCTCAAGTTCCTGACATTTCTCGCTGCTGTCCCACGTGAACGTAAGGACTTCACAGGGAATCTTCAGACAGTTATATTTACAATTTCTTCTTCCTCTTCATCAAGGTCAAAGAGATTTGGAGGTGCTCAGGAACTCACAAAAGCAGGATCCTTATTTATAATCTTCTCAGTGCCAGAACAAGTGTCAGCTGGTCTTTGATCCTGTAAATAGAAAGATCTCCCCATGCTCTCGTTAATAAGGGCTGGGAACTACCATTTTTCCTGGCCCTGTGCCTTTCTGTGTCAGAAAGAGCTCCAGGCTCAGCACCTACCTCTGCGGCCCCTGGAGACATACACTCAAAAGATAACAGATAATATAGACTGACATTGCAAAACAACACCAAATTCTCAGAGTTAAGTTTTTATTACTTATTAAACATAATTTTAAAGTTACGGATTTTTTTCCCCCTATCCACCTTGAGGTTTCATCCAGGTTTTAAGAGGTACCCTGTTTTTTCAAGATTAATAGTTGACTGTGGGTGATGTACAGGGTACATTGTACACAATGGATGCAGGACCAGATTCTCCCCTCTCTTTGGCTGCATGGAGGCAGAGGGAAGTAAAGACTGTACTTGTAGAGACAAGCCCTAAAAGTTAAAGCTTGCAGTCCCCAGAGGAGAAAAGTAGGATGCAATCCTCATTTGGGTGGGACAGCACATTTTGAAAGTGATTGCATCAGGAACAGGGGAGCACTTGTGTGCAGAAAAAAAAGTCTTACCCTCCTCAAGAACAAAAGGAGGAAATACCATCAGTCCTTCCTTTGGATGTATTTTGTCAGCATCAGATGGAATTTTGTACAAGTGCATGAATATACCCACATGCACTCATGCATAAACACATACAGGCATTTAAGATTCAAGTTGCTCCATGCTCTGGACTAATCACAATACCACAGTACCTCCTGTCCTGCTCCACTCTGATGAAGAAGATAGAACAGAAGGGAAGAAGGACAAGGATGAAGGAAAGAATAGCGACCCCAGCAAAAGACAGCCTTTTGCTACTTTATTCCCTTTTTTTTTCTTCAACGGGAGTTTCTGTTGCCTCACTAACTTATAAGACGTGTGAACCCTTCAGCCCTCTGTTTTGGAAGTGTACAAGTGTTTTCTTTCTTGCTTGCCTTAGCGCTGCCCTTTAATGGCAGTCCAGAGGCTTATTACATTTCTTATCTCTGAAAAATGTTTAATGTCTTTTGACATTCTCGCCAAAAAAAATCTTAACTCGTTAGTCATCTCCTGTTTTCTTATCATGGCTATTATTCATAACTTTTGCTAATTTGCTAAATGGGCCAAAATTGACATATTCCTTCCACTGACAGTGGTGATGTATTCAGAAGAGCAGGCACATTGCAGACTTCATTAGTGACACTGAGTCACCCATATCAATCCAAAATCACAGGTTGCGGTATTGCCCAGAACAGACATGTCTCATTTAGAGGTAACTCTTAGACTCTGATGCCCACTTCCCAAGCTGTTTACATATTCACTCTTCATCAGAGAACAGATTCCCTACTCCTAACACAGCACAAGCCACACGGGAGCCCTCTTGTCTACCTTTTCTTTGTGTTCATGATTTCTTCATCTGGACTATCAGTAGTCTATCTGTGATAGGAAGGATGGAGTGTGACCCTATCCCAGCCTAGCTTAGAGACTGGGAAATGGGAGGGGGCTGGGACTTCCTCAGGATGTGGAGGAAACTGAATCAGATCTTCCACTTCCCAGGCAAGTGCTTTCCCCCCAGGTCATCAGGACAACATGGCCTCTTCCCTAGGTAGTTTATTGCTATCCCTTGCTGAACCAGGTATGCTCAGACCACTTCTAGCAAATCAAGCCCTTCCAGAGAGAAGCACTGAACTGATTCATTTGGCCAAAAACTGTGGCTGTATCATGTGTAGCAGTCCCATTAAAGGTACCCAAGTAAGTTTTTGGGTCTAAGACAAGTGTCTGAGCACCTACGCTGCCCAGGCAGGCTTTACGTTAATTGGTCAGAGAAGTCTAGTTCCTTAAATTGGGCTTATAAAGAAACATATGTGCCTGAATTGTGAGTCCGGCCATTAATCTCTCTGACTTTGTCTATACGCTACGCAAAAACATGAGCCTGAGCACATACTGAAGTCCAGACTCAGACATGGCTTTAAGGAAACCTTTGGAGAAAGCTAGAGGAGAAGATGGGAAACCATGAGCAAAACGCATCTGCAATGTGAATATTAACACGTGACCTTTTGCTTTCCCTGATCACTTCTAGGGCAAGAGCCTCTGCCATGCTCCAGCCTTGCTGCGAGCGTCAGTGAAGAGGCAGTGCCTCCACCATTAATACTAGTAGCTGGTTCATCTTTCACAGAAAGCTAAAAGCAGCCATAAAGTCAACTCTCTTGTGACCATTTTCTAGAATTTATGTCATTTGGCACTTGCCCCAAAGTAAATGCTAATACAGCTTTCTGTGCTTATACGTCTTCTTAATTTCTAATGGCACATTATAATAGTTTTTCTGACAAAACAACATTTGTATCAGGAAGTCACACAGTTCCATCAGTTTCTAGATAGGATAATATAATTGCACTTATGTCAAATCTGAGAGAAAAAAGTCAAGAATAAGGAGTTTTGTTTATTGACACTAACTTTTCATTCTTGCCTCTTTGCAGGTTTTTACTTGAGATTAAAAGCCAAGATTGAGTGGAAGTTCAGAATGTCCTGGCTCTTCTTAACCTGGGTCTTCTTAACATGCTTCATTAGTAAATATTTTGGGGTGGGACCTGCGCTTTCCTTTCTGACAAATAAAAAAAAAACCCTAAAACTAAATATCAAATATCCACTTTCTCTCCTCTGAATTTGATGAAACAATGGAAAATATAAAATTTTCCTTGATGGCAAAGATTATTTTTTTTTATTATTCTAGCTCAATAGAGCTGCTGAAGAGCTAGTGAATAGGACAAAGTGAATGTGACAACAAGCAGAATGAAAATCTGGAAGCCAGTCTGGCTTCCATGAGCAGTTACAACTGAATAAAAATCTTCTCAGACATTTTTCAATATCATCAGATCATATTTTCTCATGGAAATATGTTCTTCCAGAAAATTTCAGCCCATTCCTAATCAGAACAAAATAGACCATGAGTAACTGTTCAATTGTTCTTTAAATAAGACCTGGAAATCTGAATGATAATAAATTTACAATTCCATTAAAAATTAAATAGTTTCTTCTTTGACTGTTCAGCAAAAATCCTGTTGGGGATGCTTGTTATTTTTTAATGACTCAGGGCTTGCAGAACATTATATTTCATAACAAGAAGACGATTTAGTGTAGAAGACATTGACTCATGGTGTTTTATCCTCTTCTGCAGGGTAATAAAACATGTCTTACTGTCTTAGACATGAAGACTTTTCCAAGATAAAAGCAAAGGATTTTGCCTGTATACCACTGAAGTCACTAGTTTTGCCACTGACTTCACTAAGAGAAGGACTGGAAACAGAATGAGAATGTTTAAATGTAATTCTGTGAAGACCATATATGTAGAAGCCATTTAATTTCCATCAAGTCCTTCCTTCCTTACATTTTTGCCATGCACAGTGCTGTTTAGGCCAACCACCATTAGAAATCTAGTAAATAGGTATGAACTATGTGCTGTACGCTGAATTTTTGATATCTAAAACAGAATGCACTGTTCCCAAAGAGCGATAAAAATGTCTACATCCTAAGGGCATTTTTATATTTGCGTTTGGAAAATATTCCTCTCTTCACAGCTGTTACCCAGCCAAAAAACAATGCGTGAGCACAGCCAACAACTTGGAGTGGAAAGGAGCTATTTATTTCCTTGTTATGGTCCAAGGTGTTTTCAGGATTGCTGAATATAGTTTCCTGTTTTTTAGACAGTTCTTAAAAGTGGACCTTTGGGGAAGCAAATTATTCTGAAAGTTGTGCTAACTTCAGAGTAATGTCATTGATTTCCCCAAATTAGTCCAGGTTTATGTCGCTGTGGCTCAGTTTCTTTTGTATTTTATGAAACAACACAAAGTAACTCAATGCATGTTCAAGTATGGACGTGTCCATACTGCTGGTATCCAATACTGGGAACAGCTTCAGTTTTATGAAATCTTTGGAGTGATCAGTGCAACTGCAGATGACATGTGAGATAGAACCGGGTGTCCAAACGTATGTCTTTATCTCTTGCATTGCTCTATTTCATGACAAGAAAGCAGCATTTATTGCCAGGTGTGTGTGCGCCTTTTGCCTTATTGCAGCACAACTTCCAGGAGGCTATTGGCAAGCTCTTGGAAGCCAAGCAATTTATGACAGACTCTTTATCGATAGCCCATTAATTTATTGATAGTCTGTTAGGTGCTTCTACAGAGAAGCTTTCTCAAAATATATCTCAGTGAATTTAAGGAGTTCTGGCACCTTGCAGAGCACAAGTCCCTTTGAGCTGAAGCAGAGACAAATTTGAATATGTTGCCATATTGCAGTGTTTTAAGTATTTTTTTTTCTGCAGGTAAGTACACAGTTTGAAATAATCCTAAATTATTAAGTGATATTTATACTCATAATTGATATTCTGTTCTCTTCAAACGTAACACAGAGTTATTACATCCCTTTCCATCTTGTTTGCACGATCATTTTATTACCCTGTAACATGAAAGTGCCCTGGTCTGAGGTTTCTGCTGGTGGAGAAAAATAAAATTTGGTTTCCATACTAAAGCAGCCCACACACTTAGAGGACTACAGACAGACATTAGATTTCTTTCAGGTTCTATGCAATTCAGGGCTCAATATAGCTCCAGCTGGGCACTGGTAAGCCTCTTTCTTGATATTTTTCCACACAGCTGCTTTATTTGTGGTATCACATACCTACTGTCAGGCTTGGTTGGTTGGTTACAAAGGCAGGATGACATTCTTGCAGACTTGGCACTATAACAGGACTATAGCCCATCTTTCTCCATGCAGCTTGTACCTGAATTAGATTTTGAATTCTTATGGCATCAATACTGCCCAAAATTCACATAACTTCAGCCATAGCATGCCTAATCATTAATAATGACAGTTATAGTAAACACAATCTAAGTATAGTTCAGTAGATTAAATTAAACAAATCATGTTTAATAATGATCAGGTTTAAATCTCACTAGACCCAGGGGAATCCCTGTCCTGTAAGCTTTACTGGTGAATTAGTTTGATTCCTGTGTTTGAGACACTCAGTCATGTCTTTATCGAGAAAACCATTCACAGAAATTTGTTTATTCATTAGGTCAATATTTATCTTGGAATGTAAATATTTTAAGACCAAACAGCAACTGCTAATAAGATATAGTATTTTTAAAATAAGATCCAATGAAAGATGTTCTTGAAAGATGTTGACTTACCTCTTTTACTCTTCAGGATGTGTGAATTCATGCATTATTCAAGTTTTACCTTTCCTGGAAGATTTCCTAACATTTACAGAATCAATAAAATTATCAGATTGCAAAGAACTACAGAGCAAAACCTCATCAAATGATAGTGTTTTTAACTATTTTTAATACTGTGTTGCTTCCTTCTGTTAATACTCAATATCCTGCGGACATCTGAGGACCTTGCTGCCCCTTCCACAGATTTGCTTGTCCTGTTTTCTCAGCTAACTTTTGCAAGCATAGCATCCACAACCCTGAGGACCTGAGGCTGTCCTTCTATTGACAGAACCAGAGTCAGAGTGCAGAATGGGACTCTAAAAAGGATGATCAAAAGATGATGTTCAGCATTTCTCATGTTCACTGCTTTTCTAAAGAAAAATACAGAAAACGTACATGCATAAACATGGAAATATATACTGGT
>NW_008824806.1:887580-896845 GCF_000699105.1 Pygoscelis adeliae | reverse complement strand
TTCTGTATTTAAGAAAAGTGCAGTGCTGAAGAGCTGAATGTATAGAACAAGAAAAACTTGAAAAATTCACCATTAAAATGAATTAATGAGGAAATTACTGATTGAACAGCTACTCCACTTTAGCTGCTATCAGACTGGAAACAATTTTACAGTTATCTACATAAATTTTAATTATGTTCTTTTTCCTTTCAAGCACGGATTATCTAATCACACAAACTGATGGAGAAATCTGTCTAATCAATGATGCCACACAACATTTTACAGTACTTGTAGTGGAAAATATATTTCCACATATGTACTAATAATAATCATTAATACCCAACATAGATTCCATTGTTTTAGTAATACTGTCTTATTATTATTAGCAGTGCTTAATATTCTGTAATTGTATTCTCAAAATATCATCCTAATGATTTCTTATCCCACTTGCAGTAAAAATGGGTCTCTACTGCTGGATTGATTCTTACGACGTAGAAAACAATTACGTTACTGAGGAAAAAGTAAAAAATCAGAAAAAGTGGTGTCATGAATAATACGAATACCATAATATATTTGTATAAGAGAATGACTGTTTTATTTTTCTTATTATTTTACCAATCTGCAGTTTAAAAAAAAATAGTCTACACATATTCTGAGGAAATGATAGAACTTCCTGTTCTCTCACATCTGGAACATTAGCAAGCTCAACCTCCAAAAAAATAGAGGCTAAATAATTTACCACGCTGTTTATTTCAAAGACCTCCTTCCAGAATTAAAGGAAATCTATTTACATGTTTCTAAAGGCATTGTTCCTTCAGTCTGTGATGTTCATCAGTCAGGTTTGCTGCTTTTGTTTTTGTAATCTAAATAAATATAGTTCAATGGTTTAGAACTCCATGGTTATCCCAGTGGATTCCTCTATATCTATTGTGTAAGGCAGAACTAGGGGAAGCAAAGGATGACTAATTTTATGAACACAAGGTGATGGAAGCAAGTGGAAATCTCTATATTCTGCTACAATCTGCCACTTTTTAAGACTCTTGTAAAGCCTAATGATCCAATAGCTTCTGAACCTCTCACAGTTAAGTTTGTATTTTCCATTTTCACTGATTATTTCTACAATTTTCTTTGACTCATTAATTCATTAGATATTGCTAGAAATTTGGTAAAACAGCTCGCATTTAATGTGGTAGGTATGTGCACACGTGCACCTACCAAACAATAACTACTGGGTGTAAATCAACACCTAGCTTGCAATAATATGTTCACAAAATCATGGCCTAAGTGAGAAACAAGTGTTGAGGTACGGGAGAAACAACCACGGAGAAACAGCGGATGAAGAGTGAAAGCCAAGGGAAATGCAATACAATATGCTGACAGAAGTAGTTAAAATGCAAATGAATTTTTTTTTTTCTGATATACTCTGATTTTTTAAAATACTTTTAAGATTGGAAAAGTTCTGCAAAGCAATTACAGCTTAACTAAAGTAAGCTGCACCACATTCTGTATAGCCCTTACTTGTCAATGGTTTTCACAGTAAAGCGAACATCTGAGAAGGTTTGTACCTTGAGCAGAGCTTTACAGGAATGAGATTTTCCATTTTGTGGAAAATTATACAAAATGTGTTTAAAACTGTAAACATAGAATTTTAAAATTTCCTGTTATTTCCTATGAATCAGGATGTCTCTGTGTTTCCTACCAAAATAGCATTAAAATAAGTTTATACTTGCTGAATGTCTCCATTTTAGCAAAATATAGAAAAAAGATAATTTGGTTGATGCAACCTGGATTGTGGCCCAAAACCGCCACCTGTTCTTCCATTGAAATCAAGGTGACTCTGGGCAGGATCACACAGTGCACAATGCACCATGCGCACAGTGCACAATGCAGGACTGAGCCCAAGACTATACAGACAAAACCATGGAAGACAATGCATAACTGAAACCAGCTATACAACAGCTGGATTTTATTCTAAGCCTGTCCCTTACATTGTCTACAGTCAAGGGAGAGAAATTGGCTGCTAAGGGAGAGAAATTGGCTCCTAAGGGCATTTTAGCCTAACACACATCTAAACTAACTAGCCAAATCACCTTCTGCTAACTGTAGAAGAACTACCTGAGGCTAAATGTCTAAATTATAGAATTTCCACTTTTAAGACAGTTAAATTGGGAAGCGAGAAACATTTAATTATTACATGTTTTATTATTGACTTGAGATGGCCACAATTTCACTCCATCTTTTTGTATACAATGGCTGTTGATGTTTAAATATGTAGCTGCTGCCACTGAGAGAACCTCAGAGTTTCATAATACTACTGAAGACCAAATTCTTCCAGGGATCTCCAGAAGATATCTAGATTTCATTGCCATCCCCACACTATCTCCTGAAAACCATGTCCAGAAGACAATGTTCATAGGTATCATGGGGAACTCCTTCTCACAATGTTGCCTAATGCAACATTTGTAGTTCATGAGAATTCTTATTCCCAGTCAAAAATATGAAATGCGGTAGCATTTGGCCCCTTTGAACATCATGAATAGCTCAATTAAAATTTCGTTAAAGTCATCGTCACAGAGTAGACATTGTATTTGAGCTTATAGAGGAAAGGTTTGGAAGACAAAGGGCAAAGTTTGAATTGTCCTTAAAGCTGTGTAGAAGGCCAGTGCAAAGTGACTGAAGAGAAGGGTGGGACATTTCCATTTCCTTGAGTAAGTCCATGATTTAGCCACTGAACTTTGGACACTGAGAAGCTATGAGACTTAAGAGCACAAAAGTGGCATATAGTTCAGATGGGAAGTGATTAAGGCATGAACAATGTGAGGCTGGAAAGTACTGCAACAGGCCATTGGGAAATAATGATTACAGAGTCAGCACTGAACTGCCAAATGTGTTTTCTACTGACTCAAGTGGGACCCAGGATTTCTTTGTCGCAAAGCACGGCATTGCTAAAAATGAAATATTTGTCTCAATCAGTGAATAAAATCTAAATAAAGTGGTGTTGCCTCCCACCTTCTTGGTGGACACCTTTGTGCTGTAGGTGGTCATGGACAGCAGCTCATCAGTGCTGGATTAGTCAGCAGCCCATGTTCCTCAAAGTGATTTTCCTAGTGCATGGTGAAGTGTTGCCCAAATGGTGAATACAAAACAAGACAGTGTGCCTTAGCAACGTGTTTCAAGAAGAAGAAACCTACTGAAAATTCACTGGCAAATCAATACAATATTTTTTATAAAAGGGAATCACTCAAGGGGACCTTTCTCAAGACCGAAGTTTGTGCAATCTAAAACTTGGAAAGATGTTTTGACTAGACTGAGCAATCTGTTGACCTTTCAGAGACATGCTCTTGGTAAATTCATGTGTACCAAAGGTATTGGAGCTGATTTACTATGAAGCAAGGGAATGTCTGCTCAAGGAATGCCTCAATTTAATGAAGAATATAAGTTTGCTATTTTTACAAAAATGAAACTTACACAGGCATCTCATATTGTACAACCCTAAAGCTCTTTCCTATCGAACTATGAGAAACATCTCCATAGATACAGATTAGCACCACAAATGCTAAAATATTGCCAGCATTCAGTTAGTGAAAGTGTTCTAGGCAAAATGTTAAGCTAAACATATGCTCATAGGGAATGCTGGAGCTGGAGGGGTCTCCACGTCATAGCTCTCCAGCAGCTCCAACAGTTGTTTCATGGAGACAGACATGCACTTTACAATAAAGGCATTTGGAGAAAGCTTTCTATTTTCTCCTGTAAATGGAACTTATCTTTCCTTTTCTCACTAGAAGATCACTTTTAAGCCACCGTTCACACTGTGGCATTCACCAGTTCAGTATTTTACTTTAATGTTGTAATCTCAATAAAAATATTCTCAGATGTGGCTACATGCCTTCATAGAGAATTTACCACCACTTGAAAATGCTTTCCCATTATTCAGTTGTCTTTAAATAAAAACTTTGCCTGGTAAAAACAGGCAATTTATTGCCTGTTATCTATTTAAAATAGATAACACCACTTAAGCATGGCCATGTCTCTTACGGTAAATCTAGATAGTTCTATCATAGGACATTTCATGAAGCCATGTACTTTTTCTTCTGACTTCTCACATCACTTTATTACACCAAGATAATAGATAGAGAGGCGTTCCTGTGTTCACTTCAATGCAAGAACCCGCAATTCAAGTCACCGCTGTTGTTGCAGCCTATGCACAAAGGAAACATTTTCACTGTCTGCACCAGCACTGCCTCCCACATAAAGTGTCGCATCCAGCTCACAAGGGTTATGTCTCACCCGTGGGAGCTGGAAGGGCTTCTGAGCTGCAGGACCCACATGCCCAGTCCACGCTCGGGAGGGTGCTGGGGCTGCCCTGTCTCCCTCCCCATCAGATCTGGCTTCCACGGGACGGCAGCCTAGCTAAGCCAGCTGGACAGGGGCTGCAGCGCATTCCTGACAGATCCAAGATATAAGACACATAAACAGGCAGTATAGCCCTTATTCTATTCTCAGTTACCCAGACATTAAACAACCCCCAGGTTTCTATTGTGTAGGGATTGTATCTTGATGTGTAGAAGAACAAAGAAATGTGTCAAAACATGCAGGAATATTTCTCCCCACATGCTCACATTTTTCTGAATGTTAATTAAATAAGCTCAGGTGGCTTTCCCTGATTGTTTACACTTGAACTTTTCATCAGCTTAATATTCCATAAACCTGACTACACATGCTATTCACGGATTTTTTAAAAATGGGTGCATTTTGTTTCAAGATGCAGATGTTAGTATAATGCAGTACTAACAGACCTCTCAGTATGAATAAACAGGAATCTGTGTTTATGCATGATACAGAGAATTGTGTAGGGAGTTCTCCTCATTAAAATGGTAAACTAAGCCCAACTTAATTACAGCTTGAAAGCCAAAGGGAAGTATGTTACTATCTTATCCTGCAGGACAGAAGTTAATTTAAAAAAACAGTGGCATGCTAGTGATAACGTAAACAGAAATACAAAATCAAACTAGGCAGTAGTACTTGGCATGCTTCATACCTATAGAGATCCATTTTCATTTCCAGTGATGATTTTCTGGCTTGGCTACTTATAAGAAAAAAAGATAAGTCAGTTTTTAAAAGCTGTCCTAAAGCACACTCCGTATATGTCCACCATATAATACTGGAAAACAAAATGAAATGCGTACAATATACTTTTTTACTCTGAGACAGTTTATACAGGTTCTAGATTAATGTTCTGCAATGAAACAGAGAGAAAGCACTCGTAAAGACAACTATGTTTTCTTTCTTCTGACAAGGAATTAGGAGCAATAAGCTTTCTCTGTTTCCTTGCCTGATGACAAAAGGCTGTAAACCAAGATATTAAGAAATTGGGCCAAAAAGAAATCTGGGCACCAGGATGTAAAAGTCATAGTATTGAAGACTGCTGATGCTGTGAAAAGCAGCATTTTGGACACAGATTTTGTTTGCTTCATTTTTTAAATTACTTTTTTTCTGAAGGTGGTTCCAAAAGGAGCTGAGCAGAGTTTGTCTCCCTTGTTCTTAAGCAGCAAGACAAACTCACAGCCTCAACAA
Organism: Pygoscelis adeliae; assembly: GCF_000699105.1. Taxonomy (NCBI): domain Eukaryota; kingdom Metazoa; phylum Chordata; class Aves; order Sphenisciformes; family Spheniscidae; genus Pygoscelis; species Pygoscelis adeliae. The sequence goes on along the minus strand of NW_008824806.1, from coordinate 891,292 downwards.
ATCCCCCTGATAAATTTTTAAGCTAGAAGTACAGTAAGCTGTCCCTGTAAGTGGAAATAATGCATTATATTATTAGACTACTTTTGGCATCTAGCTTCTCCTATTCATTTATTCTCACCCAAAAGAAGAATTCTTCTCCGGTTGAGTTGAGCTGATATATCTCCAGCTAAAATATCCACAATTTGCAAAGTAGACATCCTTGCAGTCAGCATATATTAACAGCTTTGAGACCAGAACAGTCTGTGGTGCTGTCTACCTTTGCACAATATCATTGTGGTTAGCAGAACCACTCTATAAATAAGCTTTGGGTTCTGTGTTCTCAGCTTTTTCAGCCTCAGGAGGCTGGAAATTAAAGCCTGCAAATCACAGGGAAATGTCCTAACCGGCCAACATGGGGGAAGAAGTAGGATATTGTGGTTTTTACTGGCACACAATACAAATAATCTAACCCTTCTCACCTCACTGAAAATTTAAAAAAGACCCAGTTTTATCAAAAGTATATAAGGTGCCAATTTTTCAGCAGAAATGGCTCAGCCAAATAAAAGCACCCAGAGTTAACACCGAACCAACACCCAAGAAGCCTATGAATACAGCAGTCTATCAAACCTCACATAAAACAAACTTTAGATGTGGATGGTGTCACACAACCACATGAAAAAAATTACAAACATTTTTACATTCCAAAAAATGAAACTGTAACCCCACAGTTAAAAATAAGGATTCATTTTAAATGAGTGCAGAGAAACCAAGAACCACAACAGCCACCCCCAAGGCTGCCACTCTCTGTTCTCATGGCAGTGGCTGAACCTTTCTGTTAAGTCGCTGGAGTTAGCTCCAATTAATAATCGTGCTGCAGGTTGGCACTTGGCCAACTCCCATCAAATATTTACGTCTCTCTTATCTGGTCATAAATTGTTAAACTTGATCTTTTGGCGTACCCAAAACAACTACCTGCCTGTCATAAAAGCGTGTGGTGCATTGCTAAAGGCATAAAAGAGCTTCTATCATGTTTTCAAACTTGTGCTGGTAGATGGTGTTGGTAGACAGAGAGGCCACCTTTCCTCAGTGAATGGACTGAGTCCTCAATCTTTAATTCTGATCTGGTGAATGGAATTAAAATGCTTAACCTGCTCCCAGAGCTCTTCAGAAACCACCAGTATTCCTTAGCGGTGAGAACAGTTAGTAGCAAGGGAACTGGACTTTGATAGATCACTAATTCCAAAGTTCATCTTCTAGACTATTAACATAGATGGGCACACTTAAGCACATTTTAATGCAAAAATGCTTAATGTTATTTCTCCTTTCTTTCACTGTGCAAAATCAGAATTCAGGGATCAGTGTTTCTCTTGTTACACTGGACCTCACTGCTGCCTTGTGCCCAGCAAGCAACTCTGCTCCAGTTTCTGCTTTAGTTACCATACGTGTGTCCGCGGTTCTCCTCAGTTCAAATTGCAGAGAGGTGCTGTGCAGGAACAGGTCTTCAGTGACGCTAACTGATGTGCTGGCAGAGCTGACACCCTGCTTTGAAAGTTAGTGTGAGTATAAGAAACTTTAAACAATTATTTTAACAGCTTACTTTCACTATCAAACTCTCTGACCATTAATAGAGCAACAAATTTTGTTTCAGTAGTTAACCTCAACTACTACATTATACAACTAATAAACCACAAATTTCTTCTTTCACAGGGAGTCTTTACCATATGGATTTCTACTTCAGTGTCTTTCAAATCCTCCTCACAGAGAAATCAGACCAAGTAAGTCCATTTCACATAGCAAGAAATAGGGGTAGGTGCTCTCAGCCTTTCAACCTCTCCATTCCTTAGGCTTTCAAAAGACAGAGCGACCCTGATTTCCACCTGCAAAAGGGCGGCCCCAGAACGTAAACACTTTCTTTGTGCTGAGTCTCTCTTTGCTTTCCCTGAACTTGAGTTGACATGAAGTATTTGGCCGAGCCATGCATGAACTCCAAAGGCCAAGCCCCCTTCTCCTTGCCAGGTACGCTGAGATAAAAACACAGATAAGATTCGTTGTTCCTGTAACTTCTGTACCTGGGAAACATAAAACCTGGGCAGCGCTCAGCTTCTTTTGGACACTGTGTGTAAAAGCCTCTAGACCGAGAGCACACAACAGACAAAATTCCTCTCCGTCCAGGTTGTGTTCTGTAAATTCCTGCCATACAGGTTGTTAGTGGAGATTGGTATCATGTCCAAAGGGAAAAGACAATGCTGCTTTGATATCAGGCTTTTTGCCTTCCCTGCTTTTCATTTTTACCCCTTCTCTACCACTTCAGCTTGAGTTGTGCTGCTTATCTGCTTTTCCCACAGCATCTGCTTTCGTGCGGTGGCATTTAGCAGCTGTCAGGACGTGGATGCCCAGAGCACACACACTGCCAGGGCAGATACGAGAGAGCAAGTTTATGGGTGGGAAGGGTGGCGTAGCCAGTACCGTATTCTTCTAATTCTTTATTTGTTAATCATAGTTTGCAGATGTTACAGGAAAAATAACTTTGCAGCATCTTCAAACATTGCATGCAGTGGAGGCATGTGGCACTTCTCTGCAAACGTAGGAATGTTTGGCCAGCTTTCCCCACTGCCCAGCTGACTTGTACAGAGCACTTAACAAGCAGCAAAAGATTCAGGCTGTTGAGAACATACTAATTACAAAAACATGCTTCTGTTAATCATGTCAGGCTTCAGCTCTGTTCTTGAATTTTCTCTAGATTTTTGCTCTCCGCCCACTCCTTGGTGAGCTCTGGGTAAATGCTCACATTGTCTATTGTTAATATGTCTTGCCTACATGATGATAGTTGGGTTTTGAACAGTGTCTGAACAAAACCACCTTTGCTGGGTCATGAGATAGGGTGGAATTTATGAGGCATCTTTCTCCAGATTACATTGCCTCCGGCTATGTTCTGTCAGAGACACTCTGTAATACTCTGTAAATACATGCTCTTTCATGTCACAGTGAGCTGGAAATAATATCTCTGAATGGAACAAAACAGAAAGAAAAGACATTTTCTCACAGGCCTCTCTTAAAATGGTATCTTTAAAAATATCAGAATAATCTGTATGCTATGTATGGCAGCAAAGGTGAGCCTTTTTTTCTTCTGACACCTATTAGAGGGACAGTTAGACTGCACAGCCCTTGTGTTGCAACTGCATTCTCGTTTGTTTTTTAAAGATTCCTCCTGGCAGCCTCTCACAGGAGGTCTTCCAGGCAGACTGAACATTTTGAGTGAAATACATCCCGGTCAGTCTGCAGAATGCCTGGTGCTAAAGGTTGTGCTGCTACTTCTAACAGTTCTGGGCAGGTTTATGCTTCTTCCTATGCACTCATTGTGGGCAGCAATGGACTCTTCTGTGTCCCTTTGCTCCTCAGCTTTCCTCCCAGCATTAAGAAAGATCATCACAGGCAACAACATGATGGGGAAACCACTCATCTCCTTCCTAACAATGGGATGGGCAGGCAGCGAGCTGAGAAAGGAGTGGTGGCTTTTTGACCCTACCCACACCATTGACCTGATCTACTGCAAATCAAGGACTGGGCAAAATATATCTCCACTGGAGCAAGAGAAGAACCAGGGAACAACCCGATACGTTGCTCTTTTGTCAGACTTTGTGGTGATCCCAGAGTTAAGTCCTTACTGTATTTTCAAGCTCATTGTGAAGATCCAGGTTGCATCCATCTTATCACACACAACAGGCAGAGTCTA
>NW_008824806.1:883187-887568 GCF_000699105.1 Pygoscelis adeliae | reverse complement strand
CATGCTGAACTTTACTTTTCTTTATTACAAATCAGTTCAAGAAGCAAAAGCTATGCCAATGAGGCAAACTAGGTGACTAAAAAGATTTAATACATTGTTTCTGAGAATCTGGGTACTAATACAATGTCACCAGGTTGTCGACTATAAAATTAATCCAAGAGAAAAGGAGAGTTTGCCAGCATGTTTTGAATTTTCATTATACAGCTGGAAGTTATGTATACAGTATTGTGCAGCACACACTAACAGGTTTTTAAATGGCACACGGGGCACGTATAAAGGCAAATGGGTTCCCTGATATGCTTCACAGGATTAATAAACATGAGCCTGACAAAACTGCATCATTTCATTCCCACACAATGAAACAGGAATGAGTCACACAAAGAAAGACAATATAGCACAAAAAGCACAGATGTCTTGCCAGAAGTTATAGATAGAGAAAAACAAAGTCCTGGTCTATCAGCTCTCAGTGTTCAGATGACCATACTGGTACTTTTGTATTCATGTCAGAAGGTCCTCAAAAGCTGTGTTCTCCTGTCTTTTGCTTCTCTTTTACTAACAAATTTGAAGTAAACTAGAAAGCCTACAATGAAAAGAGTTAAACAAATCTAAAATACTTGGTTAAGGCACCAAAATAAACTTGGAGCTGCTGAAATGGAAAACAGGATGAGTCATAATCCAAGAAATGCCTCAGGCTTGCCACGCTCTCAGTATAATATGTCAATATTATCTAATAAACTTGATATTCAAAGGTTCAGAGTGCCCAGCATATGTTTTAGACAGTTACCAAAACAAAGTGTAGAGATATATATATGCACCTTCATTGCCCTTGTACTTTGGGGATGAGAGAGATGCTTCCTGGGTGCTTCCTTAGAAGGCCCCCAGGAACCTTCTCAGAGCATCGCCTGGCCCAGCGTGAGTGGGATTTTTAAGGAACCATAGCTCAGGTCGAGGGAAAACTGCCTCAAAGGGCAAGATGGGGCTAAGTCTCAGGAGTGGCCTAGAATTCAGAGTATCGCCTGGGTTGTTTTACCATATATAGCCTGGATACAGTCATCGAGTACTTTGACATGCAAGTCTCTGATTCTGCCCTTATTCCCAAAGGTTCAGCTGTAAAAGCTGGAGCTCTGACTTATTTCGGCTGTAGGACTAACAGGTTTCTCACTGGAGGATGGGGGTCTTTACATAGAATTCTTTGTAAAAGAGGAAATGAAGAAAGCCATGGAGAAGTGATAAATAGCATCAATGAAGGAACATGAGCACACATACACACATAATAAAACAATAACCAAAAACTCAGCTATAAATTGAAGCAGCCTACAGAAAATAAAAGAGGCAGACCTTCAGCTGGCATAAACAGAAGCAGTGGAGGCCAAGCATTTATTCTGATTAAACTTAAAGCTATAATGCCTGAGAGAGCCCACACTAAAAAACTAAATTCACTGTTAGCAATACAAACAAAACAGTTTTGAGCTGTTTTCACAAACACAACATGACAAAAAGAAGGGAAGTGAAAATCTATCTGTAGATGACCTTACTCTCTGTGTGCCTGCCAGGAATTTTACATGCAGTTATAGCCATCTAACTATCAGAAAGACCGAGGGAGAAAATGGAAAGAGCCCAGAAAACAGCAAAAATGATCAGACAGCTGGAGAGATTGATACATAGTGAGTGACTAAAATAGAACTGGATTTTTAAGACCTTGGCTCTATGACAATTAAAGAGATACAGCAATCTACAATATGAAAGGCATGAATACAAAAAGAGAGGGACTTTTATGGCAAAAGAGGAAGGGCGACTAAATAAGAAAAGAAAAATGCATGCTGGATTTCCAAAATAGACGGAGTAGTCTCCCAAGCATGGAATGTGTAAAAGGTCTGCTAGTCTAGGACTAACAAAGTTTTCTTCTCCCAGATCTGTCTACAGTAGGTCTCTTAAAATTTTTTTTTTCCTGTTCTTATTAGTTCATCTCCACAATTCAATGTTCCTTGCTACTAAGAGAGCGTAGCTGGCATTTTATTCAAGGACCATCTAGCTCTGGTCAAAACAGTTTTGGAGAACAAACCGATCCCTAACTTCGTCACTGTTCTCTGCTATGTCTCCTACCACTGCTGCCACAAGCACGAACATTGAAGGAAATTTTAAGATGCAAGCATCATATATATATAATTTCTTTCAGCATTTGTTGAACTCACTGGGTGCTGCTGACTCATTTAGGCAAGAGTTTCCTTATTCCATCTGGATTTAATAGAAAGCTATGTGACAGACAGAAAGAGAAAGAGCACGTAGCCTTGGGAGGGAGTGGCTTGGAGGGAAAAAACCCAGAAGTAGCCAATTGAAGAACAGCTACACTTATTTGACTCAAAATAGTTAGCAAAAATATCAGTTGCTCACATGGGCATTTGTATTCCATTCTCTCCTCATCTCTCTTCTCAGTAGAGTTTTCGAAGTAGATATTTTTAAATTGTATGCCCTTTGAAAAAGTATTCTGCAAATTCTACTTTTCACAAAGTGGCATCCATTTTCATAAAGGAAGGTTTTTACCTCAAAAATTACTTAATTTACCTAAAGAAGTCAAGATTCAACCAAGCTATTAGACTATAAAAAGATAAATAAAGTATACATTAAGAAAAAAAACAACATTAGTGTTTGTGAAGCACTCCTTGTGCAAGTAAAAGTCAGACCCTTATGAACCCTAAGTGTAGGAATGGCTAATGCCTTGGAAAGGAAAAACTCATCACTCTGTACGCAGCTGACCTATATATATTTCTGGCTCTCCAATAAGTCATTCTAAAACTATATGATGAATAAGAATGGAAAATAATTTTTTCTATATTTTACTAAAAAAAAAAGGTTTTGTTGTTTCTCCAAGGTTGCATTAATTTATTGCTGAGAATGTCCTAAATTCCTTGGAGACTTTCTGGCTCATCAACATATTGCAAACAGATCAAAAATGCATTCTTAGGATAAGTAGTTTATCAGATCATAAGTATTTTTGTCAAGGAACTGTGCAAGTGAATGACCTAATTCAAACATAACATGCTTAGTATTCCCCTTCCATATCCAAAGCATGAAAAGAGCAGAAACCTGTGAGAAGATCAAAGAGATTTCAACATAGCAAGTTGTTAAATAGCAAGTTGCAGAAATCATCTGGAAAACTTAGTGGTAGTAAACCCCTGAAGTGTGGTTTAGAAATGCAAACTAAACCATGCTAGTCTAAATCAAGTGATTGTCACATTTGAAATCAGATTCCAGATGGGTGGCTTTCATAAACAGATCTGAGATGTATTTGATCCAGCTGCTGAATGCATAGGAATCTGCATCTTCAGAAAAAAACTATCAGGGTTTTTTTTTCAATGTTCAAAGTACCTAAGCTTGTGGCAGCTATTGAAGAGTTGAAGGGTTTGATTTTCATTTTTTTAAAAGTCACCCACCAATGACAGCACCCTGCTTCACACCCCCAGTCATCACCTGCTTCCAACCGGACATTCGCGTCCTGCAAAGCAACACTCCATCAATAGAAGTATAAAACAACCATTAGCAGAGTCCTTAAACCAGAGCATTTAGCAATCTCCAGAAAACATGGTATGATCCAAGCTAAAGAGCAGGACACTCCATCACTGCCAGCTAATCACAGAACGTTTGCAACAGAGAGCGGCCAAGCACAGTTACTTCTTTTATAATGATTTTCCATCAGAATCTGGTTTAACTGTTGGATGCTCATGAAAGAATCATCTGGTCCTTCCTGCAGATCCCACTAGCACCAGAACTGTTTGCATATCTCCTCCACAATACCCCTTTTCCTTTTTCATTTCAGTGGGCAAACAGCACAAGCTCTGAAGATCTGATCAGCATTTGGGTTCTGGTTTCGTGCTACACCAAACTTTAATGCCTTTCTTTGCTCTGCTTATATGAATAAACAGTCATAAACACTTGGGTCACTACATTTTAACGAGCTACCACCAGTCAGCTGAACAGTAGCAGCTGGCTGTTTGACCACCATGCTGCAAGGTTAAAGCAGATGGTTTTCCTCCCCAGCTCTGGCAGGCCCGGAGCACAAACAGGCTCATGAGTTGCCATCCGGAGCTGAGCAGCTCTCCATACCCTACATCCCTGTCCCAACCTTTTACAATGTGCAGCTGGCCCACTTAGCAGGAACCTGTCTTAAATACTTTCTCAAACCCCATTAGTGTTCCTTATAATCTTTAACATGCTTAAGCACACAGGAAACATTGATTATAGGTGGGAAGGTCTACAGATGACATCTATCTGGACCTCTGTAAGGCCTTTGACATGGTCCCCCACAACATCCTTCTCTCTAAACTGCAGAGGTATGGATTTGATGGGTGGACTGTCCGGTGGGTGAGGAATTGGTTGGATGGTC
>NW_008824806.1:876917-882466 GCF_000699105.1 Pygoscelis adeliae | reverse complement strand
TTCGGGGAGACCTTATTGCAGCCTGTCAGTACTTAAAGGGGACTTATAAAAAAGATGGCGGTAAACATTTTAGCAAGGCCTGTTGTGACAGGACAAGGGGGAATGGCTTTAAACTAAAGGGGGTAGCTTTAGACTAGATATAAGGAAGAAATTTTTTACGCTGAGGGTGGTGAAGCACTAGAACAGGTTGCCCAGAGAGGTCGTGGATGCCCCATCCCTGGAAACATTCAAGGTCAGGTTGGACGGGGCTCTGAGCAACCTGATCTAGTTGAAGATGTCCCTGCCCACGGCAGGGGGGTTGGACTAGATGACCTTTAAAGGTCCCTTCCAACCCAAACTATTCTATGATTCTGTAACTGTCCCTGTACTGCTGTAAACACTGAAGTACGTATCACAGGTGCAGTCAGCCCCCAAATCCCAACATGGGACTTTTTTCACTAGTTCATCACTTATTTCAGCACTCAAGTCAGTGTCCCACTGACTCATTGTGAGTTTTACCCTGTAACATATGCTGACACATTAATAACAGCTCTGCTGATACATCCTATAAATTGCAGTGAGAAGCAAAAATTGAAAAAAAAAATTAAAACAGACGAGAATGAATTGCGAAAACACACTGAAAACATTTCCAGATTTCTACTGATTGAAGAAAAGAAAAAGAAGTATCTAAAAATGTCTGAGCCCAGCCCCTTTGCTGTTCCCCACGCTCTCCATCTGCTCACGAGGAGCTGTATTCCCATTGTCGGTATTAAACATCAAACTCTCTCACCCCCTCACTGGAGACCATTTGAGCACTAACTGGTAAATCATCAAAAGAGTAACTCAGGAGACCTCGTGGGAGTACTTTCTTCTTCCTTTCTCATATTAGAAATCAGAGGCTATGCTGAAAGCTACTATAAACATCTCTATTACCACTAACATAGCTTGGCTAAAAAAGATCCAGAAAATCCTAAAATCATTTCTGCAACCAGTTTTTGACCTGAAAACATTTATCGTGTCATGTCTACTCTGACCCTGTAAGCAGCTTTCACCCTGACACATATAAAACCAGTCTTCATAGAAGATTTTGGCTTGAATTCAGCAGCATTGGATATAATTTGGCAAAATAAATATAAATGTTTAGCTGTGGCTTACATTTGTTTACATTGATTGATCACTGAAAACAGTGAATTTTACACTCCACAGGGCAGAAAACTACAAGAAAAGCAACTGAGAGCAAGGGAGTTTCCATACACAGAGACAGGACCTAATTATCCTTTTTCATGGAACAAGTCAAGAGTCACTGCTTCAGTGGTGACAAATTAGCACAGATACAATGCACCCACTTTTTCCAAAAGTCTCCCATCAGCTTTTCTCATGTACGCTCTTCAAGCAAGTAATTTTATTTAATTTTTTTTTGCTTATACAGATATGGCTACATCAAGACAACGTGTTGGAGTGTGCAGCTTAAACCTCTCTATATGTTGCAAATCTGAATATTTAATCTGCCCACTGTGAAAACAAGAAAATCTAGATTCTAATCCATATCTTTAATCTCCAAGATCCTTCAGGTTTTGCCTCATTTTAATGCATCTTGCATACCCCTGAATGCCACCCAAATTTCTCAGTTCACTACACCTGCTTCCTTCATATGGATTTACACGCAGGCATGCATTTATTAGAAGGAAAATTGGGAAAAGGGGTTGTAACCTCTCCACTAGCACTGCCTGGTTCACTTCTTGAATTCTCAGCTGTGCAGGTGCCTCTCTCTCCCTTCCACCCTCACCGCACAGCCAGGTGAGGGCTGCAGCCACCGTTTTTACACCTCACTCTTAATGTACGCCAATATTCAGAGCCCATCCAACATTTTGTATCCCAGTAGTCCATCTGTGAAATGGTAGTAACAAAAATTCCCCAGATACGTCATAGAGATATGAGGATAAAATAAAAGACTCTTCTCACAGCTACTCTGAAATCATTGATTTTCAATACTGATATTGAAAAGAAAATAACATTTGAAGTACACATCTGTTAAAACTCCAACAAAATTACAAGTGAAATTAACAGGATTCCTTGTCCTTTATCTCTTTGAAAATGTAAATTGCTATGTATATGATAATCATGATATGATAACTTTAGACCAGGTTAGAAATAATTTATAAAAGGGAGAGGAGAAATAGGAAAAGAACACCCTGAGAACCTAACTCATCCAGACTAGCAAAATAGAATAGATGAGACCCAGCTGGCCATTACCCATAGTCTTGTTGCAAAGACTGGGAAGCTTTCTCAAATGCAAAGTATAATTGTGAAAGCTTTTGCCAAAAGGCATATAACTGGCATCCTTGCCATGGTCAGGAAAGACAGTTTCTACCTGTATATAGAGCACTACAATAATCAAAGTAATGCTCAAAGCTTAAACAGCAACATCCTTATAAAATAAATGTTGAATTGACTCCACATTTCTCAATAAAATTACATATTGGTTAGAGTCTGAATGTAATCAACTTAACCTGTTCTTTGCCACTGACAAATATGAAAACTTTTTTGCTGAGAACTTTCCTCTTTCAAAAATCTGTGCGTGAGTTGAGCTGTTTCCCCTTATGCTGCATTTCACGCCTCAGAGGAATTGCTGTGAGCATGCAAGACGCGTCTTCATAATCCTTCTCCAAACCAGTTCTTAAAACTCCCTTTCCAGTAATGTGTATGAAAACACAGTAATGAAACTACTGAGCTTACCACAGCCTTGCTTGTTTCCTGGGATGCCCCATCCGTATGTCTGCATCCATTGGTCATCCCAGGGCCTATAATTTTGATTACAAACTCCTTGAGAGACTACTTGTTCAATGTTTGTGCACTCTGTACTGCAATAAGTTCTGAGAGACTATTCTAATATAAAGAAGTTGTAAGAATGAACAATTTCACCCTTCCACTTGTTAAAAATACAGCAGCAAAATGCATAATGCTTAGAAAATGGACATACGTTATAGCTCCTCAATAGTTGATGGGACCTTCAAGCATAAGTTTAGCACCATAAAGAACTACACCTGGGCCAAAGTGTGGTCCACACACACACATACACATGCATTTCGTGTCACATGATATAATTCTTTGGCTGTTACCTACACAAAGATTAAAAAAAAAACCTCTGTCCAAAGGATATTACAGAACATTATAGACTGGAGAAGATTTCCACCCTGTTTGTGGTCATTGCTCTCTCTTCTTACTTTTGTCTTTCAAACTGTTCTGTCCAGCCATGCTGGCAGAAAGCTGAGCCTGGCAGCCCTGGGGGAGGGAAAGTGGAAAAATCCCCCCTACTGAACACTGTGTATGCCTCCTTGTTTTCCGTATATTTGCCAGAAAAGTCAGGGATCAGAGCTTGACACTGCTCAGGCTTTGCCATCAACCTCACTTGGTAATTCACATACAAAACATTTCCAAAATAACTACCAGAGTTATTGAAAACAGCATGTTTTAAGGAGTTCTTAATAAACAACATCCCAAGTCGTCTACAGCCTTGAGCATTTATTGCTTCTAAACAGGCTTTTAATAAAAAATATTATTCTTTCAGGAGCAAGTGCATCACCGCTTCATTTCAAATCCTCAAATCCTCAGAGATTAGAAAGGAAAACTCTTCATTTTCCACGGTGCTGCCTTGACAGACATCAACATGCATCAGCTATTACATTAGCAGATTTCAAAAAACAGATGGGCATTAACAAAAAGTGCTATTTGATTTTTTATGAAGGGGGCTGATACTGCAAGACCACTCCCCAGTGGCAGGCTGTGATTTGGGTGACCTTGCAAGAAGAACCACCCCCTAGCTTTTAGCAAAGCTGGAGCTGAGCAAGTGGAGCTATGGACTCGCTGCTCCAGCTGGTTGGTAGTGAGATGCAGCAGGAGTGGTTGGGAAATGGGTAGAGCTGTTCCAAAGCAGCTCCCTGGCTGTGCACATGCGCCCCATCCATGCCTCTAGTGAGGGGGAAGGTAGAAAGTAGCTGACATAAGCCATTACGCTCTGACTTCAGTAGCCAAGAGGTTAGTTTGGGGTCCTCTGCTGGTTGTTCCTACCTTGCTTTCCAGCAGCACCAAATGCAAATTTCCTCAGCTCAGCAGAACTCTCCTCTTGTAGCGTTAGTGCCTGGCTGTTGGTCACTGTCTTTACAACCGGTAGTCAGATCAACTTACATTATCTGCTTGATTTTTAAAGGGAGAGAAATGAAAACGTGTTTTGTCTGTGATTCAGTTCCCTGCCTTGCTTTCACCAGCGGTCTGTCAAATTTCAGCACCAAACCCAAGCAGCCACCAGAAGCCTGCTGAATGCCTTTGGGCTGCACTCCGCTCCCCATATCTACGGGCTGAAAAATAATAGTTGCGGGACAGACGCACCCTGAAGGGCGGGTCTGAACCTCAAGTCTGTCAATTGGCCTTTTTATTCCTCCCACTCACAGAACAAAGAGGAATTGGGGAGGGTAGAAATGGGTAGAAATGCAGCTCATAAGAATGTCTTGAGTCATCATGCTGGTTTTTTGCTTGCATTTCAACCTGTTGTAAACTCGTATTTGTAGGCTTTTATACTTAATGAGCCACAGCTACATCGCTGGTTCCAAACCATTTACGTGACACCAGTATCACTAAACTCATCAGCGTGGGAGAAAAAAACATCAACATGACTTACACATAGATGCAAAGCTTTTCTGCAGAAGTTATCCAGTCAAGAACAATGCGATATGGTCCAGAGCATTGTATTAGGTGATTTCCTACCCAAACCTTGCAGAGTTATTTTTATATCACTTTCCTGTGAGCTTCTCAAAGATTAAAGCTATTCTTAATTTAATGCAGTGGTGAAAATTAAAGAAAATTACCAGTACCAGCCTCCTTCTAATTTAACAAGCCTGGATCATTGATTAGTAATGTCAGTTCTCTTTCTGAGAGTGACGGGTCATCGTGGTTATTGAATGCAGCAAGAATGCACTCCTGAAGCTCATGAGCTCACGCTGCCTATCAATATTATCAAATACTTTTAGTAGTCACTATAGCAATTTGCTCACTTTTATATAGATCATTCTTAGGCTTAAAACATGTTCTCAAACAAAACAGAGGAAATAATTTGTACGAACTGAAGCTAAAATCCAAGGAGGGCACAGTAATAGCCAGTAATGATGGATGCATTCTTTTATCGCGGCAACAGTTAGGCCGCTTAGCGACTATGAGCCAAGTAAGTAATGTTGAAGTGTGACAGACCGGTGGGGCTGGACAATGGGAACCTTGGTGGGCAGCGGCAACGCGCCTTTCTTCCCCCCTTCTTTTCCACTTACTCCCTACGGCTGGAAAGAGGGCAGCAGATGCGACCCAATACGGCCTTGGGCACAACCGCCTCAACTTTTTTCCCGCTGCCTGTTGCCGCAATGCCACAAACGCTTGCTCCTACAGATTTCAGTCATGCGTGAGGCTGCAGTGAAAGCCGCGCGGGGCCTGCTGGCCGGGGATTTCAGATGAATGGGGAAACCAAACACGTCCGGCGCCTCCGGACAGCTGGAGGGGGAGCCCGGCTGGAAGTCCCGACCCATAAA
>NW_008824806.1:871153-876387 GCF_000699105.1 Pygoscelis adeliae | reverse complement strand
GGGCGGGGGTCCCCGGCGGTCTCCCCTCGTCCCGGCTCCGCGTAACGGCAGAGCCGCTTCTTGTTCCAGCTGGGGTTCGAGGATGTGATCGCGGAGCCCGAGCTAACCCACTCCTTCGACAAAGTCTGGATCTGCAGCCACGCTCTCTTTGAGCTCAGCAAGTACCTGATCTACAAGCTCCTGACGCTGGTCCTTGCCATACCGCTGGCCCTGGTGGTGGGGATCGTCTTCGCGGTGCTTAGCTGTCTGCACATCTGGTAAGTGCGTTTTGTTGCTCGTCGGTGCGTGGGCTCTGCCGGCAGCTCAGCAGAACTCTCCTCTTGTAGCGTTAGTGCCTGGCTGTTGGTCACTGTCTTTACAACCGGTAGTCAGATCAACTTACATTATCTGCTTGATTTTTAAAGGGAGAGAAATGAAAACGTGTTTTGTCTGTGATTCAGTTCCCTGCCTTGCTTTCACCAGCGGTCTGTCATGCCTGTGTAAGCTCCTTTGGGCAGAGAGTCTGTTTTACCATTTGCATGGCACCTACTGCCTTGGCTGGCTTCTGGAGTAATAATAATGATTGCTTGTTTTTTTTAAAACTGGTTGTTAAGTTGTTAAAACGTGTATTTGAAATGAAAGACCCGGGCAGAAGTATTACTTACACCTGACACCTTCTCAGTACAGTTACGTCTTTCATTTTTTTTCCTCACAGACTGAAGAAAGCTTTTGAGGGCCCAGCTCACTCTTTCTTTGCTACTTGCCACAAAATCTGCTGTCACTGCCTTGCATCTGGTACATGGCTATCTCTAGGTGCAGTGCCCCAAAGCACTTCCACCTAAGCAAAGAACCCCTGCTGAGCTCAGGAAAGCTGCTTCTGGCCATGGCCTGGGTTCACAGGCAAATACAGTAGCCCTCCAGGTCACAGCAAACCTGGTATACTTGAAACAGAATATACTGGCAAAATATCAGGAAGAGTACCTTGAGACCAGAAAGGCAGGTGGTTGTGGAGAAGAAAGACAGGCAGGGAACAGAACGAGGTTGAGGAAAGAACTGAGAATCCAGCAGGCTGCAGAGGAAGGGATGAATGCAGATTATCAACGTCATTCCTGCAAACCAGGATTTTCTCTATACGTGGGTCTTGGGCAGTCTCATTTGGCTTGGGTAACACTGGAATCATGAAGAAGTTGTTCAGGAAAACAAAATATAATCCAGAAACTGGGAAACAAACTCAATGCAATAGGAATACATTGGTTGTCTGAACCTGTGGTTGCAATGTTTTGGGCACAGACTTCGGTTTTCAAAAGTGGAATCAAAGTTTGGGCTGACGACATTGACATGAGACATTTCAAAAACTGATTAACTTGAATTTTGGAGCATAAAGTTTGCATAATATCTAAGGGAGTTGCAATGTAGTTTAGAGCTGCCCACCTACTACTCCCCAAATTATGATGGACACTGCATAGTGTGCCCAGACTTTTAGGTCTGTCAGCTGTCACTGTGCTGTACTGTACCATGCTACTGCAGAAGGGTTTGGTGAGCATATAGATTTCCAGTAGTGGAATATCTATGGAAGAATTCATTGATGCCCAATTTATTAAGACTCTAATAAGTTTTTGTGCTTCAGAATGATCTTGTATCTGGATTTCACAGCCTGGATATGTAGGCATGAGTTTCACTGAATGAGGACTCAGAGGTCAGTTTCTATTTATTGAAGTAGTCCCTACTGACTCTCGCAGGAACTTAGGGTTCTCAGTACATCTGAAATAGAACTGTCTGAATGTGGCATTTGATTTTGAAAAGTTTCCCTTGGCTGTCTATGAACACACATGCTTCCCCAACAACTAATTTTCCTTCCCTGTGTTCATTGTCAATACAGAAGTGATCATTCGTTTTGATCTTCCTTGCACCTGGGATGGGTGTGAAAGAATCACATAACTTGGTAACACTATCTGCACCCCCTTGGACCCCATCCAATGCTACAATCCAAAGCCAGCACTGTCTTATCTTCCCACAGCCACAAGCTGGATTTGTTCCAACACAAAGGTGGAACACACTGAGACTAAGTTAACTTCTCTGCAGCTCTCCATGTTCCAGATTTCTTGGGAGTAAGGAGTTCAATGTTTCTGCATTTGAGAGGGTAGCGTAGGAGCAACAGATATCAGAGGCATTAGTCAGTGGAGGCATAGGGACCCTAAACACATGGTACTGTCTCCCATGTAGCCCCATTGGGTCTGAAAAAAATAGTAACTCCTTGTTTTGTGGGTGAGAGGAAGGGAATTCCATTATAACTCTGTCTTCAGCTGTTGAAATGTCATGGGAAAACCCTGGGCACGCCCTCCCACATGGCTGCCTGCAGAAGGGCTTATCAGAGTCTCTGTGCCTCACTTTCATCATCCAAACCACTGAGATGATGATGTTGATCTGTCGTAGGGGAGCCTTTCCTGAGGCTAAATTCGGAGGTGTTTCATCAACTTTTGGAAGTGCTCAGGCACAAAGCTCTGTTGGTGGTCACACATGTTGTTGCAGTTTTGTCAGCATGCTAAAAATCCACAAAAGTCTGACTCAGCATTCCTCATGCATCAAGGGCACCTCATGAGTTGCACCGCTCGTACCTGATAGTAGGTGTTGTCTTTCACCAGCAAAAAGATTGCTAAAGGAGGAAGCAAACATGTGAGACTTCATGGAAAGCAAAAAGAAAGCTGAGTAAGAAGTATATAATAATACACTTTAATTTTCATTTTTGCCTGTAAAGAAGGAACGTATTCTGGTTCTGTTCTCAAACTAGCTGCTTGAGCTGGAGTCCAGTCTTACATTACCCGGTAAAAGATACTGATGGGCTGAAACTGTGCCAGCTAGCAGGTTGGTGACCTACATACAAGCTAGTTCAAGGAAGGCTACTTCTTCACATTTCTTCTCCTTTACTGATGGCTGTCATTCTCACCACAGATTGCAGAAGTTGTCAAGACTGAGTGTGAACATCTTTCTGTGAATATCTGAGCGAGCTTTCAAACATGTCCTTAGACTGAAGGTGTTAAGGTTATTGATTTTTGAACATGAGCAGAACACTGCTGGTTTTCCAGGCAGCACATGCAAAATCATGATCTTTGTTGTAGATCAGGGACTGATTCTTGTTCCAAGCCACATGTATGCCACCTCTTGGAAATTAACACTTGAATCTCATATAGGCTTTGTTGTAGTTTTGCCTGAATAGTGTTCTGGTATGTGGTATATTTATGCTGAGAATCAGTGCTTCATTTGAGGATCCATAACTTGGGTCTTGGGTCTGAGAGTGGCTCTAAAGTACAAGGACTCTGTCAGCTTTATGCTCTTATCATCAGCCAGAGCAGTAGGTACTCAGAGCTCCTCTTGGCTTGAACTTCCATTCACAGCACTAAGATGTAGCCAGGGACTTATACGCAGAGAAGTAGATTTAGACATGCATCATCTCTTACCTCTTTCTCCACAACTCTGTTTACACAACTTATTGCTATCATACTCAACCCCCAAACCATCTCCTGACTGCCTGTCTGAAATGAAAAGAAATTACAGTATAGCTATGCCATGAAGACCCACCTTATGATCTGGTGTTGCCTCGATGCCTCTTCATTCATGTCCAGTATATATCCCTTGGCTTCTGACGAGGAAGTAGGTGGATGTTGTCTTGCTTCCTTTTTGGTTTTATCTTTTCCGGTCTATCCAGGTCCCGGGATATATAACGTTTGGTGTTAATGCACTTCATATACTATGTATGGGTCCTGGAATACTTGGGTGATTATCCCTTGGCTCACTCATAAATATCCCAAGGGTTAATGGGACTCTACATGAAGCTCTGCAACTGCTAGCTAATATTTAGCCATCCATTCACAATGCTTGCTTGTCTTGTAGAGCCACACAAGACTTTCAATTCAAAGTCATGATGCAGTGCATGTGCAAACTTGGAATTAGGTAATTTAGCCACTGAGTAGTATAGTATTTGACAAATAGCATTAAGACATGTCTGAGGTTCCATTTTGAATAACTTCATGGGAGAAGATGTGATTCTTCACTTTGAAGCAGGAATCTGAATTCATAATGAGTCATTCCTCCAAACACATTGCTCAAGTCTGTGAAAAGTTGAGCTGCTTCCTGAGAAACTAAAAATGCCCTTATGAGTGAGAATTAAATTGTATTCTGCCATTTCCAACAGGCATTTGGTTCTTGACAATGTTCCCTCAGGGATTAGCAGAAAAAAAGTAATGTGAGCAAAAGTGAGAAACATTGATGGGTATAACTTTGTAGGTGTCATGCCTTGAACAGACAGAAGAGAATATAGGATAGGATGGAACAAACAGGGTAATTTGCTCTTTTCAGTTCAGCAGTTCCCAAATGAGGTGATTCCTTCTACTTAGGGAAAAGATGGGGTTTTTATGATATATGCACAGCAAGATGCAATGAGATGTCATATAGGTAGTTGAAATACCTTGACTATGCTTCAGCGTAGATACCAAATTCAGCATAGCTTTGATTTTCTTGCCGGTGCTGTACCAAGTAGTAATACTAGTAAGTATTAATGCAGTAAATGTTGATACGCTGACTTTACTTCCACTGTAGACATTACTCAAGCAAGCAGTTACCGTCTCCGTGAATAGAAGTGCAGACTGGGGTAAACCCACAGCATTGTGAGTAAAGGATGTATATGTTAATGTTTATTTGACAGGTCACAAAAACAAATACATAGCTTCTAATGGCGCTTGGTTATTTATTTAAGTGTGCCTGGTCACGCTACGCAAGGCACATCACACCCTCTGATGATCTGGAAATGCCACACGGTAGGGTAACATATCCTATACAGAACAGGATGCATACTTATTATATACATGTAGACACATACATAGACACATTTTAAAAGTTAGAAAATAATTTTTAGTGCTTTCTTGGGTGTAAAGGATTTTATTCTCTGAGAAAAGGTGTTTGAGTAATTGTTGTCTAAGTAGACTTAGACTTTAATTTTAAAACAAAGTAGACTTTTATTTTAAAATTGAAAGTCACTTACATTGATTAGCTTTGGTTGCCAGCATGTTTCACATATCCTCCTATGGAGATACCTTACATTGTTTTTCACATGTATTTGCCATAAAATTGGATAGCAAATATTAAAAGATTATAAAACATTGCCAAAACTTTTTTTTATTTATTATATTTAACATTATCAAAAGAGGTTGAGTTCTGGTACTGCGTGAATGACCTCTACAGCAGTTGCAGGAGTATGATCA
>NW_008824806.1:860688-871127 GCF_000699105.1 Pygoscelis adeliae | reverse complement strand
CGCTCTTCCAGCCTTCCCTAATGACGTCCTGGTGATTCACTACATCTTTCCGTGAAACTTTTACATAGTGTGATCCTATTGACAGAGGGTCCAACAGAAATGTAGGCTTTTCTGCTTCTCTGAAATTCAGTTAGATTTTAAAAAAAATGCAGGCCAAATTAATTTTGGATGGCAGCAAAGGAGCAGTGACATAGCCTTTATAAACTAACTGAAATGAAGAAGAGGTGAGTAGCCATTTCTGGTGTTTTCCCTGTGTTGCTTGGAGAAATATCATTTTTTTTCCCTTTACGTTACTGATGTTTATCAACTGTATTCTAACATGTGAAGCCCTAATTTTATTCTCTAGAAATTATCTATTCCATATGCAGTGATACTATAAGTGGTTATAAAACGCATAGTTTACCGAGTTCAATTTAAAACTAGAGACACATTATTCCAGTAACACTCACAGTTCTATATGGTGTGTATATTACTAGCTGTTCCCGCAGAGACAAAAGAAGAGAAGGTTTTAGAAAAACTATTCTTGTTTAAATCCATCTGGGTTAGCTTAGAGTGCCGTATAGACATACTGGTATATGGCTTGCATGGTATGATAAAAGCTGAGAATCCAGTTAGATAAACACTGAAAAGAATTCATTTTGACACTTTACATTTCTAAGCTTCAACTTTTTTTAAATGTATAATGTTTTTTTCTACTTTGTTATTCTGAGCAGTACTCATTGGAAATACACAATACTTCCATATTTTTCAGACCTATGATGAAATAATAAATTAAATATTTCCTGTCATTCCAACCAAAGTCAATGAGAGTTCTGCAATGGAGTTACGTGGACGTAAGACCAGGATCTTAAGTTTTGAATGCAGCAGCAAACTAGAACAGAGTTTATCATCTCTATCAAGAGAATCTATAGCTGCTTCTACCTAATTTAGGAAATAAATGTGTTATATATGGCACAGAGATTTCTTAAAACCTTGCTCTAGTTCCACTTCAGTATTACATAAATTATTTATTTAATTTGTCCGCACCCAAATAAAAACATCCAGCTTAGTGAAACAACCAGGGGTTTTGGCCAGCAAATGATTAAAACAGGAGAATAACTTAAAACAGTGTGGTCAGTTATCATGTATCCACTGGCCCTGGTGAGCCACCCATATGTGCATTTCTGGCTCGCCTCCGTTGTTCGGATGCTTGGCGTAAGCCACCACTAATGACATTGCTTTGGAGTAGTACGCACCCTGAGTGAATAAAAAGACCTTTCCCCTGACCAGGAGTTTTGACCTCATTCTACCTTAGTGTCCCAGCCACAACTGAAAAGCCTTAGAGTATCGGCAAGATCCCCTTTTTTCTGAGGTTCAGCATGTCTCTGTAATCCGATGTAACTGCGTATTGCTTTACTGTTTCTGTTTCACTGTGGCAACTTGTAGCAGCAGCGATGTTAGATTGGTAGGAATGACACACGAACGGGTGTGCATGTGTGCCTCTGCATCTGTGTGTGTGAGAGGGACAGACGGACAAAAGAAACGCCAGAAGAGACAGCAGAGCAAGAACAGATTGTAAAGAGCGCTGTTCCCAGTCACTCAAACTGGGGAACGTGGTGTTTCTGTCAAGCCCTGAAGACCCGCATTCAGATATGACCGTAGCGCAAATGAGTCCTTAGGGGACACCGCCGCTCTTCAGCCACAGCGGGGTGGCAGCAGGGTTGCAGCATATCACGTACACCAGCCCTTCCAGCAGCAGTGAGAGAACAGCAAAAGTTCACCCCTGTAAAAGGCATGTCCAAAAATCAGCTCAGCATTGCCAATTAGGAAGCAGAGACATGATGAAAAGAAAGCTGGCATCTCCTGTGCCATGTTGCACACAAGTGATCCTGGCCAGAGGACCACACGCATCATGGTGCTTCTGCGTGTGCAGGTGTGAGGCTGTGAGCAAACAAAATTGATGGAGAATGAGTGCGAGAGTGTAAAATCAACTTGTTTAGAGATTTAGAGTTATGAAATCACTTCCTCTTCCGTAAGATCTCACACTTGTGTTTGGTTATCCTGATTTCCCCGTGCTACAGCAGCAGCAATCTTCAAATCTTCCATTTTCTCTTTTACAGGATTGTGGTGCCTTTCGTGAAAACCTGCCTCATGGTCTTGCCTTCAGTGCAAACTATATGGAAGAACCTGACAGATGTTTTCGTCGTACCATTCTTTCAGAGCATAGGCCGATGCTTTGCCATGGTTAATATACGCCTGGACCAAGAGTAAACATCAGACAGTGCTGTAATTGCAGCTGGTGTTATACCTCTTTGCTAACCTAATATATAAGCACTTACCATTCATTCCAAACTGTTAAATTGCAATGGCTGGTTTAAGTGGGAACATGCTATTTTTTCTAAAACTCATTTATTATCAGGGAGATCAGTTTAAGAATAAGTAGGTAGTTTCCATAGCTCACTGTTTTAACAACAGAGCGAACGCGGAGTATGTTGGCAACACTTTATTTTAATGGTACGTCGATTGCTAGATTGCAGGAGAATTCTCATGGAGGTTTAACAGCCACCACAGTGATAATGATTGCCATTATTACTATAAATATTTAAATAGACTGTGATACCTTAGGGGAAACTGATCTCTAGGGCTTCCCATTGACTTTACTGCAAGTCCACCAGGGATCATTTTTGGCCCTGACCGCAGAATGATCAACGCAGTCCTTTATTATCGGCAGTTAAAATGAACGTGACTCATTGCATAAGCATACAGAGAAAGGAACTGTTGTGTAATTCTCCTATATTGGGGAGGAAAAGCTCTCTGCAAGTTTATTCCTTAAAATAAGGTGTTAGCTAATGATTTGGAACATCAGCTAATCTGTATATTTTATTTAATGAGAGGTTAACTTTGCTGTATATTTTGTACCTTTGTAAATGGCACTTGATCGGTTTTCTTTGAAGCATTATTTCTATAGTATTTGAATTCTAACCAACTTACTAGGCAGCAAGAGCGAGACACTGCAAAAAAAGACTTCAGATAACTAAAATTTCAGTTTCTAAATTATGTAGGTTTTTCAGTGTTGCTGTGCAATTCTAGTATATTCATTATATGTGGTTGCGTGTAAAAGCAAAGATTCTAAGTGTTTTCATGCAATACTATGCAAGAGCTGGAAATATCTGTTTATGAAAAATGTTTTTTATTAAAAATGGGGTGTAGTAAATGCAACCCTGCCTATTTCTGTGTATTATCTGTGTGAACATTGTGATATTTAAAACAATAGACACTATGCTGGCACTTTAACTAGGTAGCAAGCTCTTATAGAAGGCAAGTGTGTGTAATTGGTATCCTTGTCTAATTCTCCTCACTTATTGACTTGATTCTCCACGTTGCTTATTTGCTACATTAAAGCCTAACCCATAAAAAAGCCCTTCTTTCCTTCTGCACCTAATATGGCCTTGTAAACCAGAATAACAGAACGTATGCAGAGGTACATTAAAATTACATTAGCCTTCTGATGGGCTTATGCTGCTGTTTTCTTTAAATACAGATGACGAGTTGCAGTTGTAAAATGTTTGTATGATTTAGAATGTTACTTTCTAAAATGATATCACAGATTTCTTATCAAACAAGAGATATATAATAAAATAATAAAATGTCAGCTTTTTCCTGTTTTCAACTTCATTTTTTCAGGTTTTTCAACTTTTTAAAAAGTTCTTAAAATGCCGAACAGCATAGAATACTATGCCGTTCTCCCAAAATGTGAGAGAGGGAAAAGAAATGGATGAGCATCAATAGAGTTCCACTATTATCAACTGCATTTAACTTATTTATAGTAGAGAACGATGTATCTCTGTGTGTAATTAAGCCCCTACAGAATGATTGCTTTCTCTGAAGCAGGTCTCTCGGTGTGGAATTTTTGGCTACATTCAAAAAAATGCTTAATTCTTTTTATGGGCGCATGCTTTATTTACAGATGAGCTGCTGAATTTTCCTTTTCTTGCTTGTTGGCCTACAGAAGCTAGCTGACACAGTATATTCTTTGTACATTGAGAACATCTTTGTATGTGAAAAATATTTTTACCATTTGTGCCATTTAGAGAGGGACTCATGGCTTTTCAAAACTGGATCTTAATGACTAGTGCCCATGGAAACTTCTCTGGAGTTTTTTTCTTCTGCAAGAAGTTAGCTCGCTGTTCAGTTGTCCTCTTCAAGATACCTTTCTTACATTAAAAATTGAAATATCTCTTTTGAAAATAAAAATTGGTCAGGCCAGGCTTGAGTTCTTTTGAGAGTTATTTTCTTTTACAACATCCAAGGATTTTTACAAAGATATTTTCCATGGAAAAATATCCCCTTGATGAATTCTTTTTAAAAAAAAAAAGAAAATAAATCAATCGCTACTAGTCCTTGTGTCTAAAAGGAGCCCTATAAAAGCCTAAGTTTTGAGGGAACTCAGGTCTGGATCCAAACTTCGAGAATGAGGCCATTCCCTAGAGAAAAAGGTATTGTTTTAGGTCATGCACCCCTGGATATATGCATTCTTAAATAGCTTAATGAAGTCATCTGACTCTAGCTACCACAGGCAATCAAGTAGAATGGTTTGGTTTGTTCTTATTTTGATTTAGACTTGTCATTAATAAGCTCTTTTCACCATTTCTCTAGCTGTTACAAGACTCAAGTGAGCTTGTAATTAAAGCTGTTAGTTTCTTACATATTTTACAGCAGTATCTTTCTCTGGAACAGATGTGCTTTTACTATAAGAAAATACCAAATGGACTGTTAGGCTTAGGCTAAAATATTAGATGCTTGGCAAATACGCTTACTTCATCCATGAAAGTAGTGGAAGAAAGCGTGAATATATACAGACTCTTCAATACTTAGGTGTGAATCTGCCCCAGGCAACTCTGGCTGGCAAGTATTCTCTGGATTTTATGAATTTGACAGTTCTGACAGATATCCTGAAGCTCTGCCACCGCTGATACTGTCAATAGCTGACAGCACTGTTGGACAATAGGGACTGAACAGGCACTGGCACTGAGCTGTGGTCTTCAACGTAGGGGTAGGTTCCTTACGTTCGTCGCCCAGTCATTTGAAATGTGGACAAACCATCCCAGCTGATCCCTTAACAGCAACTTACAAATGAGAATTTAGGCAAGAAGGGAGTCCAGAAGCTTAGTACCATTGTCTGCAACAAATGTAGGAAAATTTACACCTGATTCAGGTCATCTACTTTGATGCATCTTCTTTCCCTCTATGGAATTGGGAAAATGTTATTGCTCTTAACAAGAGTAGACTTTCCATCATCATGGTAGAGTTATGAGGATAAACAAACAAAAAGTGTGAGATGTTCCAATTCCAGCCTGCCTCTTGTTGCTTCAGACCTTAGATTTATAATCATGAGCTGGAGGTTCAGTTCTGTCATGCAAAATATTTCAGCATCTTATTTTTCATGAAGATCACAGCTAACGTATAGAACTAACCCCAGATTTGTGTTTATGGACTTTTTTCTTTTAATTCACAAAGAAATTTAACCTGCTTCCTCATGAGAGCTATTTCATCAGATCCTTCTAATCTGACTCTAGAACTTTTATTTTTGTATCTTAGCTTTCCCCACCCTGCTTGTAAACCGTATAAATTGGAATAAATTCTTAACAGAAACTTTGACATAATAGTAAATGAGGAGCCTTTTCCCACCTACCCAAGAAGCTCACTTAGGCATACACTGACTGAAAAGTTCAGAACATCCGTGAACCTCTGGGACCTCAGACCACACACTCATATTTAGTTGAAGCCAAAGAATGGTAAGTCCATTATTTTTACAGGGTGTGATCATTCCCCCACCTGCAGAGATAAAACTATTGCTGTTAATCTGTATTAAGTCTATTTTAAAAATACATGGAAAAAATACATGTGGTTTCTTAAAAAAAAAAAGATGCAAATGGAACAAGGTCAAACACCAGACAAGCTACCAGTGTTGTCTGTTAGTACACTGTGCTCATGAAAATTAGAGCTGAAGACCTCCAGTGAGTATACTGAACCAGCAGTTATGCATTAAAAACTGAGATGCTTTCTTCATGCAAGATTTACAACTGAGGGGAGAATTAATAAAAGCTAATTTTAGCCTGGTGACACTAATCTTCCTAAGTTTATTGCAACAAAAAGAAAATGTCCTCTGTAGAGGCAATTCAGAGGAGCTAAGATAGGTTCCTGCTCTGAATCATCCTCCAGAGAAGACTCTCGGCACTGATTAATGCAAAATGTTTGGCTTGGCTCCTTTCCTCTGCTACATAACAAGTTGTATTTGCTGCAGAAATTGGGCAGGCCTATGAAAACAACTAGAGCTTCATGTAAGTAGAGGGGCAGGTTCTTCTCTACATGCTTCTCTCACAACTCGAGGCCAGGGGTGAGTGTCACCCGTGTTAGGTGTTCAGTTTTGTCTGTTGTCTGGCTTATCCCTCCAAGTGCAAGCAGGAGAAAGAAGGAT
Organism: Pygoscelis adeliae; assembly: GCF_000699105.1. Taxonomy (NCBI): domain Eukaryota; kingdom Metazoa; phylum Chordata; class Aves; order Sphenisciformes; family Spheniscidae; genus Pygoscelis; species Pygoscelis adeliae. The sequence goes on along the minus strand of NW_008824806.1, from coordinate 864,670 downwards.
CCCTTCACAAGGCACTGAATCAGATCCTACTTTAGACACCTAAATGGAATAAAATGTAGAGATTCACACTTTTATTTCAAACTTTGAGAAAAGCTTTTGTATTTTTCCAACTGCCTCAGTTTAATAAGAGATGCTTTTTCACCCCATGTACCTACCTCACCTTGCTTTTTACTTTACACTATCACAGCTGTCACAATGCTGCAACTATAAGCTAGGATTGGCCATGAAAAACAGCGAAGCTCGGTGACAAAAAGTCCCATCCTACGTAAGCCCCAAGGAGTCCCGTTAATGAGACTAGTTCTCACAGTCTGATATTTCTATAGGACACCTGAACAGTTAATAATATGCTAGAACTGGCAGAATGGTACAGAACAGTGTTGACATTGATCAGCGTTCGTGGTCCAGCTTGGTATTTGTCAAGGAATTTGATACTGAAAAGGGTTGAGAAAAGAGTGATTTGATTTGCACAAGGTCTGGCAGAATCAAAGCTTTCAATCTGTTTGCCTCTCCAGCCAAGATGGTTACAAGCTATCTTGATCGAGACCTACAGGGACTAGCTCTAATAAAAGATGTACACACCTACCGCAGGACTGAGATGAGAGTCAGGCATTTAAATCCAAAATTATAATCCCTGCCCAGCTGCCACCCAACCAGGAACATGTCTAAACTCAGAAGGCACCTCCCTTTTGTGCAACCTCCCCTCAGTACCTACCGTTTTACTTTGGTCATGCCCAGAGCTGCCCTTGTTTGAGCAACTTGGCATCTTACTCGCATCTAAGCCCAGTCAGAATCGCAAAAGAAGGGAAGAGATTGCCTCAGACCCCTCAAAATACACTTACTACACATCAGCAGAATAGGGCACTTCCCAAAATACGCTTTCCCAGGAGTGAGTCCAAATGCATTAGCACACCTCAGACAGGCAAAAATTGGTTTTGGGTCTCTCAATTGTTGGATTAATTCTTCTGGCCCTCAGGCTATTGTGAAATGGGTTATGGCAGCAGCGCTTCCATATAAAAGGAAATCACTCCTAGCTAGAGCTTGTGAGAAAGAAGGAATGTGAGGGGATCTCACCATCTCTCCTGGTATAACTACTCCTTTGATGCAAGGAACAGGCCAAATAACAAACACACACATGAAACTGTGGTCCTTGGGTGGCGAGGGGCACCCATCTCAGTGGAAAAGTTCTGATCCAGTGACTTATAATTTAAAATACAGAAATTCTCCAGAGACTGGGGACAGGATGACCACCATGAATCCTCCAGGACTACAAGTCTGTAAATCATGGAATGAGCAAAACATTGGCCTGCATGTTAAACCCATCCCAATGCTTGTCACCATGCAGCAGGGCGAGGACAGTAGCATGGCTGATAAAAGCTCACTACCAACAAGTTCTGGCAGCTCAGGCTTTCATCCAGCAAAACATCCAAAAATGCGCATAAAAGGATGCGCTTAAGCAGTTGAACAGAAGACACTAAAAAAAGCAATGATTTTCCTCTCCTAAGCCTCAGGTTTTTAAGCGCTCTGCATAAGGCAGGCTGCTTGCTGACAGCCCCTGTTATCTGAAATCCTCTCCATGCTGTTGGAACTATACATAAAGAATACAGTTTCCCAGGACTGATTCTAATCTCGCTGACATTGCAATATGTCAGGAGTATTGCTAATACCATAACTGGAATAATTACACAAGTTTAAAAAAAAAAAACAGGACGGGGGGGAGTGGAGGGAGAGGGAGTGTTTGGTACCGGACAAAGACACTCAGTGAGCAGTCATGCACATTCAGTTCAGTTTCATGACTCATCTTCTGACACTTTTTTGAGGAATTTTGTCCAATCCATATTTTTTTGCACTGGCTTCTGGAAGAAATGTTTCCTACCCATACCAAAACCTTTCCTCTTCTCAAAACAGGAAGAACAGCTCATACCTTGCACACACTTTGCTCCATGTTTAGAGCAAGTTCTCAATTAAGGTAATCCTGAGGTTTGAAAATTCAGTTAAAGCAAGACTTCGGAGCACAAAAATCTTTTTAAAATTATGCGTGAAATGCCTACGGCTGGTATGATGAAGGCGGCGGCAGTGAGGTGGCCAGCCAAAGTACCATATATTTCTGTTCAACAGCTGACCTGGGCTACTAAAGACACAGCAAAGCTCAATGAGAAGACAGTTTGGGTGGCATTTGCAAGGCCAGCTTGGGTGTCTACAGCCCCTGGCAATTTTAGGCCACCTCTGGATAATCCATTCATAGTAAATGAGAGGGGACCATAACCTTTGCACTTTCAGAAGATTCCTGCAAGCCTTTACCAGGGCTTTTCCAGCGGAGCTATACTGTTCCTCTCTATGTAATGGGAGCTCCTTGCAGAACTCCTGCACTCATCCACGCCAAGTATCCGGGTGTGAAGTTTGTGGGCATTTCTGAGACAACAGTGCTAGAGGCAATGGGCCATGGTTCTACCCCTATCCATCTCTGCAGATGTAACTTCCTCACTCTTACAACTTGGTAGCACCCATGCCATTTTCTCTGTAGGCTCTCTTCTTGGTATTTAAGCTCAAGTGAGCACTTCTAAGGTTCATCAGATGCGATGGTTCATTTCAGCTATATAAGCAGCCTATTCTGGGATTCATCTCATAAAGTTTATAAATTCTGCCAGCTTCCAGTATTCTTCTAGCTGCAGTAGAGTTGAGTGATTCAGGAATTTCTTTTAAGGGGGGCTATGGTTCTGCAGAAACCACTCCAGGATGAATTCAGCATTTCAAATTAACACATATGTCTCTTTTTTTTAGTCATCCTTGAGATATGCAGTAATACTGAATGATGGGTCAAAATTTTCTGATTTATGTGCAGGACACTGACTAATTGAAAAACTTTCCAAAGTATGAAGACAAAGAACTGTCTTATGAGGTTTTTTTCAGATGGGTTGAAAAATTGCAGAGACTATGTCCTTCAATCCACCCGTGTGACCCTATGCACACACTGAAATGCTTGGACAGGTGAAGATATTTTAATGATGGCCTAAGTGAATTATTGCATCAATAAAAATGTTACTTTTGAAAATTACAACTAACTTGGAAAGTTGGAAAACATCCATCCAAAACATTTGTTCTGAAGTTTATGAGCAATATAAACTCTTATAGAAAGTTCACTGCTAACTGATGACCGTATCAGTAATACGTGTCCATGTGGACCACATTTTCAACAGGTGCAGTTATTTACATCTGTGGAGCCTACATCCATCTTAGCCAGCGGCTTTTTCGAGGTCATTTCTCAGTTGAATTGCCAAAGCCAAATATACCGCAGTTAAGAATTTTCTACTTCTGTTGCTGCAATTCTGTGCTAAATGGCATAACACTAAGGTCACTATTTTTCTGTTATTGTTATAAATCTTTCACCGTGGTCTGATTTCCTAACAGAAAACTAATGGCTGCGAACACCAAAAAAAAAAAAGGGCAAAGTATAGCTCATGCAAGATGGTTCAGGTTAGGATTGCAATAACACTATACATCTATGTACAGTTGTTACGCCTATGTTCATAAACATAGATGCCACCAGGTAAGGGTAGGGTGCCACTGCATCCCTAACCTCAACCATCTTGAATACAGTGACGAATCCTTACAGCTTTTACACGAACATATGCCCTTGAGCTTACAAAGGACCTTGAGAATGGAGCATGGCAAAACGTCAGTGTCCCGCCATGCCTCTTTAAAAGTAAATCCCAGTGGTTAATATGCATGGCAGACGTGCATGGGTCAGTCTCCTCCCGGGAAAAATATAGCACAGTTAAAGTGCAGGACTGTTAAATATTTGCATAGTTTTGAAATGAACCAGTTGAGAAAATCTCTTTTTCTTCATCCCAAGGATGTCCAAGTTTCCACAATCGTTCCTGGGGCAGCGATGACTACGTGTAAGCTATTGTCAATGCCGCGGGGGAGGGACCCCTACAAACGCCTCGCTCGCTCTGGACGTGAAACACAACTAATGTTTTCCCTT
>NW_008824806.1:857293-858466 GCF_000699105.1 Pygoscelis adeliae | reverse complement strand
GGCAGGTCATCCCTGCAGCCGGGACGTCCCGCCCGGGACCGGGGGAGCGGGGGAAAAAAGTTGCGTGACCTCATGTAACACCGGCAGAGGGATTTTCCTTCCCTCGGGCACGTATCGAGGCAGGGCAGGGAGGGGGCACCAAACCAGTGCAGCCTGAGCTAGCTGCGCTGCTGGGCACCGCCTGCGGGACAGATCACCCTCCCATAGCCAAGTGGGGGCAAAATCAGAGGTCCTGGTGGTCGTTTGGATTTGTTTCCTTGTTTTGTTTTGTTTTCCTCGGTGTTTTTCCTTCCCTCAAGAAATGATAAAAGGAAATAAGATCAGCAAAATCGAACTGTGTCCTTGTCTAGATTTTTTCTTTGGGTTTTTAAATCAGAGTTTGACTGTTTTGACAAATCAGGGTCGATGGAGATTTTTGCTTTTTTTGGTCAGAAAAACAGAGATTATTTTTCTCTTAGCAGACGAATGTCATACTGTGCATGTGAAAATTGAGGATGCTGTCATCTGGGCTTGTCAGAACCTAGGAAAAACAGGAGTTGCCCAGCTGTCGTGGGTGACTAAGCCACTAACTGGCTTATTTAGTATCCAGCAGAGTCTGAGTGTGTGCAGTTCACCATGTTTGTTGGTCAGGAAGACCCGTTATTGAAAAAGAGAAATACCGCATTGTTTCCAGAGAATGAAAAGGTTGGACTCCGGTTCCTGAGTGTATGTCAGTAAAATGATTCATGCTATGTGCAGACAATATAGTAAGGTCCCAAGTCACCTCAAATTCCACTAACTTCAATGCAATTTGAAGGTGATGAATATAACCAGCCATCGTGCTGGATCAACGCTAAGAATTATCCCTCGGAGCAGGCTATATCTTTAAGGAGCCATTGTCAGCTTTGTGATCTAGAAAGAAAAGGCATAAAGTTTTTATTTGTTTAGAAAAAAATCATCTGTGTACCTAACGTCACAAAACTTCCACTAAAATGGTTGATGTTAAAAAGGAGAGAGCATTTCTTTTTTCTTCTACCCACGGAGGAACAGCTGAGTAGACAGGAGCAAGAGCTGAAGAATGAGACTGCATCATGGCTTATTGCGTACATCAACAGAAGAAGTCCCCAAAGCAACCAAACCTTCTGAGGATGAGTCATAGCCCCCAAGCAAGTTGGAATCTGGGTGTCCACAAAC
>NW_008824806.1:849683-857273 GCF_000699105.1 Pygoscelis adeliae | reverse complement strand
CTGCTGGGAAAAGAGGGAGACCACTGATGGAAAAAAATCCTAATGGACTTAAAAGAAACTGAAACGTACAAAGCCCGTCCTGCCTTCTCTGCCTCCCACAGGGGAAATGATTAAGAAAGTTTGTTAGGTCCAATCATCCAAAAGAAAGTTGAAAAGTAAGAATTATAGCAATGGAAAAACCAAGCTTTTCAGTTTGTCCTTTCGAAATAATTGTGGACCAACACATTCATTGAAAACCAACAGCCAGAATACTGGTAACTGCCTCTGTGTCACCAAGTGAGCTCCTGGTAGTGCACATAGTCACATCAAGACACAGGAATGTATCAAAATGAATTTGATGTTAACCAGACAGGATTCATTTTGCATCATAAAACCAGCAGCATTTGTAAAAAATGTGGGCATCATAAAGCAACATTTTTCTGTCTTGTTACAAGCATAAATAAGAATTGCTTTGATTTTTATAAGTATTTCATGGATAGGTCCAACCTGAAAAGTAGAGAGAGGAATTTTGTCACAATTTGAGTTTATTTGGACACTGCTTTCAGATTCAGCTCCTTAGAAGTAGCCATAAAGTTCAGACCCAATACCTAAGGGACAGGCTCGGATCAGGGTGAAGATACACAGATTCAGTTACTGCCTTAGCTATCAGTCTGTGGTCCCCTTCTGCCTTTACTTCAGTTGTAAATCATCCAGGCAGAGTGTAAAAAATACGCTTGTATAACAGAAGGAGTCCCCAGTCTCAGTCAGGTACTGAAAGAGAAAAAGAAATGTTCAGTGGTATTGTAAGCCAGAAGTATGATTCAGGCTTAGCTCAATTTTGTTTAGAGCAGTTGCGTTTTTCTAGATTCAGAACTTTTGCGTTTTACCCAGCATTTAAACGCATTTCTTGCCACTTGACTATGAGGCACAATAGCATGGAAACTGGGGACAAATCAGTCAGCCATGAAATAGAAATGATTAGACAGAGAACGAGGAATCTGCTCTGTAAGCAGCTCTCTAAAAGGCCTCAGTGTTGTCTGCATTCAAATACTTCCCATAGCACATTTTAAAAATAACCCTTGCTTGTGAGAAGCAGAAGACATGTTCCCTTGATGTACAACACAAAGCATCTGCACAGCTTCCTCTGCAGCAGATACATGGTACAGGCAGCAATAGGGTAGGGATCTGGGCAGGAGGGAGAGACCCGGTCCAGATCCTTTTATAAAAAATAGACACATGGAGCAGCTTTATACCAAAGTTATTGGTGACCTTGACTTTGCTTACAATTTATCTTCACATTAGCTACCAAGTGGAAGCTAAGTGCCGTGAAGTTTCCAGAAAAGTGGGGTGAATGACTGGATTTCTGTTCAGAGAGGGATGGAAATGAGGCCTTACCGAACCTGAGGTCTGCAGGCAACGGAGTTGGCAGCTCTGTGCTGCAGGAAGCATGATCTAGTAAAATCACCAGAATTTCCTTCCTGCTCCAATTCTTTCAGCAGGGAGCGGAAAGGAAGGAGTTTCTTCCTCATACGACTGCCCTCGTGCATCACCTCGGCAGGGGGAGAACGTGCAATGGTGATCCCATGTCTTGAGGTACTGGCTTGTGAAGTTGGCTAGTCATGCAGGAGGCAAGGAGGGAATGTAGCAAGGGAGAAGCAGCCTCTGTGCACCTGGGAGCTTTCCGGGAGTCAGTCTGGTAATTATACAGCTATTTTGCCTCACAGTTTTATCTATTTCATATGTCCTTCACTGGACGATTCTACTCTTGGACTTGTGTCCCACAGTTTTTATTATGTGTGATGAGACGCAACAAACAAGATAGAAAGCTGATTGGTTTTTTTCTCTCATTCATTCCCTGATGATGCAGGATTCACGCAAAGGTGCCCGAAGTTCAGTCTTTGCTCCTCCTGTTTCCCAACACAATATTTGTGTTTTCCAGAGTATGGCTAAATTACAGCCTTCCAACTCTGTGGAGTTTAAAGTTTCTCAACGTATGTGTGGTCAAGTCTGCACAAAGTTTACTGAATTTGGAAGAAGCAGAGGAGGGAAACAGTGTTCCTGCAGCTTGGACTTCTCAGTACTTCCTTGCTCCTTGCTCAGGATGGGGATGGACCTTGCAGTCAACCCTGCAAAGTCTGCTCCATTGAGACTAGTCAGGACCAAACGTGCAGTCACATCTGCAGCCAGATTACAGTTTTTTCCTACGGTGGTGAGCCAGGAAGAAAGGCCTGGGCCCGGTCTACCATCCAGAACATAATTATTATTTTGTTTTAAACAAGTGGTGTCTATTTGCCGTTTGTTGTGCAAGAGTCCTTTTCTCTCTGGAAAAAAATTCCAGTACTCGGCTACAGATGTAAGGATGCGGAGCTTTTGTACCAAGTTTTAAACAGTTATGTATTCATGCCTTCCACTTAAAGCTAACGCAGTTAAGGGCAATTCAGCTCACTGCAAGGAAAAGTCTGGAATTTTTAGTCAGATGTCGACAAATGCCATAACACCCTTATGTAGGCATTAGGCAGGAAAGTATTAATCAACCATTTTAAAGCTATTTACAATTTCTGCTACTTTCTAGTAAAAAGAGAGTTTTTTTTAAAAAGCAGTTTGCCATTTTATTTAATCCTTCACAATTACAGTCCCTCCCTGTTGCGCTGAGCACGGTGTAAGATGCACAGAGAGATGACTAGGCAGAGCATCTCCCATCTCCACACCTGAGAACCTCCTGGAAGGAAAGCAGGCATCGTCCCCTGCTCTTTTTGGGTGGGAGGGCTAAGGCATTGAGGGCTATCACTCTGATGTGACAGCAGGCGTCAACCTGGGAGGAACAGAGTTCTGCTCTTCAACATGGTAAAATGAGAGAAAAGCAGAGCTCAGTCAGGTGCTTTTTCTGAAACAAGGAATTAAATTAAATTTAATGCAGATCCCCTTTCTTTGTTTTCAGATATTGTTAAAAGTCCCATGAAAATAGATATTTACATTTAAATACATCAGTATAAATATATAAATATAAATGTGTGTGTATGTTCTAATCCAAGCTTGTCATCTGGGCTCTTGGTATTGGCAGGGATGGAAATTAGATGCCTCTGGGGGCAGATTCACATCACAGAGTTTAGGCCTAACCATAGGACGGGACGAGCGGTGCTCTCAGAGTGCATATTTCTCTCCATGGACGATACACGTAGCTTAGACACGGCACCTTACTTTTACACATCTGCGTTTAAATGAAATTATTCTGAAACTTTGTGTCATATTAATGTCCAGCTGTGGGGTTTAGATTTAAAATGCAAGAATATTCAAATGTTTGACTTTGGCTATCCACATGATACAATTCTGTTTCAAATATTTCTTCCAAGGCTAGTCTAGGAGTGAGAGATTAAAAACTCAAGTCATTATGAATGCCAGTTTATACGAGGACTGAGTGAGCTCTTCAACTTCTGAAAAACAGTTTTCTTGCACATTAATTAGGAGTTCCCAGACATGGAATTTCTGAATGTCCATAAGATTACAGATAATAATGGCATTTGTTCTAATGAAGGCTTCTTTCTCAAAAAAATGTGTTTGCGTTTAAGCTTGTAGTATTATTAAAGCCTTACGCGCTGCCTTCTTGCTTAGCACGATGAGCATGACTCATAACCCCATAGGAAAATGTTCATTTGATGGCCACGGATTCAGCACGGATGTTCCTTTTCTTAGAATTTATTGGACACTATCTCAGATTCAGAGGAGACAAATACTTTTCATTTCTGATAAATTCAACAGAATTCAGGTTATACGTTAGAAAATTTTAAGAACAATTGGAATTAATTTTAGAATTTTTAGCCCACTATATGGATAGAAATACCATCTTCAGTTGTAGAGAGTATGGATACCTAAAACAAAACAAACAAACAAACAAACAAAAAGAAATCCAAAACTCTCCAGAGGGAAGAGGGAAAATGTCTATAATAGAGTGGTCTGCCCATGAGGTCCCAGTGAGAATTTGATCTTTGTTGTATTTTAGGCAACAGAGAGAAGAAAATACAAATGAACTTGGATGATTCCATAAAACTTGTGATCTCTGGAAAACTGAAGAGAGATACAGTTCTAAACTAAGATAGGTTTGTATTTCCCACAACTCTCAAATACCCTTGTAATAAACAGCGGGATGACATCTACGTCGGCAATTGATTTTTTGAACTTTTTGATCCAGAACTACCATCTCTCTTTTCTTTTCCAGACAAACGACAGTAATAAGAACCATCTTGGACTAGAAAGGATTTGTTATTTTGAAGATGAAAGAGAAGTTATGCCATTTAATTTCATTTGATTTATTGGGGAGGCAGGTTTAACTCTGTTAGTCCCTTTATATTTTTCTGGCAGATTTCTTATGAAAATGCCTTTTGATAGGTTCAAAACAAACTTTGAATTTTATGCAATATCATTCTTGTCAGAAATGATGTCATCAGATTAACATTCAAAAGGACAAATGGTTTCAGTACCACTATCCCCACTCTAACAAGCACATTAATTGATAAAACTTGCACCCAATTTTATTCAAGATAGATAGTCATGGAGCTGTGCTATAGATGTTAGTGGGGCTGTACAAGGATGGGGTTTGTCCATAGTCTTCTATTTATCTGGCCCAGGTACTCTGTTTTCAAATAAATGGGAACTGATAAATTCAGCTTCGTAGATAAGAAGTGAGAAGATACTCTCACAGCTGAAGGTGAAAACATCACATTCCCTGTCCAGACTCCCACTGTGCTGAATTTATACTCAGAGTTTCAAAAAAGCCCAAGGGAGTCTCATAGATGGATTGCAACACTTCCTCTGTCAGCTTTGAAATCCCTTCTCAGAATTCAACCAAATGCTATAAAAACACATTCAGTTCTCCTTCAAGATCAGGTTAATATCTCCTGTAGACCTCAGCCATGAAGTCTCCTATCATTTTATGAACTCAAAGTTCATATATCTCTGTTCTAGTGGAGTTTGTGACAAGACCAGAACTGTAGACTAATGATATCTTAATTTTTATGAAATACTAAAGAAATAGTTGCCTCATATTTAAGGATCAGTAACTTAAGATCTTCCATAAGAAAGAAAACCTTCCAACAGAAGAAATGCAGAGGCAAATTTTTTTATAAAGGAACAGAGAGGCAGCTGGGCATTGCTGCACGCTCCCTGTCAGCAATAAGCACATTCAGGTAGAAATGAGGGAAAAGGTGAGAACAAGTTATACAGATTTGCTAAAAAGTATTGCAGCAGTTAACAGGAATGTGTTTGTGGGTAGTACACCTAGTTAAGAGTCTCCTCTCTTTAGGCTCCCTTTACAAATGATAGAAAAAAAACCCCGAATTCCAGATCTAAAGCACCCTCCAAAGGTGCCTGTCTCTCTCTATGCACTACTAAAGAGTCCAAGGTCACTATATTTCCATTTCCCATTAGTATCCAAGTTTAGGATGCATGAAGCTAGAGCAAATTCTAAAAAGTCATACTTAATAACAATTTATTACCTTAATAGCAGGTCTGTAAACCTGCACTGAAGGCAATATAATAATATAATATAAATATAATATATTTATATATGTATACTATAAAATATAATATTAAAATATAATATAAGAACTGTTTACAGAATATCTTTACTTTTATTAATGTTTCTGGATTCTGGTTAACTCCAGACCCTACTGGAATCAATAAAAGAATTCCCATTATCTCTAGTGTAGTCAAAACTTCACTCCGGTGTTCATGTTGATGAATCTGCCGCTTTAAACATACAGACAGATAGACATATGTGGATGCACATACACACAAACGTGTCAAAGTTCTTTGCTAAAATGGCTGTATCAAACAAGGAACTGTGGAACATGAAACAAATAATAAAATGAAGCTTCTTTTTGGGAAAACTGCAATAACCTCCCAGCAGCCCAGTTTCCAAGGAGGAAAACAGCCACTTTATTTTCTGACTGCTTACTCTGACAACATCAACATATTTTCCAAGGAACTGGCTGACATGATATCCCCACCTGCACAGGAAGTTTAGCTGTATTTCAGAGGAGTGCAGATGTCTCCTTGAAGCTGCTAGTCTTCCCTTCTGCTGGACAATATTGAGACAGGACAGGCAAGTGCATCAGGAAGAGATCTCTGGAGAATGGCTGGTTGCTGCAGTGCTGACCCATTGGCATCAGTCACATTTTTCTCACGAGTATTTCCGCAGATTTTGATGAGCCTGCCCATCTGATAAAACAAAGCCCATCACCAGGGCTTTTCTGGTATGTAATCAGTAATTCAGCATGGGCAGGGAGCAGGAGGTTGTTCTCTCAGTAATTAGTAGCAAATCATTTTTTGCTATTTGCACTGATTTTCAGTTTATGAAATGGTGATCTGCAATCACGACCTTTTTTCTAATTCATGATAATATTTAAAATTGTTCACAATCCATTTGAATATTTGTTATTTGTGCAGTAGGGGTCACTCCTGACGGGACTGGTTTTCTTCTCTGGCTAGAAGAGTGTAGTCCTTCAACTCTGTTTTCCAACGCAAATATCCTTGTTTGTTAAAGCATTGTTTGGTTTTCTGGCATACTCTATAGTACTCAGGAAAGAGTCACAATTTCCATCAAGAGATCTGCCAGCAGAACACTTTTCTTGCCATATTATGGAAAGCAGGCACAGGGAGACAGGGAACGTAAGGCAAATTCATTGATCAGTTTGAGGAAGTAGCTGGGGTGGAACAGTTCTGCTCGCTTGTTTAGGATTTCGTTCACCTTGGAATTATTTGTTTGTCATTTTTCTGCATTTAGCCAGCTTTACACAAGAACTATGGTCCTAGCCATCTGCGCTCATGGCATCTCTGTTTTTGTACAACGGAATGGGTGTTGTGCCCACTGGTCTGGCCAGTCCCCACAGCAGCAGTGTGCTCTGAAGACAGAGTTCAAGGTTGACAGGCAGAGCCTAACCTTGCTGTGAGGCAGCCTGAGGAGCCCCCCTATGTGGAGAGGCTCTTGGGGTTCCCTTGTTAGATGATTGCCACCATACCAAGAGTTAAGGTGATTTCTTGTCTTGTGGTGGAACTTACCTCATCTCTGGACACTGCTGGATGTTCATGTTTTGTAGTCACCCATGCTATAGCCTGAGGCTCATATACTCTGGAATAGAATGAATTTTGCCTTATAGCACACCTGCAGCACCTAATGTTTGCTGTTGAAAACAATGATTAGCAAGGAAGTAGAACATCTAGGCATCATGAAGCCGTATGTTTTCAGGAACAAAGTACCAGCTTCTCTACATAGCTGCAAGTAAACTTTTGCCAGGTGGAGATTACACAGTGCTCCTAAAAGGGTGAGTGATTTTTTAGAGTAGAAACAAGTGAAGACACTGTTCAAGTTCCTGTAGCCCTGTGCAACTAAGGCATGGATGTGCATCCTCAGGGAGAGCGTTGGACCCCTTTGCAAAGCTGGCAGCCAAGCATCTTCCTGTCCCTCTTTCATGTAGCTTTGCAGCCGTGAAGGGCTACCATGTGCTACAGCCTACACCTTCAAAATAGTCAAGTTTCCTGGTGTCTGGGAGGTGAGGGAAAGGAGAAGAGCAGCTTTACCCCTATGAGTCCCAACATCTCTCATGCTCTTTCACTTGG
>NW_008824806.1:846290-849647 GCF_000699105.1 Pygoscelis adeliae | reverse complement strand
TTCATCATTTTCTGATAAACTGTGATAGTGATCAGGAAGACAAGCACCAGCAGATATGGAAACGTGATATTTCAAAGGGTCAAGGAAACATTTAGATGTTTAGCTGATATCACTGATTTAACAGAATGGTTGTGAGCTTATTGCTTAGGGGTTTTTTGCTTCTGCTGTGATGCCTTTTTTTCCGAGCACTGTAACTGTCAATTTTTAAGTTTCAAATAGTATGTGGAAATACAAAAACTAATAATGATCTCGTATACTCATGCATTTTCTAATTTTTAATAACATACAGTACGGCCTTCTCCGAAGGTAGTAGTGCTGCATCTGTCCTGAACATCACCTCCCAAATGTGACTTGTTTTTCTTCTGATGAATGTTTCTTTAAAGGACATTGAATGCATTGGGAAATTTTACAAATTGCATTTATCACAACAGAAAAAAAGATCATATCTGCTTTTTTCTATACATCTGTTTCAAGTCTTATAGGGACACAATATAATCTGGTGAAACAATATTCTACATACAGTCTTGGTATCAGGGGAAAACCTGTTTAAAAACAGCACTGGGTACAGACAGTTCCCATACTCTGTGCTAAAAATGTAAAGAAAACTAACTTTTGACTCCTTCTTGGATATATATATATTCAGACTTGACTATAGCCCTGGTCTGGCAGAGCATGTAAGCATACTGACATCAGTGGGACAGTTCATGTTTTTCAGGTTGTGTGCATATTTGAGTGGTTTGCTTGACTGGAGATATTAGTGATCAATCAAGAGAGATCCAATAAGGATCTGAACGCCCTTTCACTGACTCCAAAAGGTATTGATGGCACTCAAAAATGTAGGCATCCTCAGCCCTTGCTTGGGTTGCTCCTCAGTGGAGCAGTGGTGGTGCCTGTCTATGCAAACTGCATGCTGTGAGCACAGTAGCAGCACACAGCTACCACCCGCAAAGATTTGAATAATTATAGTTACAATCACAGAAATGTAGATTAGGTCAAAGCCCCCATAAAATGCTGATGGCCTTAATGATTTTTTTCTGATAAACCCAGCACAGTAAATTTTTCTGTGTAATGGATATTATGTACCTCAAAGAACAAACTTCTGAGGAGAAGTACAACTGGTAAGTAGGCAATTTGAGGTCGGCATTTAACACACCTTTCCAGCCTGCCAGGTTTTGATACATAGAGACTAAAGTTGCAAGGTCAACAGGTCAACTATTTTCGTATATAAAGCTTATATTCTTGAGTCAGCTGGGGTTTTTTTGGAAAAAAACAGTAACTTCACACTGCTAAGCTTTTTTAATTAATAGGGTTTTTTATTTAAACAGACTTTGAAAAAAGAAGACAAATTCCCCATACTGTTTCCTTTTCTTGTAAATAAATCTCTTTTAGAATCAAAGCAGGTTCCTTAATTTCCTGATAAAAGTTTAATAAACATATGCAGAGCAAAAGAAGCTGTGGTAATTCTCATAGCAGAATCAGACAAAAGCTTCAAGCAATGTAAAAAATGGCTTTACCAAACTGAATAGTAGGAAACAAAGAATAGCTGAAGTCAGGAAGTGTATTGTAGGCATGGAACAGGAGTTGATAGTGTTTAATAGCTTTGGCTGACACAGAAGGCTGTAGCGAGTTATTAGCATCCTTTAGAGGGTCAAAACAAATTTCCTTTACTTCTCTCTGTCGCAAGTGAACGTGCCTGTATTTTCATTAGCTTGGCAAATAACTCACCATGATTTCACAGGACACCCTGACAGCTCTAGAGGAACAAACTGCACACTGAACATGCAATCTACCGAATGAGACCTGTGCCTGACCTAAGCATGCCTTTATGTAGATAAAACAGAGTTCTTCACAGATCTACATGCACGTGCTGCTTTAGCAAAAGTGGCCTTGAGAACAATACCCTGAAAAAGGTATCTTAGCCTTGCAAGCTGGTTAGGTTCATTTCCAGAAATTAAGAGAGTCTTTCTTCCCAAGGGTCATATTTCTGGCCACTTCTCTTTCTCCTGTCAGTCCTATTTTTACTTTGCTTAGTTCAGCTGGACTCCCATTATCAGTCTGATGACACTCACCGTCACCAAGTGCTGCTGAACTAAAAGCCAGAGGAGAGTAATAGGAGAGACTGAGGAGTGAGTAATCCAAGTGATGTGAATGTAACCCATAGCAAGGCAAAATGCATCCAGTCACCTATTCCTCCTGCTGCCTGGGGAGGACTGATCCCTGTGAGTGAAAAACAGGATCTTTCATGGGAGTGGTTCAGTGCAAGAAGAAGCTGGGTGATATCTCAGTTCCTGCAGCATAAGGACTTATCTCTACTGCCTGAACAGTGAAATAAATAGAGCGTTTCCCAGCCAGTGGGTCTGTACGTGATCTGTTAGCAGCTGAGAAGTAGAAGAGCCCAGATTGCCTCAACTCTTTGCTTGTCTTTATTTAGACTGTACACTGCTGCGGGGAAGTCTGGTTTTGGACAGCACGGCAGATGTTCGCGTTCCAGTCATAGCTGGACGTTCTTGACATGTACATAATTTTGTAACGTTCTTACGACTTTTAGGGAGATAACAGCTTCATTTTAACTCTGTATTCATCTGAGAGTTTTTAGAGTTGCCAGGCTGGTTTTTTGTCTTTTCACTCTCAAATTCAGTTTGGTATCTCCCTTACTCAAAGTGGAGCAATGTGGAACATGGGACTTGAGGAATAATGACATGGAAAAGATATGGTAGTGAGATATCAGCTATGGTTGCTATAGCACCATCTATTCAGCTTCTGTGCATTAGTCGAAACATTCTCAGAGCTGTTAAAATTACTGCAAGAAAGTAACCTCTTGACAATTGTTGGTGGCGTGAATACACCACTATTATCATCTCACAGACAGATTGATTCCTGAGTACCTTTAGGACAACTGTGTATGACTTGAGCTGGGAAATCCTGCCCAAAATATCATAAATGTTCTAATATTAGCATAATCTCCCGGAATGAGGACAGGGCCGTCCATCTGGAACTGTTACATGGCATGATTCTTCTGTCAGCTCCCCATGGAGCTGACAGAACTCCATGGACATCTTGGAGCACACGACAGGCTAAACACATTAGTTACTGACAATCACAATTACAGAAAGTTTACTATTTGATTTGAAAACCAAGGAGTTTACTGGCTTTCCATTTTTCAGTAAAGCATTCATTATAATGAATTATTTTGAAAGGAATCAAATTATGGGCCAGTCTTACTATTTATTTTAAAAGTTCTAGGAAATTCACATTAACCTATGGTTTCTTTTTGCATGCCAAAAACATGCTTTGCTGATAAAAATAGGTCCTACTTAGCTAAATTAAAAATGTAACCATGAAAAGGCTGATGGACCT
>NW_008824806.1:840424-846277 GCF_000699105.1 Pygoscelis adeliae | reverse complement strand
CCTGCTGACATTTAATTTTTCCCTTATTGGCCAGTTGAAAAACATACAAGATAGACTCTGCCACAACTGAGCTGAATAAAAAGACTTTAGGCATGACCCTGAATAGTCCTCAATGCACTGAACTGCTGTATGGTGCCTGTGTGCACAAACTGGCTCTGCCAAGGATCACAACATCAACTGGTGGGAAGCATGCAATAAATTGCCAGAAGTTTTAGAATAAGAGGGCTATGCTCAACCATGTAGTCTTCACATAGTAGTATTTTTTGAGAAGCAACTTCTTATTTTTTTGCTGCAATCATTTTGGGTTTTGCCATCATCTGCATATCTTTATTACCTGATTTCAAGGCAAATGTTGATAATAAGCCAAGAATACGCATTCACTTCGAAAATTAACTACCAAGGGATATGGGCTACAAGGAGAACGTTGCTTTTGAGTAGCTGCAGAAACAGGTAATATAAGCATGCTTGCTTGTGTATTCCAAAAAGAAAATATACTTGCCCCATAAACTCAGGCGTACATTTTTCCAACATGTGTAGTCAGTCGAATAAGATTGATTTCAGTGAACAATATGCAGATCTTGAAATCATCTTAATTTTTTTTGTGTGAATAGATATAAGTCAACTAGATGCCATCATCAGGAGATATTATTGACTTCCCAATGTATACACCTACAACCTTTTCTTCTTTCTTTCATGATGCAGTCCTAAAATCGCATGATTGATATAAGGACATCTGATTGCTTCATTTGGTAGAAAGATCACAATACATCCAGGAAAGTTTTTTGCTCTCTCACTAGACTGCAGCTAACTTCTAATGACTGATTCATGTAATTATCTTATGGCCAATGTACTCCATAAAGCTAATTTTTGCCAGTTGTTTAGTCTCCAAGCATGAACTTTTATACCTAATAACCCCATAATGAACATAGAGAGCATATTGTTGCCTGTGGTTCCTTTCCCAGAATTAATTTCCACCAGAGCTTCAATGCTGCACCCCCTGAAATTACAGAGCCCAAATAATTTCTAATCTCCTGTGAGTTCAGAAGTGAATGTAGTGTACTTTCTATGCTGTCTTTAGACACTGATTTCAAGGAAACTGTTTTCTAAGATTTGTACAAAAAATTCATGTGCACGACCTACAGAAGCAGAGGTTATTTCATACCCGTAGAACTATTGCAGGAGAGAGACGTGACCAAACTCTCTTTTCATTTTCTCTTTTTGTAGTTATTGTTTTAAATTATGCTGTTCAGTTTCAGAAAGTCCAGACAGACTTTTGGCTCTGCACGTCTTTACGGACAAGTGCACAGCGCTGAGTGTGTTCGCTGGGTATGTAGCCAATGCAAATTCTGCCATCAGTTTCTGTGCAGACAGAATTTTAACTCAAATGCTACCTTTAGATGTGATGGTGATGATGATGGTGAGTTCCCATCCCAAAGAATCATAGATCACTTTCAGATCGCTAGAGCCTTGTTCAGAGTAGTGGATAAAGAGGAGAAGGTTTATAGTTTGTGTTATATGATGTCTAGAGAGAAGCACTGGCAGAGAGTGATAGTGGCACAGCAGAGAGCAATCAGAGAGTGATGTTTAGGCCCAGGAATACGTTGAATTAAGCCAGCTAGATGTTAGGCATTCAAGATACTGATGTCACAGCTGATTCAGAAATTTCAGAATTATCTTTTTTTGTGGAAGAAACTGGAAAGTCCATTGGTTTTATAATATTTTTCCCTTTGTACTGAGTTGGTAACTTCTGTTTCAAGGTGATTGAAGACTCAACAGGAGAGAGGGAGGAGTTCTTTCCAATTTTTATGTATATTTTAGATTAAAAGAAGTGATTGTGAGCATTTTCCTACAGTTTAAGCAATACTTACACTGAGCGTATATAAAGTCACCTCCTTCCAGCATGCTAAGGTACTGTTGCCTGAGTTTCTGAGGCTGCTGGCCCATATCATACTTACCCTGCTCCTGTAAATCTTCACTTACGGCAGCAGCAGCTTCTCACTTTGGGATCCAGTCCCAGGAATGCAATTTCTTTTTTTCTTTCATCTGATTTAAACAGTCGCTTAGTTTCTTGCAGAGGAATAATGGTGTGATGTTCTCTTTCCTGTTGAATGCAGTACCTATACAATTGGTTGTGCTAACTAAATTAATCCTGTATTGTGGGTTATATCAAACACATATTTGTGTGACATGGAGCTGAACCATCATCGCAATTCTGTTAATTTTCTAATAGAAATGTTATGACAATTAAGCTTCCTGAATAGCTCAGTATTTCAACAGAGAGCGGTAAAATATGCCTGTTGGAATGCACTGCTTCCTTAGGAGACTTTTTGAATGATTTATGAATAGTCAAAACTATGAAATATGTGGAAGAGTGTGTTCCTTCTAAATATTGATATGTTAGCCTGGCCATGTCTTTCATGAAAAGAATGTTATCACATAAACAAGATAGGCTAGAACAAAAGAGCTCTAATGTGAAGAGCCTCCTTACGTTTAATAAGATGGAAGAGCTCCCTAACCCTTTCAGACTAAGGAGGAGCTCCACCTGATGCAGATCTAAATCTAGCATTTTATTTTTCAGTCTACTAATATCTATGCCTGTTTCAAAGTATGTATTCAAATAGCTAGCCTCACCATTCATTCACTGTCAAAATTCAGCAATGCTATACAAGGAAAGATGGGATAATTCAGACGAATAAAACACATTTTATTGATGCATGCTTGAGGTGTGTAAAAAGTCAAAGTAGTGACTGCATTTATTCCATTTGTAAAGATGTGAAACGGTTAAGTTAGGCAATGAAAGCATGATGATTCTGTTCACCTGGTTCGTCCCTTAAGTAGATGTCAAGGACACTCCATACACTTAGGGCTGTAGGAGATGAGGAAAATATATTGTGGACAGTTCATCTCCATCTAGAAGTTAGATGTCTAATTTTGAGCTAATCATTGAGGCTCCCTGATAGTAACTGGAAAAAGATAGTCCCTGAAAAGATTCATGGCTTAAATGATATGTTAAAATGGGTGGAATCATGTTGGGATGTAGGAAGTACGTGCTTTGGTATTTCGTCGCAGGGGACCATTGCTTTCCAGGAAAGCGGTTTCTGGAATCCAGCCTTGATGCGAACATCTGACTGACCTGACTTTGTGTTCTTTGCTGCAGATTGAATTTGAAGATGTGATTGCTGAGCCAGAGGGAACACACAGCTTTGATGGGATTTGGAAGGCCAGTTTTACCACCTTCACTGTAACGAAATACTGGTTTTATCGTTTACTCTCAGCTATCTTTGGCATTCCTATGGCTCTCATCTGGGGCATCTACTTTGCCATTTTGTCATTCCTGCACATCTGGGCGGTGGTGCCGTGCATAAGAAGCTACCTGATTGAGATCCAGTGCATTAGCCGCGTCTATTCAATCTGCATCCACACGTTCTGCGACCCACTCTTTGAGGCCATAGGCAAAATGTTCAGCAGCATCCGAGCCACAGTACGGAAAGAGATTTGAGGGACATTTCAAGGAGATCCATCAGCCTAGGAAGGGGGCGGGGGGTGTGTGTTGCTTGGAGTGTTTTGGTGCCAGTTTCATGTTTCCCAAAGCAACATACAGCAGCTAGTGGTGGATATACTGGCCCAAAACAAAGAATCACTTGCTCAGTTTCTTTTTCTACTGTTTATTCTTACTGGACTACTTGCTTCTTTTTTTCTTTCTTTTTTTTTTTTTCCCCCCTTTACTCTGCATTTCAAACTAACCTTAAATGGCTATTCTTCTATGCCAGCTGCATATCATTTTGCTGGCTGTTCAATTCAGAGACTGAAGTGTTGTTGGATGCCTTTTTATCTCACCCTTCATTCCTTGTGAGTTAAATCCACAGTGATACTGAAGAACGACAAAAATGCTTTCCAACACTATAAAGCCATTCATTTTATTGTGGCCAAAGAGCGCAGAGCTATTGCAGCAGAATGAATGTGACCAGCTGGCAGGTTTTAGCAGAATGTTCTTTTTCAATTGGATTGTCAGTTGACTGCAGCTATTTATAGTCATGGTCAGATATGGTGCACTACGAATAAGTTAGTTAAGTAGACAAATTACTGAACTAATATATGTCCCAAAAATCTAACACTTTATCAGGTTGGAGACACTGACAGGTGAAAGCTTTTCATGTGCATAAAAAGCTTCAGTCGGTGCCTTTCTATCTCATTCTCTTTTGGAAGTTTGCATCCAGTCTTTTCTCAACCTTTGCTAGGATTGCAGAAGCAAACTGCAGTTGAGAACTAAACCTGGTCATTATGGAAACGTTTTCCTGACTGTGTCTTATGACACATCCCTTAGCGAGCATTTAGGTGCTTATCTCATAGGCTTTTTTTTTTTTTTCCAAAGTATTCATATAAATACATATCGCAGATATGCCAGAGATAATCCCAAGTTACAAGAAGAATGGTGTGCCAAACCCAAGCCACATGAGGCCAAGGAGGAGCTGCCCCTGAGTGAAACTTCTCTATCAGCTTTCAAAGCTTCTCTATCAGCAGAAGTCAGCATGCCACTAGCATGCAGATTATTTTCAGGAGAACTGATGCTTTGCTGAGTCTAAACTAATCCATCACAAGAGGTGGTTTAGAAACTTCACATCTGTGGGTTGGTTTGTTAGTTTTTAGCTGAGCTGCCACATCAGGAAGTTTTAAACGGAGGGTGTTGTGTGAAACTACCGTGTTGCAAAGTGCAAGGCTTAGAAAGCAAAGCCTTTGCGACATGTTCTGATGCTGTGACCTGCAGGAGATTTTTGCCCTCATGATAGTACTGTGTTCAGAGATGCTCTCTGCATCCTCATATGGTTTGCGTGAAGCATTTCCAAAAATAGTTGCGAGGCTAATCAGCTTTATTGTAAACCAACCTGGGGCCTGAGCCTGCTCCAGTTGGGATCTCCAGCAAACCAGTTCTTGACCTCGGAGAGTGCAAGATTTGGCCCTTGGCATGAGCATGGAGCTGTCTGGTACACCTACAGCTTTTTTTATTTAGTGCTGATATTTCACATATTGCTTTACCTAACACGGGAGTGCCTTCGGTTCAATTTCTGCCAAAGCATTTACAATTTTAGGAAATGCTGCATTTTTTAATGGGGGTAGGGGGAGGAGGGAAGAAGGGAGACGGTGCACAAAAAAATTACAAAGCTATTAACTACTATTGTTTGCATTTAAAACAGACACTGGTATGGATATAGTTTTATGTTTTTCTATGTACATAGTGAAGAGTGTACTATTATAGACTTTTTCAGTATTGAAAACAAGAGAGATTGTAAACAAGAAATACTTTATCTTTTTATGAGGAAAATCACTCTGAAGAAAACCTTCTTGATTTGCCATATAAACTGTATATCCTGAAAGATGTCTGTTCACTTAGAGTTATTAGTCCCTAATCCAAATACATTGCTGATCCAAGACATTTACATTGTTGTTATACGCTTACAGATATAACTGACACTTTTTTTTAATTCTGCATGTACATTAAAGACTATAATAAAAAGATGTTTAATTATAGCTCCTGTCTGACTTCTTTTTCCTTGAAAGTCATGTGAACGAATCTCATGTTATTAGGAAGAAAAGCCCAATATTTCTTGATAAAGAAGCAGAAAGCGATGTCATTTGTTTCTCAAGAAAGAACGTGCAAAACCGTCTCATTTGTGGTTCAGGATCTGGCTCAGTAAGCTTCTTCTCAACAAAAAAATGTCATATTTTTTCCCCAAGTAAATATTTTCTGCTGCTAAATAAGTAGGCACTAGGACTAGTGAATACAGCATTGAATAGGGAGCCTAAGCTTGTTTAAATGTTTGGTGTTCCTCAGTTTCCATACATTTCAAATTAGGA
>NW_008824806.1:831486-840401 GCF_000699105.1 Pygoscelis adeliae | reverse complement strand
TTTAATATCCAATAAACAGAATGATATCATAATATAATGAGTTGTTTATAGTTCATTTTACATAAAAGGTTTTGGCCATCCAAAATTCAGTCCTGGATTGTCCTGATGATAGCTCATCAGTTAAAATTGTTTAAAGTTTTCTTTTTCAGTTCAGTGGAAACAGGATTGTTCCTTATGAAAGCTCATTAGCCTAAGCATTTAATGTATGGAAATAGGGGAATGACAGTTTTTATCCAGCTATGTATAGACCTAACTTGTGACAGGACAGTTCTTTTCTATGGGGTTATTGCACAATACCTGTCACACTGTTAAACTAGTACACAGAAGTCCAATAAATCAGGCTATTACATTTTGGCCTATAAATCTATTAACCGTATTTTAACGTTCAAATGGCAGATACCAGCTTAAGGTAGTCTGTCATATGTTTTCCAATAGCAGAATGGTGTATTTAATGGTAGTTAATAGTCCAATGGTAGCAAATAGTATATTGAATTGAACTATGTGAGAAAATTTAAAATATTTTAAAAGGTAAGAGGGAGGTTGTAATATGAAAGTAAAGCAAATGAGCATTCTGGTATTCAAAAACACCTTGCTTTTGCAAAGAGCCTGATAGATTCAGGACAGACACATCTATTTATCTTAACCATTTATAATGTCATGTCTCCAAGACTCTTCATGGGAGAGATGTGCAGATTCCCCCTATGATTGCACTGTCCTTGGCGCTTCGCTGGGCAGTGGTCGCAGGGCTGCGACTCATTCACTCAGGTGAATCTCATACCTGTGCTCCTGCCAGGCTCTCAATGCCATAACACTCATGATCAATACCACAGTCACGATACACCCCATAGCAAGACCCAGGTTTGTCTACTAGGGGACTAGAGATTAGCTGTTAGACAATGGCATCAGGCAACCTCCTATCATGGCTGTAAATGTGGTGTAGACTGTCTTACACTACTAGATATTAAAGTCAGTGTCATAAGCTGCCTCAGGACCTGTGGGTTCAGGTGGGCTCAAGCTGAACAGTTCTTGGCTGTCATTGGTCACTCTTCTCATCTTCTGAGTCACCAGTTCTTAAATTGTGCCATGTAGCTTGAACTGTTTTCCTTTGAATAACCTGAGACAATGTATGGGGGAGCTGGATGCTCCAGTTAAAACCAGCTGGAACACCCGAGTTTTGAGAAATGAGAGAGTGTGAACTGCTTGGCTGTGTGGTTGATCCCTCTGAATTTGATTGTTTAAGAACACTAAATACAGAAATTTTTTAAAAATATATTTATTGGAATGAAGTTGCAACAAGATATAATGACAAACCATAGGCTTTTATTAATGATGGAGAATTTCCATAGCTGCACCTTTTGACCCTCTCTTAGGTTAAACTAGCACTCTTGTCTGTTCACTTGTTTGTTTTCATTGCCTTGTGTGTCTGCTGCATCCTCCTCTTTTTTTTCCTCATCTCCTGAGTAGGGGGAAAGAGGCACAGAATAAAAGTCTTTGCTGAGCTAGACACCTTTGCTATCTTCATTTGTGTCTTACAAACCTTAAGTCTTTCACTTTGTGTTATCTGACACTGGGACACCATGTGGTACAGGTTATGTTAATTCTATCTTGCTTTCTTCTGTGGAATTTTTAATTAAAATTTCAATTTTCTAGTACAACTAGCACATCCTGTCTTCAAGATGCTTTTCTATATTATGGCCTTCTGGAGGCACGGTGGTAAAATGTTGTACATTTGATAACTATGACAATATATAAATGCACAGTGTTCTCACTAGATTTGTAACTGCTTTTACTGAGGATGGCAAAAGTGGAAGAGAGTGATTAGACCCAATACAAGCCTGTGTCCTCTCTCATAGTCAAGGCACATTTTAGTGTTGATTGAAGATACAATCCACAAAAGGCCCTAGGCTCAATGCCAGTAGGTAATTTGCTTTTGTTCCGAGAACCTGAATGTACATAGTCCTGCAGACACCTGAATTTCCTAGCACATAATTGTCAGTAAAACTCACTGTAAGGGTGCCCAGGTCACATCTACGCACTGCTGAGACGTACAAATGAGATGTTCCTCTGGCTGCCACGTTCTCCTGCAGAAACTGGAGGTGATCACCCAAGGATGGCTAACAAGAGCTAGGAAATGGTGCCTCTCTGAGTCTTGTAGTCTAGCATCTCACTCCTTGAGATAGAGGAGACTTAAACTCACCTCACTGCACTTCCAGGTGTAAACTTAAGCTGTTCACTGCTCAGTGTGCTAACTACTAGGGATACAATTTTTATAAGCCCAATTCTCCTTGTGTGCTGTGCAGGAACTAACCATAGACCCCTAATGTGGCATGATGACTTCCAGGAGGTGCCAGGTTGCCTTAAAGGCACTACCTGAGCTTTGTGACACCATTATTGGTCTAAACTCTTCAGAACTCAGATTTTCTCTTCCATCAAGTGGTCGTCAGTGCAGAGGGAAATAAAGGCATTATGGTCTCCAGTTCTAGCACTTCTAGAGATAATTCTGTTTTCCACCTTGAAAGACTAGGGACCTAGGCTGAAGGTTGTTCTGTTTTCTGCAGACTGACAGCAGCTCTCAGGGGTTGTTTTGGCGCCCAGGGATTAACTTAAATCTAAGTCTGCGACCTTCTCCTTTGATCACATCTCTGAACCTTTATCCACAACATGGAGTACCTCTACAGCGCATCTAGACACTGACAATCTTCTCCTGGCTAGTTATTCTGAGCTACAAAATGCTTTACACCAGAGGATCAGCTCAGAGGAACCTTAAAGGACCAAGGGATGTGTAGTTGTGAATGGCAACTATGAGAATATAGGCGTTCATCTGTGACTATTACTTATCAAAACATTCAGCCTGCCCATCTCCAGCAACTGCCGCTCCAGATGTAGCTTGCCAGATGTACGTGTTGCCAGAAATCCTACTGGCAGAAAATCCAAAGCGAAAAAAGTGACATGGAAACTAAATAGTTGGTGCTAAGAGAAAAAAAAAGTACATCAAAAGGAGCAGCTATATTCTGTAGAGAGAACGACAGGATGAGAGAATCTCAGGGGTCTGCCTTGCATACTGAAGCAATGAGGAGAAGCTCTGCACAGCAGGTGCATTTCCATCTAGCAGTGATAGATGGAGACTTTTGGAAGGAAAAAAGGAGAGGGATGACTCTTCATACATTTCTTCAGTTCCTCAGTTCCTACCTGTAACATTTTGCAGGTAAATTCTGAACCAAAAGAGAATCCTACAGGAGAGCAAATATGAACACTGCAGTGATAGGCACCAATAGAGACAGCAATAAGCAAAGCATTAAAGTATCATCAAGATGTGCAAATTCCTACTTAAGTGTGGCTTGCCTTGAGGGGGAATGACCATAGGTATGGTCAGATAGAACTATGTTTAAATGCACTGACAAGCCAGCTCAGAACTTACCTTGGACGTGGTATGTATGACCAGATTCGCACAACGGGAGCTTGGCTGGGCAGAAAACCGGGCCTGGAAGCTGCTTCCCATCCTGGAGAAGCACACTGAAAAGCAGGCTGGGGAATTACCCTGTGCTGCAAGCAGCAGTCAGACTCATGCAGGAAAACTCTCCGCATGCAATCCCAAAGCCCAACCCAAATCTGTTGGTGGGCAATACAACACAGCCTGTGTTCCCTGCGATAAGCATATGATGCCTTGCCAGACTACTCATTTTATAGTTATCTATCTCGCTGACAGAAATCCTCTGTTGTAGTCTAGATTACTTGTAGGACAGTAAATACCCCAATAATAGGAACTGACAACTGAATGGAGCATATGAGTTCTTGTAGGTTTAGACAAGTGCCTTTGACGTTTGTTCATACTTTGTCATCTCCTGACTTTTAATCTTCTGGCTTGTACAGTATTTTATCTCTTTATTTCATGATGTGTAGACTCCGATTCAACCGTTACAGACATCTGTCAATTCAGCTGTCTTCTGTTAACAAGAACAGGTGTTGTTACTCCCTATTAGACAATGATTCAACTACATTTGGAAGCAGCTAAAATTCTGCCTATTTCATCCGTGCTGAGTTTCTGAAATGGTCCAAAGTACCCTGTGAAAAAAAGATGCTTAGGGACAAAAAGCTGGAGCTGTTTTTGTCAGATTTTAGCAGGACTGGATCTTTTGGTCTGAATTTGAGTGTCTTTGGAGCATCATTTCTATAGTTAAAAAAAAATCCTTTGTGTATCTCTAACAAGCATCCTTTGAGGAAGGTGTCTGAAAATGCAGATTTACTCTTCTAGGTTGCAGAATTGTCTGACCAAATACCAGTATTCAGCACAGAGAGGTTAAAGCCAGCACAGCCCAGCTCTTCAGTGGAGCGGGGAAAGCCTTTCTGTTGCGGAGTTCTCCAAAACACTTGGACCTCTCCACATACCAGTTTACCCCTTCCTGGCTGAGAGACTAAAAATTTTACAGTTGAAACTATCCTGTTGGTGGATAGTCATCCAAAATAAGAAAAAAAATAACAATCTTAATTGTCTATGACCTGTTGAATCATGGATTATTGAGGACTGAAACTCAAAGCAACTCTGTCGCTGATGGCAACAAGAACTGGGCTTAAATGCAGAGGGATTCCTCTTAGCACTAGCAAAAGCCTCCAGTTTGAACCCTCACCTTGCGTCCTGGGGACATTGAACCCTGACTCTCTTGATAAGCAATATTTCTCATTTAGAAGATTAAGCCTGTACAGAGACAAGGGAAAGTAAAATAAACTTGGGAAGAATTAACAGTGCTGAATTAATCATATATTTGTATTAGCAACAATTAAAGGCACATGCTGTACTTCTTTGCACTAAACTTTTTACTCAGTTTCACAGCCACAACCATGATACTTGCCTCAGCTATTGCCCTTTTGTGGTCACTACTGACATTTCAGCTAGCCCTTCTCCCTATTTCACCATCAGTGGTTACATCACCACGATATCCAGGAATTCCTTCATTCACATGGACATGTCGCTAGCTCATAGGGATGCTCAGACCTACCTCACTTGTTTCAAGAGACTTACAGGGAATTCACAGAGCCCTGCTTCTCTGCTCAGCAGCTTCAGCTCCAGGTATTTCTTTCCCTCCAAAGCCACTTCCGTGTTAGCTCATCACAATGTCTGCAGGAGGTCTGCAGCTTGGAGGAGTCTGAAAGAAAGTCCTTGCCCTGTTTCTGTTCTGATCTCTGTTCTACTCTGCCTCCATTTCAGCATGAACTTCCAGCAGTTATGTAGATGATTCTGGATAGAAAGCTTATGCAAATAAAATCACTCTCTAGCTGCCCTTCCCCCTGTTCAATAGTGTTTCATAACCTTCTCCTAGGTGGAGCTTAAATGCTTTTTTTGTCTCTGTTTACAAACACCAGCTAGAAGCAAAAAGCCTTTATTTCTTTAAGGAAACCACATTGAAAGTGGCTAAAAACTACTAGCTAACCATTTTATTGCTCTCTGTTGAGTCCTAGTACTATGTTTCCAAATGCCCATCAGATAATGACCAATGTCGTCAGATAATACCGGTGTATTAGATCCAGTTCTTTCAGTATATGATGCTACTTGCCATGAACGCTGAGTATGTCAAATGCAAATTTTAAATTGCTCCCCAAAACTAAGCTGTCCTGCTGGGTTACTGAACACTGCTATTGATGAAAGTCCATTAAGAAATGACACTTTTGTCTTAAGAAATAACCATTTATCTGTCAACCAAGGATATGTGGGTAGTTGCAGCACTCCAGATGAGCAGCCATGTTGATCCCTTTTCATGGCACATACTATCAAATTTCAGTATGTGTGAACACCAAATGATTTTCTGAGGCAGAACATAAGTCTCTTAGAAGCTTTACAGTCAGTGACTTAATTCTCCATAAAGAATGTAACAGGTGCAAATAGTTGGCATAAGGCATGTCTGAATATTTCTAAAGACAGTTCAATAGTCTCAGAAAAGGGCATGAAATGGAATCATTCTCACAAAACAAGGTGTCTGTTTCCAGAATAAATATTGGTACACACAACAGAAGTAAAAATGCTTTATATTGCCCTACAGAAATATCTATCCCATGTCTCCTCAAAAGACTGGCTCTCGTAGTAAAGAAATAAGCTGCAGGATTTTTTAGTTCTTACCTCTTCCAACACTGATACCATTGTTCTGGTAATTTCTGTGTTGTGTGGACCTAGGACTGAAACTGGAACCACTTCTGCCATGCAAACCTTTCCATAGCCAGAGAGTAGTGATGTGATCATGGTGAATCCAATGTGAATTTAAACTCTGTACTCTGTGGTGCTCTAGTGTGTGGCACTTCTCATGGCAATAAGCTCTGTTTATCTAACTAAAGTTAGATTGATTTATTTTGCATTTCTCTTATTGGCAACTTATTTGCAGTTAAACACAAAAAAATGCAGAAAAGAATAAGTGTAATCTAAAAATTTTGACTGAAAAATTTGTATAAAATACAAATTTCAAGGCTGCTAATCCATGTAGTCACCACAGCTATTGTATAAAAATCTTGGGTTTGGTTTCTAACAGAAATATTACAGCAAGCCACGAAGTCACATGGAGGTTGTACAGTGCAAGAGTAAATCATCAGCTAAAAAAATATGTCCTGACCAAAATGGTAATCCAGCCTGACCATAAGTCTGTCTTAATCAAGTATGGTCTCTCGTACAATTTGCTGGGAAAACTTATGTATTTGACACTATGTAAAAGCCTTGCTGAGAATGGGCCTGATTCATAAAAATCTTTGGTCACGGTGCCATTACCATTGTGTAATGAATCCTGCATGGAGGTTGAAGGTGGAAACCAGGATCAGAACAAATGTCACCTCTCCACTGGTGGATGCCTTGGGGTTTGTGTCTCCAGGCAGCACGGAATAGCTTTGAGACGAATGGAGAACAGGGAGCTCTTGGGGAAGTCAAAGCTGAGCCTGAAGTTTGAGATCTGGCCCCTTGCTACTCCCACACAGCTCTATAAAGCGCCTGAGGAGGGGACAAGGGCTCCCCGCGAGAGCTGACGGGAAGGGAGCCAGCACCTCACCGAGAGCTGTGTCGCCGTGTCAGAGCGGGGCACGGCTGATAGACCCCGATAATTTGTGTTCACCACCACTCTTCCACAGCCACACGTGTTGACTGGTCCCAAGCAGGGGCTGAGCAACCTCACAGGAACCTAAAAATGCCTCTGGCTCACTGATTAACCTCTATGGTGACATGTAGTATAATTTAGGATGTATTTTTCTGGCTCCCATGACATCAGAACCCTTCTGCTGTTGTATATAATTATAAAAATGTCCCTCTGACTTCTTGTTGCTGAAAATACACAAGCTGTTTTGTTTTCAAAAAAACAACATGTTCTCTCCCTCTTGTTTTTCTATTTTTGGCAGGTTCTACCACGAAAACTGTGGCGATTACTACAGCTGAGAGCTGGAGTAAGGCTTAAGATGACACCCTCTAGCATGGAGCTTTATAAAGGTATCTAGCCTCTAGCTTCCCTCCCAGGATTAATACTGGGTCTTTTTTATTTATATAGTACTCCCAAGCAGAAGATGACACACACTACTTGTTTGTAACTGGTGCTGTCTAAGATCTTACTAGCCTTAACCACAGAGTAAACTATCACTGCAGAGGGAGATGCACAGCGGCAGAAAGGGAGTAGGCACTGAAATACACCATGCAGGAGCCTGAGTAATGGGCAAAAAATGGGAGTGTAACCCTATGACCATATTTAGTTTCCACATGTGAATCTTGGCTGGCTGAAACCTACCCCGAATGCCAGTGAAGCCTGAGAAGCTGGAAATCTTTCTCTCTGTGCATACAAGCAGAGTCATGACTCATGCAGAAGAGAAACAGTTTTCTTTTGCAAGAGGAACATTTTTCCTTATTGACCAGGGAGACACCCGAAAATAGCTTTGCTTTCTGAGTGGTTCTGTCAATTCACAGCAACGCTGTGGAGGTATGAAAACCAAAGAAGCATTTACAGCTCCAGGAATTTGCTAGTAAGAAGTAGAAATCTCTGTTTAAAAGACAGCCAGCCAAATTCACTATGTATGTCAACTCCTTGAAGACAATGAATTAAACCGAGGGTAACTCGGACTATTCAATAAATTCCAAATGTCAGCCAAAGAAATGAAATGAAGGATCAAATAATATTAATGCAAGATATTTAAAATGCCGTGCAATTTAATCTCTTTGAGTAGGGAGCTCAGTGTATAATCTCATTTGCTCTGGGCTTTATTTCTGATGCAATACATTTTCAGCACAAAAGTGAAGAAGCATTAAACTTCTGTGAAAGACAGAGCTCTCTCGATCGCAAAAGGGTGATGTTTCTTGGAAAGGAAAGGCACTTCCGAGAATCCCAGATTATTGGAGTTTGTTTCCACCAAAGCTGTTGGAATTTTCCGAGTTACTTCAATGGAAACTGAAGTAAGCCAAGGAAAATCCCACCCCACAGCGAGGGAGAACATCATTAAAAGGTACTAGTAACCAGAGCAAGGCAAACAGGACTGATGTTAACGGTTGCTTTTTTCCTCTCCTGATTTGCTCCGGTGACCCTTTTCTTCTAACGGTTATGAATGACACTGACCTAAACCGGGCGAAAATTAGGCCCTCATCAGCCAGACCGAGCTCACCGAGCCTAACACGCCTCCCACCGTGCTCACCTCGCTGCCGTCTCGCTTTCTCTACGGCACGACATTCTGCCCGCGGAAGCGGCAGCAGCGGCAGCGCCGGGGCGGCGGCTCGGGGGCAAGGCAAAGCCTTCCCCTGAAAATACCCCTTCGTTTTTTCTTTAAACCCGTGACGGCACGCCGTACGCAATATTTTGGTTTTTTACGCTTAATGAGGCGGGATTTCCACTCGGAAAACGCCCTAATGAACGACACCGGCAAAGCACCCCCCCGGCTGGCTGGGCCGGCCCCGGGGGCCCCGGCGCCGGGCG
>NW_008824806.1:821073-831436 GCF_000699105.1 Pygoscelis adeliae | reverse complement strand
CACCACCTCCTCTCGGCGGGAAGGGTAGAGGGAAAACGCTCGTTTGGAGCTCAGAAAGGAAATGGGGTTGATCCTGCTCAAGCCCATCGTTTATTTAACAAAACACCCCAACCTACACCTAGCAAGAGGGCTCTGCTCTGCTCCCTCTGACTAACAGGAGGGTTGAGGATGCCTTTAAAATTATCCATCAGCTTACGTGATGTCCGGGATAAAAACGCTTCAGTGGCTAGAGGCAATATTCTGATACGAGAAATCAAGTCTAAATATGAGAAATCAAAATAAACAGACTGTAACACGCCAGCTCCAGGAACCAACTTTGTAAAAGCACATTACTGGAGTTCCTTCCACTTGCATTTCATCTGGTGAAACAAATGTTTGTCGACCACTTTATCAGTGGAAATGTACCCTTTGCTTTCACTCTAATAGAAGTGTTTCAAAAAGTCATCTATTACCGTAAGTGTGGAGGGGAGAGTAATTGCATAAAACCCTCCCCTGAGGATGGCAAAAATGGATCCGGCAGAATTCTGCTTTGACTGAAATCAGCACCGGGCTTTTCGCACCAGGGAAGTGCAGTCAAAAAGAAAACAAGGAAAGCAAAAATTAGACAAGCAGACCTCCCACCTGCTAATCACTGACAGCAGAGGGATCAAGCCAGAGCAAGCTTGAAAAGAGGTTTTTTTTTTTTTCTTCTGCCTGTCTTCCCTGGAAATTTTGGCTGGGATTGAGCTGAGCCAGAGGCTCCAGAAATGCCAGGTATTGCTGTAGTAATGGCAACACACCAGGTGAACCTGCTTTAGTCCTGCACTGTGCTTACCAGTACGGCACAAAGCAGCCACCCTGATGAGTCCTATGGAGTAGATAAAATATATTCCCCGAGGGAGATGGTAGTTTTACCTGTAACCGCTATTTTTTACAAGGATATGTGATCCTCTAAGGGAACAAGAGTGTCTTGAGAAGCCCAGTCCTCTGTGTCAGAAGCAGCAGTGCTGCTGGCCGGCGAGCTTAGGCAGCACCATGGTTGCTTGAGTTTTGGAGGAGTAACAGGCAGGGTAACACCGAGCTTAAGCTGTTGCTGGTTAACATCTGGCTGTTTCATGCTGCTTCCAATATCATGAAGCAGCCCTAGGCCTCAACTCACCGGCTGGGTTAAATCAAGCAGGCAGATCCTCTGTTTTCAGAGCCACACTAGGCATCAGGAGCAGATTGGTGACTCTGGCACAATATCTATTAATAAATAAAAGCATCAGGCTTTGCATTTGAATAGGCCCTTTTCTTTGGCAGATCTCAAAGTAATTTCTAAAGAAGGGCAAACGTTATTATCTCCATTATGGGGCTAGGTTATATGACAAGCTCACAGTCGGGGACTGGGCGAGATCTTGGCTCCACAACAAGCAACAGCTGCTCTCCTTGGTTAAATGCCACACACCAGCAGTCCCGAAAGTTGTCAGGTCCTGGCCAAGCACACAAAGCCCCTTAGCCAGATGGGCAAGAGCAAGCGCTGGAAAGCTGGTCCCTTTACACAGTCTGTTCTTGAGGTAACTAAAACTTCACAGAAGACTTGTCCAGAATCGCAAACAAGCAGCGACAGTTTTTAACATGACCTGCCTTTTATTTAGTTTCTCTTGCTTCCCCATACTCAGTTTTGAAATAGTCCTCACTTTTCCTTAGGCAGGGATCCAAACTTACCTGTTGCAGGGAAGAAATACTCTTTTTTATTTGAAAATGTCCTGTTGGGGAAAGTTTTGAACCTGTTTCCATTTTGTGGGTTTGCTACAGGCTTTTGGATACTTCTACAACTCTTGAAAACACGGCATCCTTGCAGAAAGACTACCCTGCAGGTAGCCTGCTTCACATGCATGCTTCATATGTAAACAGCACATATAAACATCATAGCTGATGTTTTAGGTATTGGGTCACGTTATATGTTAAACAAAGGACTTATCACAATCATTTCTGATGCTTAGTCAAGATGTCAAGCCAGCATCTCTCCCAGATCCCTTTGCAAAATATAAATAAAATGTATTTCTAGTTAATAGTTCATTAAATTACTTTGACACATACACATTAACTTGGCCTTTTAGCTAGTGAACCAGAGCAATGCAAACTACGGTTTGCAAACCACAGCACGGGGTAATATGCACCTTTACGTGAGCCGTTCTGTGCATTCATTAGCAAAGAGAAGAAAGCTGCTTCCCGGCACAGGGGTGGTTCAGAAGTTACACATGCACGACACAAACACGTACATACAACAAAAACAGGCTCCTGCCATTGGATACTGGCATTTGTTACCATCTGACAGCTGCTCTGAACCAGATGGGAAACAGCCATTCCAGTTCTGCTCTAAGCCACATCCCAACACCAGCATCACCACAGCCTCCCAGGCTGGCATCTCAACCGAAAGGCAGCAGGGCAAGTGGGCAAAGGAGCCAAATCCCCCCCACTGCCGATGCCACCCATTCAGGAAAGGATTGAGGCATATTGGGGGGCGGGGAGGGAGAGAAACAAGGAGCAGTGGGCTTTCAGATGCTGCACTTGGAAAGCTATGACCACATTCGTTCTGTACACAGGGAACGTCTGGGTCCAGTGTTGACAATCTGGCAGCGACTGAAAGCTGTCGAGTTAGCTCAGACATGATAAACAGAAGAAAAAAAAAGTAACAAGTCATCACCAAAAGCAGCAGTTCCCAACCCATGAGTCAAGTCTTCTTAGTGAGGCATGACAGCATTAAAGATAAGATAAAGAAGAGAGAGCAGAGGTACTGCTGAGACTGAAGAAGAGAAGAGAGAAAACTTAAGTTTATTACATTTCTTCATTCTCTTTTTCACTCCCAGGTTCAAATCTCAGAGAAAAAGAACATGCTGTTTGGTGGTAAGGAAATATAGTGCTGTAGGTCTCCAAAGGCAGGGACCCCGAGGAGTCATGGGTCGTGGGGTGATGGAGGAGAGGAGGAAAAGAGATGATAATGGAAAGCTACAGCTATGAGGCGTGCCTGAGACAGATTGGGGATTACTGCCCTAAAAAAAAGTATTAATTCAAAGCATTTCCATATTTAGAATGGTAAAATCAGCCAAATCCAAAACATTCTTATTAAAACATGGAGCTGGATTCAGCTCCACCCAAAGCCCAGTGAAATTCTCACAAACAAAAAGAAAAAAATTCTCAGCCCTTAAAAATAAGTATTGGCAGTTATTTCCCCTAAATTGTATCATTCTGGTACCCTACACAAGGATAAACTGTAAGTTCATCGTATGTAAAAAATCCAGCTTAAACAGAGACATTTAGAACATAGTAGGAGTTTACTTCTATACATTTTTATGTATATCAGCAATTTGATACTCATAAAAAACCTTTCTGTTCTATAAATAAGTGTGCTTCCCCAGATCCATCAAGTTACTGATTGTCCTAAGTGTATCAAAGCCAAAAAAGGGAAAGCTTTAATCTGAGTATCCTATTAGACTTCCAAGACCCTTTTGGTGAGGGTAAAACCTGTTGCACTGGATAATAAACAACTTGCAGTTTTGCTTAGTCCAAATTTGTGTCTGGTTTATGTCTTAATAGCTACAAACTGGCCAAAATGCACCAGGTTTTGCCTTGGGTTTATCTTTCCTTTCACAAATACCATGGGGGAAATCATCAAAAATTGGGTATTAATTGTTCATTGCCTGGACCCTATTGTTTTTACTCAGCATATTCATACTCCTTTGGGGATAGCTGCTTTAAATTCCATGTCAGGCTTACCAGTGCTGTAGCACTGATGTCCTGTTTGTCTGCCCAGCAGTTCCAGCACAGTAGAGATGTTAGCTGTTGGCCCTGCCCCTGTACTAAAAATCAGATGATTTCATCATTTGCAAGATAATCATCATTCACCTGCAGGATCAGAGGCAAGCCCATAAATTCAAGGGGATTGTATTTCATTGGCTTTGGGGTTAGTCTTGCGTCCACAGTTCCTCTACTGAAGCTTCCCTCCAGGATCTGTGCTATTAAATGCCTGTGCTGTTTATAGTTCACATATTCTAGTCCACTCCCTTTAATGCCTTTCATCCAGTGTGGGCCATGTCTAGACTTGAAAAACCTGCTTGCAAGGAAAATTGTGGTCATGAAACATATAAAGAGAACGACTGTTAGGTTCAGTTCAGTTTTTGCTTTTCTGGAGTCCCAGGACTCAGCTCATCAGATAGAAAAGCTTTTCTCCTATGTTAGCAAAGCAAAAGCCAGCAAGCTTCAGTGGCCTACTACAAACACCTGTCCTTAGACAGCTGTCCTCCCAACTGCTTTAGGCATCTATCGTAGGATGGGATTTCTACAGAGGGAGTCTCTACACCTGTATTTTTTTCACTGACTACAGAAAGAGCCAAGACGACAATCTTGGACTAGCCTGACTTTACAATGGCCAACAACAGGTGAGATGGATCCCACCCACTGGATCCAGAGATGTTCTTCAGTGCATTGGGAGCATGACACTGCTTGCAATACGAGTAAAGAGTTCAGTCAGGCAAAAGCTTTTTTTTTTCCTTTCAAAATGGTGGAGCATCATCTTGAATTCATTTCAGAAAATGGAAACCTAAAATAAATGTGCTCCACTGGGAAGCAGTGCTGCCTTCCTTACACAACGTATGATTCAAACGGCAGGCTGCTGAAGAGTATTCACATGCAGATAGAGACATACTGCATGCAGAAGAACAAACCACAACATTAGGTCATCTTCGTGTAACACAGACAGGAACATACTGCACATATATGAAGAGATGAATACATTAACCTGCTTGCATGCACACAGACACACGCACCTTGTTTGTACAAAGATGAATGATATTACCCTCAATATGCAAACAAATACACACAAACTGAACATGCAGCCTAGACAGGAATGAACAATTAATATAAATGGCCTGAACACATACTCATACACACAGAACACACATATACAAGTAATAATCTATGATTTTTTCAAATGCTAATAACTAAAAAAAACTGTACTCAGGCACAGAATATAGCCAGTGAAATTTTCTGTGCCTCAATGACTGATGTGGTGACAATTTGGGTCTCAGCAGGTGGAATTAGAAAGAAGAAATCAACAAATGGCATAGGAAAATGCACTTGTTGAAGGTATCACTTTGATGTGTATCAGGCAAAATGAGACACGACAGCCATGCACTGACCGAAAACCTTGGGAGGCTTCTTCTGCCTCAGAAGTCATAAGAGCAAAAAGGGCGCTGCAATGGCAGCCCTGGCAGGGTGGAGGCACCAAGCAAGCTTGCCTGGGCCGCGGCCAGGTCACGGGGCTTGCGACAGGTATGAAAATTATCACTTACACTGCCGGAACTGTCAGATAGAGGGAACAGAGATGTCAAGTATCAGGCAGAAAAACAAAATGGAAAATCATGAGCCATGATAACATACCCACAACTTCTGGGGCAGGTGCAGGTGTTGGGGCCCTCCGCACCGTTCCCCACTGCTGCGGGGAACTCGGGCCTCGCAGGCCCAGGAGGGTAGGGGTGGGGGTGATAAAATCAGAGGGGATAAAATCAGAAAGCGAAGCTGTGCACAACAATCTCTGCTGTCAATTGACTTTCCCCTGGAAAATATGCACGCACGGGGAGGTGCAGACAACAGAGCTGCTGTCCTCTCCAAAAGGACGCTTGCCCTGGGGCGGTACTGCTGCAGGGAATGCAGCTGGGTGCTTGAGGGGCGGTCGTCAAAGCTGCAGGAAAAGACCACGTTTGTCTGAGAAGATGGGTGACCACAGTAAGCTGTATTCATGCAAAATTATTGTATTCAAAAGTTAGATGTGGAGAAAGTGCTGCGAGTCAGTGTTAATTCAACTATTTGAGGGTGGTGAAGCACTGGACCAGGTTTCCCAGAGAGGTGGTGGATGCCCCATCCCTGGAAACATTCAAGGTCAGGCTGGACGGGGCTCTGAGCAACCTGATCTTGTTGAGGAGGTCCCTGCTCATTGCCGGAGGGTCGGACTAGCTGACCTTTAAAGGTCCTTTCCAACCCAAACTCTTCTATGATTCTATATGGAAAAACACCTGGATCCCACAAAATAACTGTGGATGAGATTTCTAGGCCCACAACAAGGAAGACTTAAGGGGATTTATCAAGGAAAAGTGACAGATGTTTGTGGACTGAAAAGCAATGGAGAAGTAATATTTTCCACATCAATAATAAAGACCTTTTACTCTGTGCTTTTACCTGAGCAGATCAATAAAGGTTACAAATGTTCTGGATAGAGCAATATATTCTAGCCTAAGTTCACTGTTCAAAATGCCAAAAGTTTAGGCAGAGCGCCAGGTTTAATAAAAATGAAATAAAAGCCATGGTTTGACTAAATCATTCTTTTGGATTTCTAGACAACATTATAAAGTGTTAGTGGCTACAGTAAAGAGCACGTCAAGGGCATGATTCATGGCTGTTTTACTCCAGTTGTACACTGGCTGAACATCCCTGGACTCAATAAACACCACAGTGAATCAGACATGAAAGCTGTCAAGAGAAACGAAACACAAAATGCAATGATCTTTATCACTAATCTGGCTATTATCGTAGTACACAGATCCTGAAATCGCGATGAAGGATCTTTGTGTCAGGCACATTGCTACCAGTTTTGCGATTTGATTGCAATTTTTGTTTTCCTTGCCTTTCTTCCTTAAGCTCCCTGGTCCTCAAGTCATACGATTAAATAAAAACTGGTGGTTTTGTGTTGTTGTTTTTTAAAAGGGACTCTCTGGCCCTCGTAGGGCTGCTGGCAAAACCTGAATAATGAAGTTCAGAACTGCGAGAGACAAATAAAAAGAAACCATGGTTTTATTGTCGCTGTTTTTGAATGCTTCTGATTTTAAGCTACTGTTATCCTGGGAGGCCTTGATACATCATTTGTGGAGCCTGGAGCACTCACTGCCCTGCAATGTATGTGGTCGAGATTTAATATTTCAGAGTTAGGTACCGCCTGTTAGACTCCGAAACAGTTAGAGTTAAGGGAGCATGACCTAAATAAAGGCAGCAGAGGTCAACATGGAAAATAACAAGACAAACCAGTAGCACAGACCTACCTTGATGATTTAAAACCTCACTTTGCTGGATTTATTGCTGAGGCCATTAGCTGCTATGCCCAACTACAAAAACTAATGAGACCATTAAGGGGAAAACTAAGGAAAGACAGAGACAACTTGACTTTTTTTGTAACTTACTGCTTGTAACTAGGTTGTTAAATTGTTAACATTGCCATTTAGTACGCATTTACTGGATTTAGGTAACCTTGTTGCCTGGACTTTGGAGCTATTAATACAATGCAATGGAGGGATCTCCTAGTTAACACAGCAGATAGCTCAGTCTACTGGGACGAATTAAGACCCTGATTCTCTTGATAAGAATCGTGCTAAAGGCCATGATTCCCATGTTGAAAGAAATTATAGGAAACGTTTGGCTAATTAAATTCAGATCAGTGAGCTATCAACAGACAGTTTTGGAAGTCGCTTGTTGTTAAGTGTAAAACACATTCGACAAATAGTTGTCATCAGCACTGATTCATGATGCAGTCCGCAGCTTGCGGACTTTTTGCTCATATCATCCTCATCTTCCCAAGGTATAGGATGTTCTGCAGTATCCTGAAACAGTTCAATGCAAATTGTAGTTTCCAGGATGGGTTCATGCTTAGAGGCTTTTCACTGATGCTGTCTGTAAGAGGTCTGCTTGGACACCAGCAGCCCGGGGCCCTGAAGCCTGGATGGAGATTCTGCAGGTGCTTTAAGAGCCTGGTGATCCTAAAAAGACTTGCAAAATGGGTGCCACAGAGGCTAAACCCTGACCTAATGTTGATTCTGATCCTGAAGTTTTTCTTTTAATTGTTGCATTCAGTTACACAACCAGAGATCTGTTCAGTGCAAACACTGTACACTCAGTGCACACATTTCTAGATGTGCATGAATCAGGGCATCAGTATTCTCACATGAGGCTAGATATCAGTTTTAATGTCTTCTTATATATTTTTCAGATGAATTTTAAAGCCAATCTTCAGTCCAAAGCTATGCCTGTATGCTTCAGATGAGATTCATTTTGGACTCGCTGGCAGCAAAAAGTGACAGTAAGTAGTTCTGAGCTGGGTTTGCTCTTTTGTTAATTAGTTAGCAGTGAGGTTTGGAAATGTTACAGTGGAGCTTCCAAATCATCAGGTATGTAATGACTCTTTTCAACTAAGAAAAAATGGGGGCTTGTACTATAAAGATATAATCATCACAGAAGAACTTAACACAAAAATGTAGGTGTTGAAGAGTGAAGGAGCAGGCATGGACCTGTGGTAAGCCTCCTCTAGCACATCCAAGTGTGCATGCTTGTTCAGAAGACTGCAATTTAGATGGCTGCTCACCAGTGTAGCCAGCAGTGCATGCTAGTGCTGGGTGATGCTGGAAGCTGCGCAGCTCTGTGTTCCTCCACGCAGCTAAATCCATCAGTGCTATTCTGGTTGTTAAGGGAGTACAACATGTCTAATAAAAACAAAATCTTGCCTGTATAATTTTAGCCCCATATGGAACAAGCCTGTTCCTTCAGCAAGGTGGTTCTGATCTTGCTGGCAGGACCAGCCAGAAAAACTTCCTCCGTGAGCTTATGGATTGCCAACAGGAAAGCTATTAGAATAGAAGTAATATCACTTGGTGGCTTTCCATGTTTGAGAAGAACAAAGATCCCTGCCCTTTTTGAGTATACCAGTGAGAAAGATCTAGCATCTTCTAGCAGCAAATGCATCTATCAGACACATTCACACTATGGCTCCAGTTTTTTGAAGTGAGTCCCAAATGCTTGTATCCTCTATGGCATATAGGGAGAATAGCAATGAAATGGCCAGGCTCTGTCAGACACTCAGAAGACATCCTCCCCGGATCTTCTCTACAGTGAGCTTTTTATTTTTGGTCCTTGAGCTGCAGAGAAGATAAGAGGTGACAGGAGCAGCTGTCACTTTCGGTTGACAGTGCTTTGCCAGGTCAGTGCCTTCCAGCTCACGGGGGAGTGCTCAGGCTCTGCGGGTGCCGTGGGCGAAGTCAAGGCCCTTCGCTGTCTCATTCCATCTCTTCAGTAGAACAGGGTTCAGCTGCTCTGGTGGAGATTTTGCTGCATCTGGATCACTGTTCACATACTCTTAAGGGTACTTCCACCTCCAGGTGTCAGTGGGAACTGTAGACCTCCTGTCGCCAAAGGGAGTATGTTTCATTACGGTTGTGCCATGGCTGTGTTACAAGGGTCAACAACGTGATCATAGTTTCTGGGACACGCACATCATATTTTTAACTTCTGTTATACACAACACAGTGTTGTTTTGCTGTTGATACAGTTGGCAGACCTTCAAAAAGTGTTGTGCAAAATGGAAAGCTTGCAAGAAAAGTTTCTTTCCGTGTTCATGAGACTTGCAAGGAACATTTTGCTTCTGTGTTTCATTAAAAGTCAAAGGTCCAGAAAGCTGTCCATATAGCTGGGAAAAGCCTCGTGTACTTTAGAGACAAAAGCAGGAGAAGTTTTGAAAAGAAGGGCCACTCTGTGAGTTACCTACCAGCTGTATCCCCATAGCTGACTGAGGAGGAGTGGGCTGTTTGATCTTTAATGCTCCACAGTTTGTAACTTTGTAGATGTCCCTTATGGTCAGCTACCTTCTTCTGGTCATTGTAGTAGAGATTCACAGCCTTCAATCTCTCCAGAAAAAAGGTATTTCTAGGCCATCTCTGGCCCATATTTTTAAATTTCATAGCATTCAATAACAAAGAAAGTGGCCTCCTTAGGACCTCAATACTTTTCATAAAGCAACATCAATGTTACTTATTACCTTCAAAATTCTTGAAAGCTATTTCAGGTTAACAGGTAACAAACTTGTACATTAAGTTAGAAAAACTACAGTTTTTCAGCAGTGCTCCACATATGGACTCCTGGCAAATGCAGTCTTCACTTCATTCTGGACAGGATAACCTTTTATCAGCTCGCTTCCAGTGGATATCAAGCACCTATGTTTAAAACCAATTTTTTTATCTTTCAGGCATACACACCTTGTGGCTGTGTGGTAATCCTCTAAATCTGGGCCTGCTTGCCTTCTTAAAGAGCCAAAAATTTTTTTTCAAAGCAATTAATGAAGGAAACATCACTCAACAGTCATGTTCCTTCTGCTACACAATATCCTCTGCTACCTTGCTGATCATTTCCTTCCTACTGCAAAAATTGATTATGTGGAGTTGAAGAAAACCCATAGTGAAATGTTACACCTAAACAGGAGCCTTGGAGGTCCTAAATTAGGTGCCTGTGTTTGCAGGCTGTCTTTCCTAGGCACCCTTCCAGGGGGAGAAAATCTCTACTGGAGGACAGTGCAATGCACCCAAGCTGAACT
>NW_008824806.1:811688-821036 GCF_000699105.1 Pygoscelis adeliae | reverse complement strand
GCCTCCTCAAAAAAGGTATATTTTTGAGAAAGGGGGTTCAAAGTCAAATAGCCTCAAGAATCACCAGCAGGATTCAGTATTCCAATTGCTATTGTATTTTTTCCATTGGAAGCAGAGTTTCAGACAAATCAAAATATTCTGCAGCAACTTTTTAATTTCATTGGAATTGTAAATTAAAAAGCTAGCTGCAAATTAATTTCTGCAGTGTTGAAACAATTCACTGTTATCATTTCAGCTTTTCTGCTTCATATAACATGCATTCTCAAATGTTTCACTGTGATCAGTTAACTAAAAATATAGGAATTCCTACAGAGCAGGACTTCCCTTTTCCAGCCTGCTTTAGAGCTGGCTCCAAAAATGGGTAGGATAGAGAGGAAATCTTTGCACAGATCCCTCTCTCCAGAAGGCACTTCTTCGGGAAACCTTGTGTAAACAAAGCTAACATCTGTTAGGCAGTCCCAGGACTGAAAACAGAGAAAAAAGACCTGGAAGACAGTATATAATAATATGTTTGATGTATTTATGAAATCCTGGTTGCCATAATTCCGCCAAATTTGGCTGGAGCAGGTTTAAACTTTATCTGAGCATATGCAGTCTGTATGTACCTCACGCACAGCTCTGGAGAACTGAGCATC
Organism: Pygoscelis adeliae; assembly: GCF_000699105.1. Lineage (NCBI taxonomy): Eukaryota > Metazoa > Chordata > Aves > Sphenisciformes > Spheniscidae > Pygoscelis > Pygoscelis adeliae. Next base: position 820,401 of record NW_008824806.1, on the reverse strand, counting down.
CTCCATGAGGCGCCAAGCACTACCCTCGGGGGTCCTTTTCAAGAAAAGGTGAGGGCATTCTGGAAAAAACACTTGGATCTGTCCAGAAGAAACTTCACCTTTCAAAATGCAGGTATTTCTTTGGAAAACTTAAGTAATGCAGCAAATCTTTTAAATCTCCATGATTCGGAAGAGGACAAACTCTAGCTCCTGTCTGTGTCTGTGCATTAGTAATTAAACTGACTTCATTGCCTTGTGAGGGAGTTATTTTGTATCACGGCACATCTGCCACAATGCACCCTGCCCTCATGCCTTCGCTGGAGGCACACCGATGTCTGGTGTCCCACAGTCCCCCGGTCCCAGCCAAGCCACCCGGAGATGCTATGGGAGGTGAGAATAAGGCCTCATGCTAAATGCTGCTGGTCAACACCTGGCTCATACAGATGCATCTGGCCCCTTTCAGGAGTCATTGGAAATAGGCAATAACCCTCTTAACTGAAGCTGAAGAGAGAAGAAAATCCAGGCTTTTTTGTTAGGAAAGGTTTATATCGCAGGGGGTGGGGAGGGTGGCTTATAAATGAATGGCTGCTCTCTCAGAAATTATTAAATTATTGTGGAAAGCTGCTGGCAGCGCTGTGTACTGAGATGGATAAAAATCAGAGTCAGAGCCGGGATGTGTCATAAAGAATTTAATTACAAACTCTCTGACTATCTGTGTCAGAATTTTGATTGGCTTGTCAATGGAAAAATTAATGTTATTGCTGTAGAATTAATGCTGTTTTAATTAGAAATAATGCTTTAATTAAAAATTATGATAAATTTCTCATTGTAAATGTGCCATGATTGTTATACTCCATCAAAATATTTGTGTTTGAAAGTGAATAATATTATAATAATACCTGGTTTTTACCTTTTATCAGTAGATCTCATTAGTGTGATCCACTATGAATAAGATGATCTTACAAAAGCATTTGAAAGTGTTTATGAAACATTAATGAGTTCTGTCCACAACCCTTGGGGGGAGAAATGTGCTCTTATAACAATTTAACAGTTGGATAAACTAAGGCAGGTGGTTTATGCAAATTATTAGAGGTCAACACAGAAAAATAGTACCTCTTGCATCCCAAATGCTCTTGTCCTCAACGAACAGCTTCTGCACTCTTTCGTGTATATTTATTTTATTTAATTACAGTTTAAAAGACTCTTCTAAAAGGCTGCTGCCATAGCTGCAGGCAAGGTAGTATCTGGAAAAAATACGCAATAATACCCTGACTAAATATGAATACATTCAAACAAGCAAATTACGAGACAGGCATCACGATGCTGTAAGACGTCCATCTTCAGAGCCACTGGAGTGGGACACAGGTTTTAAAGCTGAAAGGTGAGTTAGCTGGTGATAAAAGAAACTCCAGTTCCACATCCACCTCCTTATTTCATCCCATATTCCTCCTTTTTTTTGTTTGTATAAAAAAAAAAATCAACATATTAATGGAAAAGAATAGTCTGCCACCTGATCTTAAATGGGAGTGGGTTAGTGATAATCTGCTGCCCAATCTATTGCATCTGGAATCTGATTATGCATCAGAGCGACGGGCAGTTATCCCATTTCACTGTGGTACAATAATATGGGTAGAAAGGCTTTTCAGATTATTATTTTTTTAATAAATAGGAAGAGGCAGAGCATGTGCATGCCTACGTATTTATCTAACTGGAAGAAACCCTCCCCGAGGAGCAGCTCATCAGAGCGCTGTCACTCACGGCAGGTATGCGGAGGGGCTGCGGTGGGGGAGTCACACGGGGTCCTCTGCTGAGCGGCACCGCTGCTCCTCCTGGTTGTTCTGAGAGCATCCCTGTGCCTGGCAGCTTGTTGAATGGTTTGTAAAACCACCCTGACAGAAATGTAAAGTCTCTTCTGATCTCTAAATGAAGTTATATCTTCAGAGCCACTCTTTAAGTTGAGCTAACAAGCCGCGTTGCTACCGGCCGGTTTGTAAAAGTGTTGAAGAGCTGTTTGACAAGCAGGAGTGATGACATTTCTGAAAGATTGTCACAACATTAGTTATTTAATACTGAACTGAAGTCAAAGACACTTGCCTGTGCAGGGACATGTTTCTATCACAGATCCAGCATACTAAATACTGAGTACTGGCTGGATTACTAGCAGCTGAAAGTAAGAATTAATTTATGCTTTGGGCACTTAAGTAGGAGTCTAGTAAGAAAATCTTGCTGATATTTTGTTGACTATTCAATCATAGATGTTAAGCCTAGAACATAACCAGCAAGTGATTAAAAAGATAAATACTGTTTAATTATAGTCTCAGTAGTTATATTTTCTGGTTATTTTTAAATATACCTTAGGAGTAAAGATACATGTCGTGATTTTTAAAACACAGTTCAATTAAACATAAATTTATTAATTTTAATCTTCAAGAAGCTTTAGGTAATTGTTTGGAGAAGATGAAATAAACATGTAAAATACCTAGAGGTTTGCAATCACTGCGGTCCTCTGAGAAGCAAGAATCAACATTCATATCTATGTCGGACAAAACAGACTAATAAACGAAAACCATCTGAAATGTTCATTTGTTCTCCAAACTATGTCTGCAGAGCAGATATGTTTTTTACTGAGAAGGTGCCGTGATCCATTTAGTAAAAGGGTACCTGTTTATTTTCTAATCACAATATGCATTTACTACTCTTTACTCCATGTGGTTCTGCAGAACCGTTATAGGCACCTACAGGGCCACTGAACTGCATCTGCTCCTGGTGATGCAGGAGCTGCAGCATTGCCGGACAGGTTACACAGGCAGAGTCTGTGAGTCAGGGGGAAACAAACTTGACTTGCCCATGGGGATGAAACACCTCTAGGTCTTTAATAAAATAGCATCGTTGAACCTGAGATTTTGTCACATCCCAAAGAGTTAGCAAACATGGGAGCTAACGCTGCAGTTCGGATACTCACATTTCAGAGTAGGACTGCCAGTTCGGTTATCTCCCCTCAGCCAGTTCGAGCTCTTTGAATCAAAGGTAGATCTTACACAATATAGTCATGTATAACAAAGGAAGCCAGACTGACTGCGTGATAGGTAAACTAACAGGTTTACTTATCAAATTAGCAATCAAAATGAATATTGTAGAAGAGCAGCCTCCAGAAATATCCTGAAGGCATGGCGGGATTATTTTTTCCCTGGGCACAATAGAATTACGTAATACCACTATAAGAAAGACAATTGTATTAAAATTATCCTGACAGCTGTAGATTTGCTACAGTAGCTTTATTAAGGCAATCAGAAAATAATACACCAAGTCATCTTGAAAGCCCATAGCCCAATTTGGCCGTGGCTTTCATCCCATTGACATCAAAGGAGTCAGTCAGTGAATCGTGCCTGCTCCATCAGTCTCACAGGAGCAGGAGAAGGGACAGACAAAAGACATAAGGTATGTTGGAAGACACAATAGTTTTTTTCAGGATAAAATCAACTAACATGCCTAAATCCCACCAATTTTCTGTGAATTCGCTGTTCCTCAGTGCTTGTTATTTTTAAAGTAGTACAAAAGTCCTTAATTGGCCTGAAACTCTGAAAATTTTATGCTTGACTTCCACTAACCAAAGAACACCTTTTTTGCTGCTGTGTGGTTAAAAGGTGTGGGGGGAATGGATGTAGAAAGAAATCAGCACAGGGAAGCTAGGAAATGAGAATATCTCACCAAGCAGTTCAGTTGACATGAAAAACACAGGTTTAACAGAGATCATAAATGCGTAAAGCATTTTAGACAAAGCCGTAAGGCCCAGCAAATCATTTATTATAGGTGGAAAGTCTTTGATTCTCACAAAGAAAGCAAAGTTGGCACTGACCATATCATAAACCAATTAATTTTAAATCCACAGTTTGGATAGAAGGAAACTGCTCCCCAGATTGTTCTTTTTAGCATTGCAAAACCTGGCTGAGGTAGCCTGTTGCAATAAAAAGAGGAGAAAAATCCTCAGAGATGAACTCAGGCAATTCAGAGACCTGTGACAAAGTGCACAAAAGCATGAGAAAGCCCCGCTTATGCAAACAGCAACGTGAGGGACCTGAAGAGCTGGCTGAAACGGGGAAGGGAAGGTGTCTGAGAATTTAATGTCAGGACCTGCTGCTGCCATAGGGCAGCCAAAACAACACACCAGGTTCTGAGTTAAAAAGACAATACATTTATTTTTAAAAAATCTAAGACCATATAGCAAGAATGAGAACAGAGACGGGAACATAGGTGACGTTCAAGAGGCAGTCATGTCAAGCCCTAACAAAACAGTACCCAAGCAAGTTAAAAAACCTCCCACGCAAGACCGTCTGATCCAAATACCTTGAAAATCAGCCTGAAATTGTTTGAAAGTAGTTGTGGGTAACGTAAAATGCTCAGTATTTTCAGGTGGTAAAATGTTTATCCTACAGGTTCATTACGCAGCAGAAGAGTTTGAACACCCAAGTGGAGGTGGTTGGTTCACGTTTCCCAGTTGTCATTGTGTTCAGTACTTTGTGTATGTATATCTCAGGTGCTGCCATTTATAATTTCATCAAGCATAAGTCTTATAAACCTTCCTCTGGTGTGGCACAGACCAGCTCTCTGACAGAATTAGCATTATTCCTTAAAAAAGGAAACCAGTTAATGATATGCAAACTCTTTTTATCACACTGTTTTCTGACAAGCTTTCAGCTTAATTAACTTCTTGGTGAGAACTAGCCATTTACCGGACAAAATTTCATGTTTTTCAAAAAGCAGATTACCAGAAATCTAAATGAGCTTTTTTTCTTTCTTTCCTTAAAGCAGGTTACCAGAAATCTAAATCATTTTTTCTCTGGTGGTTCATGAAAGCTGTAGCTGTCTCCAGTCCCCTCTGCTGCCCAGGTTTTCTAGCTGGACTAGATATCGTATAATGAGTCCTACAGCCGGGAACTCATACAGCAGGTCAAGGGAGGAGCAGTTTGTTTAAGAAGCCCACACAGCTGAAGGCTTTGGAGTATGAAGCATGCAGACTACTGCTCCCATGAGATGCTCGAGGTATCAAAACAAAACCATTTTCAACTGAAAACATGAGCTTCATTTTTCATCATAACACATAATTTTCATTAAGAAAAATAATTTCTGAGCAGCTCCAAAAACAACAGTCCAGTGGCATACACAGTTCAATGGCTTATTAAAACTGAAGTGGGGAATTTGCATGTTATGAAATTGAGGCATGGCCAGGATATTCTCGGAAAAAAAGAACCAGGGGACCTTTGCTAATCATTAACAGTCACTGATGCCAGTGATAATACCTCGTCCAAAACCTGTTACCTCCAAAGTCCTGCACCTCCCTAAGACCCTGTGAAGGAGGTAATCAGGAAGGATTCAGGGGAAACTTAGCAACTAAGAAATGCCTGTTTTTGCCAAAGCTGAGTAAAACTCCTTTCTTTTGCCAACAAGCAAATAATTCGACACGTGTACCTCTTTCTCCATCTATATTAAGATGGAACAGTCCTTCCTACATTTGATTGCTGGTATTATTAGAAATACTGAATCAACAGACAAGATGCATATTAGCAAGAAAAGCATCCGACATTTTCTTCACAAACTGAAGCAACTTCCCCAAGTGCATGTTTGAAAACCCAACTGAGTGTGGCACAGCAAGTCAAAGTACTTTAAGATTACTAAAAAGCTCTTGTTCCCTCAACATCGGGAAGCTGGAGTTGTTTACCACTGTGGGATTTATTGGCAGCCATGAACTTGTAAAGGCTCTCAGAAAGTGGGCACTACCTTAGGCTCATATTGCAGCATCTTTATGAATTTTTTCCAGCAAAATATTTGCTGCCCAATGGCTCTAACAGTCAAGACCTTTCTTTTCTCTCAATGATTTTTTCAGCACTCTCAAAGACTATATGAGAGGCAGGATAAAAGGAAACGGCACAGCCCTGAAAAGCATCACCAGAAGGTGGGTGACTGTCTTGAGAGCAAATACACTGAGCTAGCTCCAGCCCCGCGGGCTGGCACCCTACCTGAGCGCTGCCTTCGGCGGAGGGGTGTGAAGGACAGGCAACCGGGACGGACAGGCGGCCACAAAGCAGCCGCGGAGTCTGTCTGTAATTGCTACAACAGTCCTAATGTTTCAGCAGCCCTGGGATGGAGAAAAGCTGACTGAGGTACATTAAGGAAGGGTTAGATAACAAAGACGGTGGCTTGCCAAGAGTAGAAGCCCAATCCGAAAAGGAAAACCTGTAATAGCTGGTCAAATCTATATAATAGGCCAAAAATCTGCAGGGAAAACCCCCCATTAAAGGATTATAGTTGCAAAGCTGTCTGAAAGAGGGGAATATTTGAGCCTTCCTACATTGCCATTCACTACAAACTTCCTATTACTTTTTCTAGGCCCATTCAAATTTTCAAGACAGATTTTTTACAGAAGTTCTGTATTTACAAAAAAAAAACCCAAAAACCCAAAAAAACCCAAAAAAAGCAAAAATCTAATGAGAAAAGGTGCAAAAAAAAGGTTAGAATGATCAATGGTTCATTTCCAAGCTGTCTAGTGTTTGCTGACTAGTATTTTTCTAAGCAGAATTTATAAAGAGATTAATATATTTATAATTCATAGTGCTTAGTTCTATCTTTCTATATTCATTCTGCCTTGGACTCTGAAAGATCTGTTGGAGTTAGACTCCTTTCCTAAAAATTTTATATCTTCACTGATTTACATTTCCAGTGTTCCTTCGGATAAGAGAAAGTCCTAAAATGCAACTGTCTCTTCCCCAAAAGCTACATCTGAAAGTATATCTGCACACTACTCCCTAAATCCCACTTGTAAATGTTCAGTCCTTTAATTATTTGCTGATAGATCAGAAAAACATCAAACCTGACACTGTTTTTGAATTCATAACCTAGTGTTTGGCCTCTGCTTACGCTGTGAGATTAAGACAAGCATACAGACACTGAGCCTCATGTCATGCTCTCCATCCGTGGATGGATGCTTTCCATACATATCCCTGCCTACTAGTTTCACTCAAAGCACCCATGCTTAGGGCAACCCATGAATAAGCTCTGTCCATAGACTGGTCCAGGGAGCCCAACCTCCCCCATGCTCATCGGTTCAGGTCACCCAAGAGGTCACAGGTACCAAGGTGGTGACCAGACCCAAGCTTTCATCCCCAGGTATACTGAATATCCATCTGAGCCTGCAGCAAAGCACATACCTGCTCATAAGCACTGTGGAGGTTGGGCTTGAGCAAGGGCTTGAAACTAAAACAGCAGGCTAGGCATGTCAATGGTGCTTCTTCTACACACAGCTGGAGCAGTGTACTGCATGTTAGTCGTCCATGCCCACAATTATTTCCTCGGGAAAGAGCAGGACTCTGTAAAATTCACTTTATTTGCAATTGTATACAAAGAAGATCAGTCAGGCACAGTAGAGAAAAGTATTACTTGGATGCAAACCGTGCTGCTTGTATCTGCCTATGACAACAATAAAAAATACAACACTTAGGTGAAATTGCTGACTCCCTAGTCTTTTGGTTTTAAAATATAATATTGATATTGACTTTAGATCTTGCCTGATTTACTTTAATTTGAGCCAGGCCTCTACAGAAACCTGTTGCCTAGGTAACAAATGCTGTGCACCATAATAAGGCAAATTACTGTTGAAATAAATAGTAATTATGGCCCTGGTTTCAAAAGTATTATCTTTCTCTTTATTTTAAACTACCCTTGGGTAAGGTTGTAAGCACTGGCTTTGTTCGTTTGTATCATCTCATTGCGAGGCAGCTGGGGGAAGGGAGAGCTGTTCCCCTAGCAGCTTTAATCATGTACGTATAGATATTTTCAAACAGTATTTATTTCCTCAAGGGTGCATCAATACAAAGTGTAAAATTCCCCTTAGGAAAGAGCAGGGGCTGACATTATTCCTGTTCAGCATCTCTTACAAGAATTGCTTACAGATGAGCGCCATAAGTGAGCCTTGGCTTACCGGAGGGCTCACAGCCTTTGCCGTGCACCCTGCAGAGTCCTGCCCTGACCCGGGGCCTTGCACACCCGTTCACATCCATCGGGCACAGGATTTGTTCAGCACATATGGCTCTTCATCTAATAGTTTGATGATTCACAGACAAGTATGAGCTCAAAGAAGTGAATAACAGTGTCATGCCTAACATCCATCTCTTTGTACTCATAAAGTATTTGCCCTGGAAAAACAAATGTGGAAGGGAATATGGGTGGCCGCTTTCATTTTTTCCCTTCTTCATCAGTTTTTGGTCACGTGTGGTGATCTCAGCTCTCATAACATACCATGACCATAGTGCAGCTGCCCCGTGGGTGCGCCGATTTGGCCATGAGGGAGCACCGACTGTGGGGAGCACTTGTTTACATCCATCTTGGGGCGCCTGTCATAGCCCACTACAGCACGCAGCCGAGCCAAAGTCCCACACCTCACCTTTCTCCATAGTAATCAGGCCCCAGAGCAAGAAAAACTATCGCCAAGCAGATATGCGAGGAGTAAACAGCAGTGAGAGACTCTGTTATCCCACCACACATGGGAGCCATCAGCCAACACATCTGTGGGAAAGGGGTATACAGCCTCCCTGCTTGGACCTATCTCCCACACCGTGGAAGAAGGATGCTCAGGTGATCACTCCACACAACAGCTCCTCTGCAACTGCAGATGGGAACTGATGCTCCCCACGTTTCCCTCTGCAGGGAGTGGGGTGCAGAAGACAAACTTATTCGGCTGTAG
>NW_008824806.1:788887-811580 GCF_000699105.1 Pygoscelis adeliae | reverse complement strand
ACTTTCTACTGACACCAGATTTAATGGGTTGCAATGAACTAAAAAAGCTAAGCTGTGGTCCTCCCAGGCTGGCAGGTCTCTGGAGTGGTGGCACTGTCTTTAAAACATTCTTCACCTTAATGATTTTCTTGTGATTTCCCTGGTGTTTCTACCTCTGTCATATGTTTGCTTCCCAGAGCTTTCAGGCATTCTGCCTGATAAACTACCATAGATCCTAATTTAATAATATTGATGTGACAGCAGTCAGGGAAGTGAGAGGATATGAATAAAAGAAATGTTCAAAATTCCACTTTGCTCAGGAAGATGTCTTCTTTCCATTAGGAGGAGCTAAGTCCTGGGTTGAGGGCAGACTTGGCTTCAGGCAGAAGGGGTAAGGCCAGTCCTGTTCTTGTCTTCTCCTCCAGTCTTGGAAGGAGCTGCAGCCTACGGGGACATCCCTGCATAATCACATCCTTGCATCAGGTTTTTCCAGCATGGCTCAGATTTGGTCAAGGCTCCTTTCAAATGGAACCAGGAGTACATTGTGGGTATCCTTATATGCCTGTTCCTGGTAAGTTTTGCACACCGCTTTGGAAATTCAATAGGAGTTTTGAAAGTAAACTGAGCTGAAGCAGCAGCAAGTCACCGTGGTGTAAGCTCTGGGACACTGCCCAGGCAATGGGTGCTTAGTCAGGCTTTAAAAGCTCCATGTTGAGAATAAAAGGATTAGCCATGGAAAGTGAATTTTCACCTACTTTGGCTACTTTTTGAGACTTCCAAAAATGTGCAGGGCATGGATTCATTGCCCCATTGAGATAGAATGACATTTTCTAGAGCTATCAGCCCAACTTATTTAATGAGCCCTGAAACCACTTAAAAAGTGCGTGTGTGTGCATGCATGCATGTATGTACTGGAGGGCAGAGAGGCAGAGGGAATCAGAAACACTTTATCAGAAAACATGATCTGTTCTTTACAGAGTTTGACACACACAATCTTATCTAATTATTCAGAACATTTAACATCACCTAACTCCAGATAAAAATCTCTTTCCTCCTCCCCTGCCCCCTCTTTGCTGAAACTTAATACACAGAGACTAATATGGCACAAAACCGTCTCATTGAGCTTTAAGATGTAAGACAACAACTCATGACCTTTGCCATTGATTGCCAGCCAAGTTACATACATCTCAGAGTCTCAGCGGGCCACCATTTGTCACCACACTGACAGTGAAATACGGCTCAGCCTATTGTTCTGCAGAAGTAACCTCAGCCCCGGGCCGGTGGCGAAGGGGGCAGTTTGCTGTGTTGCACTGTGTTCCCCAGGAGACCCTGTTGTGCTGTGTAGCCTGGATAATCCGTGGGGTTTGGGAGAGGCCACAGCCACGGGGACGACAAGAGAGCTATTCCTTAGAAGAGCTTTGGAAACCAGGAGTGCCAGAATTGCCAGTCCAGAAAAGGTGAACAAACGTCATGCTTTGGGAAAGATCATTATAGCTTGGATGAAAAAAAAAAAAAAAGCCAAAAAAAAAAAAAGCCTTCCTCATCAGCACAGTGTATTTCTGCAGTAAGCTGCTGTTTGTGAATCCTGTGCTCTCCAAACTGGGGGTTGCAGAGTCCCTCCTATGCACACTTCATTTAGCCAAAGGAAAGAAACTCTGAATCAGACTGTTTACTTGGGTGTAGCTGCTCTCCCACTGTGCTGGCCAAATTTGCCTTGTAGGTTTAGAAAAATAGCTAAAGGCCAAGCAGGCTATCAGACAGCTGTTCTTTATCATTTGGTGCCCACAACTGAACAGGTACAATTGCGAGGACGCTTTGCATTGTGTGAAACAGGCGTGCACACAGTCCAAGCAACTGGGTGCTTAATCTGAATTCTGCTGTGTGGGAAAGCTCTTTGCCTCCAATAACTATCTTCACAACAGGGACTGAGTTTCCTAACTGACTCCTGAAGTCCCAAATTAACATCCTTCAAACCTCCATTTAATACTAGAGATACACACAAAAAAACCTCCTGCCTTTCTACATTTCTGCAGATGAGTGTACCAGATCCACCTACATTTTGGCTACACTGAACTGTTTGAGCACGCTTCTTTCATTTAAATCCTAGCAGCACTGCTCCATACTTAGCACTACGATTTTGTGGTCTTTGCCCATCCTTTGAGAACTGATTTGATAACTAGGAATGCATTTAATCCCATAGAAACCACACCGTGCTGAAGATGCTGGTATCCTAATTAATGTTCTGATTGAGTACCTATTTGCACCTATTTGCAATGGCAGAGGTGCTCTACTGTCAGCAGAAGTAAAACTGCAAGAAAGCCATATGCAGCCAGATCAATGGTCCAGTGCCACCAGTATTGTTCCCAGCAGTGGCAGCCTCTGACCTTCCAACTCTATCAACTGGACTGCTGGGTCATCTAAATAAAGGCGCTTCCAGTTCTTCCCATCTGAGGATGCTTCTGATCACATGCATAAAATGTTCAGAGGAGGCAGAGACTGCCTCTCCTACAGCATATGCGAAAGCCCTAGTTGCTGCTCTTACAATGCTAAGTATTTATGCAATGCCGAACAGAAGCAAAAGCACAAGAGAAAATGGCCAAAAACACCTTGGAAATTGGAGATCTGGAATCCCATCCCACCAGGTAGTGGAAGGATCTGAGTGTTGATCCCCCTAACCTCAGGTGGGTCCCCAGACTGCCAAGCTACCAAACAGAAAGAGAAGGAAGGCTCTCCAGATTGGTTACAAGAAGTGAGATGGGGGGACCCCAGCTCCTAACCTAGCCAAGGTTTCCAGGCTCCCAGCCCACAGGGTAGTACCCTGGAAGTGGTACCTTCCTACCTTTTAGCATCCTAGGCTGCCAAATTTATCTCACATGTGATTCTATATTTAAAAATGTACAAGAGCATATGCTTTGGTAAAAGAATAAAAGCCTTAATTCTAAGAGCAAATATTTGTACTTCTGCTTCTAAGCACTATGGTATTTCACACTGCTCAAGTTAAAGCCCCAAATGTTAATCCAAGGCTCTAGTAGCAGCAGCATGAATACGAGCTTCCTTCTTTGTTTTCCCAGTGACCTTAAGCATTCTCTCTAGAAACAAAAATTCTTCCCTAGAATGCCTCCATGATTTCTGGCTCGTCAAAGGAGTATTACTGTGATAAATCCAGTAGGAGCTCTCTTGTCACATGTAAAAAGACCGACCATTTCTCTTTCTTGTGTTTACCCATATATCATTGCAGAGTAAGGAGGAAGGAAGTTTGGTGGGTTTTTTTTCTATTTTGGTCATTGGTCTTTTACTAGGGAAAAAAACCCATAATTATTAATTATGCTGGGGTTTGTTATTCATGTTAGTATTTTCAAACTCTAAAGAATAGCTTAATTAGATATGTCCCTAAGAGAGGACTTAAATAATTTAACAGTAGACTAGCAATCAGAAGACTATAATAAAGGCTGTACCATGTCAGACAGATAGGTCCACCTAGCCCAGCGCTCTATCTGACAGCAAGCTAACCTCAGAGGCCTATGAAAGGGTATTAAAACAGGGTCAGCACCCAGTAATAGCCCCTCAGCCTCCAACAATTTGCAGATGCTGACTTTCAGTTTGCATATAATAGGCCTTGGTGAGTTTTTCTTCCTTGGGTTTTTCAGGAGAGAAGCCATGCATAAGACTGGAAAATACACTGAGGAAATGAGATAAATATCCGAACTCTGCTAAAGTCAATAGATTTACATTTGAATAAAGCTGGTAGTAGAGAAAAAAATAAAGGTACATTTTAAAATAGACTATGGCTAGGCAGAAGAAATTGTCTTGACTGGAATCAACAGGAATATGTCATGGTATTCTTTTATCCATCTTCAAGCCGACTCCCAGCTTCAGAACGTAAACTCTAAGTACACTATAGTTTTCCTACATACTACTGAACAGCTGCACTCTTCCGTTTGATTTCATTTCAGCACATTTGGGGTGGTTTTATCACAGAAATATTAAATTCTATAGCAGTTCTGTTTGCGTTTTCATTTTGTTTGAAATCAAGCTAATACCTCTTGAATATAATGCACATCCTACAAAAAAATAGATAATACTGTCATTTATGTGCATTGTAGGTAGGGGTTATAGGAGAAAAGTCAAACCATCTCATAGATGGTAGTCAACTGACTTCTGCCTCCCCTATGCACAGAGATGCACTGGTGGTGTGTAACAACCCTAACCAGGTGTGCTGGCCACTTCTGAAAAGCAGGTGTGATGGCCCCGCCATCTGCACCCTCCGTTCCCTACTCCCAGAAAGCAGGGAAGCACTGGGTGTGCGTGGCTTGTAACTCAGCCTTGGGTGCATTGCAGAAGTTCAGAGGAGCAGGCAAGAAGCCTGGCAGCCAGGGATGGGACAACCTGGAAAGTGGCTGTACAGTACTGGCTCGGTCTCTGCCAACTCCTGTGCCAGGAGTCTCTGGAGGATTATCTACAATCTGTCTCCTGATGATGCAATTGATTGTTGTCTTACTCTTCCTCTTGAGAATTATCCAAAGCAGAGCTATACCAGCAAGAACAGAGATCATGTTATGATGGATATGACACAGAAATGTATATTTTTACTGTCACAGTACAAAACCACACTGCGCTGTCCTCCTAAAACTCCTGTACATGCATGCGATCAAGCTAAAAAAAAAAATCCTGAGAAAGGAGAATATGTGAATTCTGAATGTCTTGGGGATGCTATAATCACAGGATACGTCTCCACTATACTCACTGTGAGTGTTCCCAGTCCTGAGAGCTGTTTCCAAGCTAGTTTTAGCTTAGTTATGCGGAATACTGACAACAATAGAGCTAAGGAGGCATGGGCTATAACAGGTCAAAATACTTAAGGTTCCTGGCAATTTTACAGTTCATAACAAAGCTCATTACAAGAAGGGCAGTTCCTTATTGATGAAAACACTGATCATTAAGTTGTGTTGTGTAAAACATGAAGAAGGTCCTGGGTATAACCATCTATCAACTGCTGTCTTCTGAAACCATTTCAAGAGTCTTAGCCCAGTTTTAAGTGAACATGCTCAGATCACAGAAACACTGTCACACCTTGTACCTTCTCACATCTCCCTCGAGCAGTTCCAGACGGGCCATCCTTTTGCTCTGAGAAATAGTTCCTCTGTCAGAGCACCACAGTTCATTGGTGCAACAGCATTAGAGGGAATGTAATTATGTTCTTCAGAAAGAAAGAAAAATTCATACTTACAGTGACATTGCTTCAGGGAGTAAAATTTTAAACAACCACTCCCTGTTTCAAGACTATAAATAACTCAAATCTCTACTTTTTATGTTATGACTGCCTGAAATAATGTGTGTTCATCTCCCGTATTTCTTAAAGTAACAAACGCAATGCTTCTGTGAAAAGCAAGTCAGGACAGCCAGTAGCAGACAAAGTCTTATCCATTAACTTAATTGCATCCTTACAGCTGAAAGGTAATCAGAACTTTAGCTACACAGAAAGCCAACAAATAATAATGGCAGGGTTAGATTATGTACCTATATAACATAAGAGGTTCTCTAGTCTTCACATTCAAACAAAGCCAGATTAATTAAGAACCCTGAATACCATTCCCTTCATCAGGAAAAAAAGGAGTGTGTGTATATATATATTAAAAATATTTTTTTTAATATATTTACACTAAGCATAAAGGTGATTTCAAATAAAGAGACACTGGCATGTAAACATGCTGATGACAATCCCTCTAGTCTCGAGCTGTGTCTTACAACACCTTCTATGAACCTTTTCATAGAATACCTGTGTACAGGTCTCTTGGTGCTATTTCAGAGGAACTCAAAAAAAAAAGAGGTTCTTTTTAAACTGGGATGTCTTTCCTGTGATAAAGAAAAGATTGGATTCAGTGGTGAGTACAACGGTGGCCCTTCTTGCAGGTGCCTTGAAAGAGAAGACCTGCAGGTAGTTCTGTCCCTTGGCATTGTAGATTACAGACCAGTTACAACTCATACTGCGTAATTTTATTCTGTGTGTGTTATCCTGTGTTTTCTGGAGCACAAGTTAGAATGTATCATGGAAGGTGTCAGTTATAAATGCATAATTATTACCTGGAACTTCTTTCTAAAACAGAACATCAAAATGGCAAGATCAGACTTGAGATGACAGTAATCATTCCTGTTCTTAAACTGTAATGTTTATTTCAAGTAATAAAAAAATCAATTAATATTTAGGCTAATTAAAAAATGAGCAGTGATAAGCTCAAAGTATCCATCATTATAATATTTGCAGCATCCTTGCAGAAAACAATACTCTTTTTAGAAAATCAGGGAAGTTTACTTGGGAGACAGTATATTTTCCTCCAGGAAACAGTTATTTCTATACAAAAAGGTAAGTCACAAAAAATTGTTAAATCATTCTTCAAAACTCACTTTTAAAAAAGATTCTGGTTATTCAAATTTACAACCTTTTTTTTCTAAAACAAAGTATTGCAAAGTATAACAAAAACCATGAAGCTCACTTCCATGAAGCAAGATGATGAAATCTCTTTCTAACACCCTTCCAAAATGATTTTCAGCTCTCAGATTTCTCCAAAATACTGTTTAAAGCCCAGTTCCCTATCAGGAAAAATTTTGTTATCAAACTCTGCAACAAACTAGTTTTATGGTTGTCTAATCACATAAGCCCTCACTGCTTTTATCAAAAACATTATGTCTCTTCAAATAGTTAATTACAGTTGTAAGATTCAAGATATTCTCGCAGTTATTACAGTTTGGTTTGGCTTTCACTTTTGTGTGCAGTGTTTTATTTCTTTTCTTAGTTTCTTTCTGTATTTTTGCCCCGTAAGGTTCTTTCTGGAATTTATGGTGTCATCTTGCCTCCAAACAGACTTTTATAGCATCTTTCCACTCTCTGAAGTATTATGGTAGTTTCTTCGGTTTATGTGAAGCGTTGCATTAACCAGCGCGTTTCTGTCCTGCAGTGCTGGGAGTCAGCCTTCACACAAGAGCCACTGCCCTAAGGAGAAGCTAGCCCCACAAAGACTGTTTTATGTATCGTGAAGCCTTGCCTTGCAGCACAGCCGCGCAGCCTCTAAGTGCCCTGGACCAAACCTGCTCCTTGACAGGTAAGGTGTGCCCCTGGGGGAAGGGAATGAAGGCGAAGAGTTGGAGCCTTCTGAGGATGTTGCTAGCAGCACCTCACTTCATCCTGCCTCTAAACTCAGCCACGCCAGAGCAGATGTCCACACATCCACTCACAAAGCTGCTGGGAAGTAAACACCTACTGGTTCTGAAAAATGCCAAAGGAAAGCTGAAGCTGCAAGACAGCTACGTACGATGTCTGATGTCTGCTCTCCGAGAATTGTTGCTGACTTATCTTTTCAATTTACATCCTTCTGTGTTGTACCTTTTTTTAAGACTTTGAGTTATGACCAACCTTCCACTCCTAGACTTTACACTTCAAATGAGGAGTGCAGTTACGAGCTGACTCCAGCTCCCTTGAGGAGAATAATGTGACCAGCTAGGTTATGTCTCAAGTTTCCCCTTAGGTTTCTCATTTGCTGTAGTCTTGTCCCTTTACAAGTAAGTTTGCTTTCCATTTGAGTATTAGTCCACGGTGGCTCTCAGAATGGGAATCATCTAGCATCAACAGTAACTTTCTAAGAAGTCAGCTCTACAGTTGTTGTCTGGGCTGCTAGGGCATGCTAAAAGTGAAGTCTAAAGTAGGCAGAATGGTTGCTCTCCAGACGCATCCATCTCTCTTCATTGACTATAGACAGGATTTGACTAGTTTACATTACATACCAGGCTTTCACACTCTCAAAATTAGGTGTGGTGAATCTCATTTTCAGCAATTACAGGAGCTTGATCTTTCTGTTTTGAATTCTGAGGTGATGAGCTCTGGGAAAAGCAGCTCATCAACGAAATCCAGAGGCCTATGTCAGCTTAACAGCTCTGGTGGGTATCAACAGGAGGCAGACCTAAGCATTTGGTTTCTTCCAAGCCCCCTGCTCTGTTCAGAGGTGTTGACCAGCATCTTTTGTCTTTAGTCCAGGTTTTAATCCAAGCGCACTTTGGGCAATATTCTCACTATAACTATTTCAAATACCAAGCACAGGAAGGATAATAAAAGCAGCGTTTTCAAAAGGTTAGTAAAAATCTTCACCAAAATAGCCTGTGAAGACACAGCAGTATAAACCAAAACTCTTATTCAACCCTAAAATCCATGTACACACACAAACAATAAAATTTACCCTCCTTTGGATGTACCTTGAGAGCAAGTAAATTATCCCACTGCAGACTACAGTTAGACCTATATTTTTTTTAACCTGGTATTTTGCAGCAAGGATGCTGACTAACTCAGTCGAAAGCTGATAGCCTGCCAGTACTTTCCCATAATTTCCCTTGAGGGATAAACAGATTCTCCCTGCATTGACTGAGAAAGCACACGGGCTAGGAATTACGCAGCCAGATACATACAATAAATTGTAAAAACAATGAAGAAACAATTGTACACATGTGGGTGTGCAGTTCATACCCAGCTTGCATTAATTTGGCTTCTGAGACCTGAGTGACGAACTCTCCTGCTAACTTTGAATGAAAATATACGGTAAAAGAAACCTGTATATTCTCAAAATCTGAAATGTTAGATTGTTATTAAGGAAAGTTTATTGGTTCTGAAAAGATTTGTTTCCATAGGCTTCTGGGACTGTTATTAAAACAGGGTAGAACTAGCAAAGGTTTGAATACAGTGGCAAGGATGATGTTCAAAAAAGAGACTGAATTGATTGGGATTTGCCAGCCTGGAAAAGGGACAATGAGGGGAGAATGTAAGAGGTACAGAGGAGTGAAAGCATCACAGAGAAAAAAAATGTAAGGAAAAATTATTCAGTATTTCTAAAATACAGGAATCAGAAGAAATCAAACAAAATGACAAGGCAGAGGGGTTAAAACAGACAAGAGGAAGTGCTGGGGTTTTTTTCCCGCACAGTTTCTAGTTAAATGGTGGAACTCATTGGCGGAGGACACTGAAGGACAGAAGTATATACAAGTATAAAACATGCTAGGAAAAATGGATGGAAGAAATGTCTATCAAGAACAATGAAACAAAAGCCTGGGGAATCGGCAGCTGGCTCAGGAAGTCTTCCAGCCACAGAGTGTTGGAAACCGGGCAGGAAAACTAGAGAAAACGTCCCTGTATATTTGCCTCGTCTTATGCTTCTTCCCCAAACATGTGCTGTGGGTGACTGTCAGAAGTTTGATGGGTTTTTTTGGACCCTTGTCCTGATCCAATATAGCAATTTTTATATACTTAGGTAGTCAGTGTCTCTCCTTGGACCTCTCCCCCATTGCTATGGTTATAAATACTTTCTGAAGCTTCCCCGTGTAACCATACGTTCAAAGTGCATTTTGTTAAAGTTGGTGAATTTTCTAATATTTCCCAGGTCCATTCTTCTCAAGTTATCTATCGGGTCTTTGTCTCCACAAATTCACTAACTTCATCATATTGAGGACTCTGATCTATATTTCTTGATACAAGCGTTGGGATATAATGAGACTTCCTCTTCACATGTGTTCTTTCTTAAACCTAATCAAAACAAAATGAATATTTTTTGTGAGAGAAATAGGATAAATATATTTAGTTATATTCTTGCCAATATTAAACAATCAAACTGCAGTAATGAGTAAGCATGTTATGAATACCAAGTAAGGCGAAAGCAATGATTAAAATAAATAAACAGAAAACTCCTTTCAGCAATTTGAGGACCATATTTGATGCAATGCATTTTTTTAACTAGCCAGCAGAAGTGTGAGTATGAGTAAGATGCAAGCGCTAAAACAAAGACAATAAGCCAGTGTTCAGGCTTAGAGAAGAAGGAAGTATGAGCAACTTAAAATCAACTGAGAACTGGTAAATAGAGAAAATAATAAATGCAAATAAATCACAGCTGCAGAGGGAATTACAGAAAGTTAAATGTTTGATGATGTGAAATCTAAGTAGTTTAATTCTAAGTGTTAATTATTTCAAGTGCCTTTTGCAGCATGCTGAGTCTAGTGAAACAGTATGAATCACTGTCTAGCCTTAAATATGAACCATAATGGAGTTTATTTCAGTGATGGTGTCTGTTTTCCCATTTTTGTACTAAAGCAGTCTTCAGGCATTGTTTATTTGGGGGGTTTAAGGCCCTTCCTAGCTTCTGCTTTGTCTTTGTACAGCACAACAGCTCTTCTTTCACAAATGTCTTCATAGCTGACTTTTAAATATGCAGAAGTGCTATTTTTCATTCCCCTAAAGGGAAGAGCTGTCTTGATACAAATATTGATATCACCAGTTTATTACAGCTGCCAATAGTTGGGTCTCAGAACGGATTCATGCTGCACATCAAGCTGCAGCAATATTTTACAAGAAGCTCTGCTTCAGATATTGGCTCCCACACGTATGGGATTTGGGCAACCTGGTGCTGTTTTTGGTAAACTCAAAAAGCAAAACCAGCACTGAAGTTGCCATAATATGGTTTTTTTCCTCATGTCTTGATTTATTAGGCAGTCACTGATGATGTGCTCAAGGAATGGTTCAGATCCTTCAGAAAAAAAAGAGATTCCTTTGCTTTTTTCCCTTTTTCTTGATTCATTGGGTCAAATAGAATAAAGCACCTCTCAGTCCACGTTATTTATACACCAGAATGCCAGAGATGAAAGGAATCCTCAGATCCACATAGCCCAGACTTTATCAGAGGTAAATTATGAAATTCAGTTTATATTACAATGAACAACTACACATGGACAAGCCTTTTATTCCTTACATTAGCAGCCTTCAACAATTTTAGAAAAATTAAATCCCAGGCACAAATTTGCAAGAATCACCACATCTCAACGTAGCATTAGTTTTTGTGGATGCTATAGAGGAACTAAGTGGCAAGTTTAGACTACTATTGCTTCTAAAGCACTGCTTATGTGAGAATATGCCTCCTAACTTTCAAACAGAAAGGAAGTGTTAGGAACTTCACTTAAGCAGTTGCTTACATAAATCATAGTATGATGCTCGTCTATATCACTAGAAGCTTAAATATTTACAAAATATGGATTCTATATTTCAAAATTCTGTGGGTAAGAAATGAGCTGTTACTTGGCCGTGAAGTGCAGCACACATTTATGCCACTATGTAAATAGTGATGGTAAAATATGATCTAGATATTATCTCAGAATCCACGAGGTGGCAGTGTCATAGTTTTCTTAGTGTCATACCCTGAAACATTATTTTTCTCTTAAAATATCTAAATGTCATTGTGATATTTATCACCTCCGTTTTGAAAAATTTGGGGAAGTATTTGAGACAACTCCTTCATTTCCAAAACCTGACAATGAAAAATTATTTTCCTAAGAAAAGGCAGAAACTGTTGTGGTATCTGTCATGTTCCTGGTTGTTCAGTGCTGGGGTGCCTACGGAGGCTTGTGAAGGATGCTGAATTCAGACGTGATCATATCCTGCAGAGAAATCAGAACATCACAACCTGAAATCAGCCAGCCCTCAAAAACTACTTTCATTTACAGTCGTAAAAGTAAAATAAAAAATTAATGGCAATTTCTCCCTATTTCAGGTTTATTTAGCAAGCCTTGACTTTGTTATTTAGCAAAAATACTGAATGTTAGGCCTATGTTAGCTCATATCAGATCTCTTTAATAAAAAGCTCCTTATTTAGAAAGTGGAATACAAAGTATGTCCCTATGTTCATGAAAATGTATCTGCATTATATTTTTAAAAACACTAAGAATGCAGGACTACTAAGAATTTCTAAAGGGAGAGATACCCTTGTCCTATTCTAGCCTTCCCCAGGAAACACAGCATTCCTATTGCAAATGAAGGAAAAGGTCATGCAGAATTTAACAAGTGGTTTCATTTGAATTCCCTGGCTGCCGTTGCCTTCACAGCCGCCGTAAGTGTGCTCGCGGGCTGTTTTGGTCTGTCCCGAGGGCTGGGGTTGTGGCCATCGCCCTGGCTGCTGGCCCTGTGCCGAGGCGGAGCCGGGTGGCCCACGCAGAGTTGTCGCCATGTTGAGAAGATTAATGCAATCGGATAGATCGCATCCGTCAGGATCTGTTGGATTCCCAGGAGGATGATTAATTAATGTAATCTTATTCAAACACAGTATATCAATTCCAAACCTTTCTACATCCAACGTGAGCTCTCCTCCCTTACTCTAGCAAGTCCTTCAGTAAATGCCAGAGATTTGAGGCCATTAACACGCAAATGGGGTTGTTCTCAGCAGAGCCAGTGCTGGGATTTCCTAGCCACCTCTCGGAGCAAAAGCCACACTGTCAGCTAGCTCAACCCGTCAGCTCCTTCCAAAACGACCAGCTAGGCTCCATGGCAGCTACTGTCCTCTTCCTGAAAACTCACGTCTGTGTACCTCTTCCTTCTCTCCTGACCACGCCTCAGTATGATCTTCTCCTCTTTCCTTTTCCAGCTCTCCACATGGCTCTCCCTCTTAATCCCCTTCTCTGGTCTCTCTCCCAAGGTAATCTCGCCCACAAGTAACATCTCAGCCACGGTCCCAGCTCTATTACTGTTCCAGACTAGACCTCAGCTCAGTGATGAAGGCACCCGCCTGGAGGTGCCTACTTGCAGGTGTCTGTGTGTGAGCCGGGTGCTCAGGCCACACTGCGTGGAGGTGTCAGCCAGTTCAGGAAACATTCAGACATCTAAAATGAGTCTCCTCATCCACAAGACATACTTCATCCCTCTGTCCAAGTCAGCCTTTCAGCTTCTCTGTGGACATTTCCCATCCCCAGCAGCTTAGGCTAAACCTGGTTAAGACACAGCTTTCAACCTTCTTCTGTCACCTGTGCCCTGCTGCAAGCCCGAGGCATGCCACCACCACGTGCCCTACCCAGGGTCAGCCTCACCTCGGACCTGCCTCCAGATGCTCCTATCTGGCCTGTCTCTAAATCGCAGGTTCAGTCTGAGTGAGACCTCTGTAGCTTTTCCAACCCATCCGTAGGTATTCAGAGCAGCGGGGCTCAGCTCTAAGACTGAGCAGGGGTATCAGGACAGGTAGAACCCACTTTGAATCCCTGCAAAAGGCAGGGAGGCTGCTTCCCATCCAGGAAGGAGGCATGTGAGCTTTACACTCAAGCCGGTGAAAAAACATCAAAGTTTGATTAGGAAATGCCTTACTGGAAACTTTCAAATTTAAAAATGGCAACCTGCTCCACGTAAAGTAAATGGTGATCAGACTATTGGAACTGCCAGGATATGAACAGTGGATAAGAAACAAGGTCGTCCATGAGCCAAAATCTCTGACGTCTCTTGGTGTCCATTTACGAACTATCTCCAAAACTAGTGTGGCAGAAGTAGATCGGTAGTCCAAGTGCATCTCATTAGCCATGCTTTTAATGAAACTTTAATGAAACTCTTAATTAGCACAACTAGTGAAATCATCCCTGCATACTTTGCTGCATCTTTAATCTTAAAAAAAAAGAGAGAGAACTCTACAGTGAGGTCTAATATTACCTTTCATAATGAGAAAAAACATCAGCAGCCTTGAGCCAAGAAATCTAGGAGAAACTTAGGAGCTGTATAAGGGTTGGGTTTTTATGTTTTCATCTGTGGATTTTGTCTGCTTTCTCCCTCAAAACAAAAATGGCCTGCTTCAAAATCTCTTGAATAACGCTGGAGATAACAAAACTTAGCTGGAATATTTCCACTGAGACTTGATCTAAATTAATTGGTTTTGAAACTTGCATCTCTTGCATTTGCCTCAGTGCTTCCCTGGTAGCATGCAGGCAAAAAGGCTGGATTCTTCTTGTCTGACTGCCGGTCTTTAACTGAGACCCAGATAAAAAGCCTTAGATGTCCTGCATCTTGCATGTAGTATATGAAGAAAAATAAAGCGATTCACATTTTAGATGCACTGAATTACATTCTCAGACATTTTTTTCCGTGCTGCCATTTACTATAAAAGGAGACCAAACTGACAAGATCTCCAGCTCGGGCATCCCAAAAGGCATGTGAAATGAGCTGGGTTTTGCCCAGGTAAGGGGAGAGGCTGGGAGCAGGGGCGAACCCAACCCTAACATAGAGGTCACCCCACGGCGGGGTGATGGGGCTGGAGACCTTCCTTTCCTTCCTAAAAAGGAGCAGCCTTTCTTTTTTATCTCCAGCCACACCTCCACCCCAGCCACTCCCCTGACATGTTTGGGTTGAGATTAGGCCTCTTCCCTGATTAATGCCAATAGGATGTGTGCAATGAGACACATCACAGCCTTCTAAGATAATGTTAATGGTTATTACATCATTATCGTCATTAAAGAGCACTAACACACACCAGCAAAATGTTTGCAATACATTTTAGCTCTGAGAAAAGCATTAAAAACTACTTTAAGATGTAAAAGATCTGTTTAGGCTTGCACATTCAGAGGAAATTGAAAACCCCCAACGAATGGCCAGTCTTCCTGTGTTGCCTTCAGTGTAACTTCTGAGAGTTTCACAGAACTGATCCTTTATTTCTCAGGGGACTGAGGGGACAGGCTGAAGTGACCTGGATGCTTCAAAGTGGCCAACTGACCTCACAAGCTGACTTGACCAAAGTGACCGAGGTGACCTCCTTCATCTGGTGACCGGGATGCTCATGGCAGATGATCCAAATAACTCTGATTTCTTCCCGGTTTCTCAAGAAACGGTTGCATACAAAAGTCCCTCAGTTTCACAAACAAGCAGTTATGTGAGCAGCCAGCTATGCAAATAAGTTACTAATGTATAGATTAACAACACAACACTGGCAAAAGGAATATTTTCAGAATTAGCTTCATAACTCAAGGTCCCAATTTCAAAGCTGTCTTTTAAATTTTATTTTCACATGAGGCTTACCTCCCTGACCTATTTAGGCATCAAAAAAATGTTTCCTTTAGGATTTTTGGACTGCCAGAAAGATAATTCTATATTAGACCTACTTTCCTCCCTCTGCTTCTCTAGAGGTTTCCTTCCTGTTTTACCTTAGACAAGACAGTGGTTTTTCTGTGTTCCTCAGTCCCTTGACAGTAAAATGAAGCTAATAGCACTTCTCAGCAGTGGCTTTTGGGGAGGATTAAGACAGCAAGTGTTTGAGATGTTCTTCAGCAGATTAACATGGGAGACAGCTATAAGGGGGAAGAGAGTATGTAAGAAAGAAGAAAGAAAGGGTAAAATCTTTCTTGTCTCTTAGTTGGGAGTCAAACTTTGGGAGCTAACGTGGGAGTCAATCAGAGCTGGATTTGTCCTGATGGTAATTGCAGCTTTTATAGGATCATTTAAATTGTCTGTCAAATGAAAATATTTCTGTATAATGAGCATGCTATTAAAAACACCCCTGCCAAATCGAGGGCAGACACAGTCACCATATCTATGAGGGACTGGCACAGATGTGTAGCTATAACCGAGCCAGGTAAAGAGCAGCACATGATGCCTGAGACTTCCCCAGCCCTCCGCAAGCAGGCTGGGCAGGTAGGCAGGGCAAGTTCCGCGATTTAATTTGGAAAAAAGCGTCACCTTCCAGTTCCTCACTTCTGATGTACTCATTATATGGCTAAATCTCCTGAGCTGGATTGGTTTTGCCCTACTGTTCCCCTCTTTCCTGCTGCCCAGATCTTGGTGGGGTGCTTTTGTTCCTTCTTAGAGATAAAACTAAACCTATGAAAGTGACCAAAATCAGGAAGGTGTTCTTACAAAACCCACATTTTAACTTTGAATTTTGCCTTTATTAAAAAACTCTCAGAGAGCAGAGAGAGGAAAGTGAAACATGAAATTACAATGCTGAAGTAATCATTTTTGGTTTG
The DNA here is from genome assembly GCF_000699105.1 of Pygoscelis adeliae. Lineage (NCBI taxonomy): Eukaryota > Metazoa > Chordata > Aves > Sphenisciformes > Spheniscidae > Pygoscelis > Pygoscelis adeliae. The sequence goes on along the minus strand of NW_008824806.1, from coordinate 795,818 downwards.
GCTCAGTATTACCTAGAAACTCCTTTTTTCATTTGATTTGAAAATGTTCCCAAACTCAAAGTTAAACTTTAAACTCACCTGAGTCCTTGCTGGCATGTTAAATGTGCCTTCTCTCTGGATGTTACATAGCAGTGTTACTAGCTCCCAAAGGAATACAAATGGTAAAATTTTAATAATAGTACAAGGACACTCTGATTTTTACTTTTTTTTTTTGGTGAAGAAACATATTGCTATCAGTATAGATGTATTGTTAAAGGCACAAATATTTCCTGGCTACACATTATGGGTGTGCTCCTGCCTAATTTAAAATAATGGGATTTTAACGTTGACTTCATTCTCCATAGTCTTAGAGTCATAATCAGCACGTGTGTCTAATTAAATTATGAAAGTTATTGAAAGAAATAATCTCCTGTCAAGATTCCTATGAGTTGGGCTGTATCCTAAACCAGCCTTATGAAATACAGCTTTTGGCAAATACCATATGCTTACATCATTATAGAATCAACAATGTTATTCTAAAGTTGACTTAAAAATGCAGATTCTTCAATGATAATGAACCAAATCCAGGCCTAACTTACAATAAATTGGCTTGGTCACAGAACACATTTTTTTATCTTTAAAAATGTATCAGAATAGGTATTGTACATAAAATGTAACACATTCTAAACCACATCTGGGAAATAGCTCATATTTAATGACATTAAGTAAAAAGCAACTACGAGTTTTTAGAACCGTGTTCCTCTTCTTCATGGCCATATAGAAGACAAATATGATACACTCATATGTGCATAAAGGACCAGGTTTTCCAAATCAACAAATAATTCTGTGTATAAGCTCCCAGAGGTGGTGAAAAGACGATGACGAAACCTAGACACAGTTCTCCAAAACTAAGCATGCCAGGCAAATTCCCACTATAAACTACTATAAACCTCAGTCTGAGGTTTTGCCAAAGACCTCCACTTTGGTAGTTACAGAGAGCTAAGATGCAAGCTCCCAAGTCTGCAAACACTTATCTATGCAATTGATTTCATTGCCAAACACATTCTGTAATGCCTCCCCTTTCTTTCCACTTGATGCCTGGTCAACTTTATGCCAAAGAAATATAGGTCGATACAGGATCTATTTTCCCCTGTATTCCCTGGCGTTTTATGGAAGTTTTACAATAATAATTTCTGGTTTTAAAGTGCTTTCCTCTCTCTCGCATGTTGAAAAAATTATTGAGGAAAAATCTTTGAGTTAATCTGATAATAAAGTGCTATAAATGCAAGAAGTAAGCAGAAAATAAAGGGATTTTTTTTTTCTCAAATCTCTCTCAGTTTCCCTCTGAGATAGTGCTTACAGCAGCATTACCTTAGGCAGTAGCATTCTGAGATTCTTTCAGACAAAGGAGAAATCTGAAGGTCACAGTTCTCTTTCAACGTGCAGGAGCTCACCAATGGTAATACTTGTGCAAACGGCACACTGCGGAGCTCCATCGTGACCTGCAACGATGAGCACAACCACAGAGAGCAGGCTGCAAATGCTCGTGGCACTTGGCATCACCAGACTTAGGTATGTGCTTTAGGCATCCGATTATCCCTAGTGAAGCTCATGTCCTTCAAAAGGAGGCTGAGTCAGGACTGTGTTTGTTCACGTGTGCTCACACGTGTGTTAGTACACTCACACCCTTCCCCTGCTCACCAGGTGCACACATAGCTGGAGGCAGGATTTGTCCCTGCGCTTTTAAATAGGCAAATTTTCTATTTCCAATGATCTGGCCACTACGACCTTTGTAAACCCAACCAGCAAACTGAAGGAAAAAAAAAGGCTGCACCTGAGTCGCAGGAACCCAACTGAAAAAAGACTTCTAGAAACTTTCTAACAGTTGGTCCAAAGATAATCTTGCAACACTGGAAATATCATATTCAGAGTGATTTTACTACAAGAAAATTGCAACGTGTTTGCAGTCAAAATAAGGGAGGGAAATGCATTTTAAATGTACTGAAAAGAATGTCAAGAAAGAGTTATACTTATCAGACCATTTTAAGACAACTAAATGTGCAATATCAGTGAACATATGAATATAATACACAGCAAATCCCTCACTTTGTACATATCTGACTTTTGGATATCATCAGGTTCGTTTCCAGTTATACAAACAAATCTACTGTGCCAAAGCGGCACATATATGATATTGGGGTTGGTTTTTGCCACTGTGCTTTGCCTGAAGCAGTTCATGATGAGCTATGCTAGAAAAGTCCTCTAAAGCATGTGCTGGAAAGCTTTTGCTTTTGTTGCGTAAGCTCAGTGAATGCACTGAGGGCTACTGCGCTTGTATCCATTTCAGGGATATGAGCATAAAATCATAAAGACCATTCAGCTTTCCATCCCTGAAATGATTTCTTGGGTTTGTATATTTGGAGGTACTCATTCAGGGATTTAACATATTTCAACACCAATAGGAAGGGAGGCAAGGCTAAGGTGGGGAGCAGCGCCGCAATCTACACCATCTCCTCCCAGTTCCCCTGCTGCTTTCCAGAGGGTGACGTGCCTCCTAGGTTTAAACTAACGTAAATCTCAGCTGCTGCAAGCCCACCCTCCTCCTCGGTCTCTGACCTCGTCCTTTTGCAAGGCACTAGCACTCATGTTACTGCATAGCAGATGGATTTGAAGAGCTGATCTGTCTGTAAACTAATCTTTGTTCTTTTGAGTGATTAATTTTTGCTGGATTCCTGAACGTCATGTACCAGCTTCCCACATGGTCGCTGAGGCACTGGGGCTGGCACAACAGGGGCACAGACCCACGGCAATCCAGACTTCAGATGCACAAACCCCATCCATATTTTCCTCCATTCTCAAGCAGTCCAGTTAGTTGATGCCTGCACCGTCCAGATTTTGGAATCACTCAGTTGTGGTGTTCAGTTACAACCAGAAAGACAAATAAGGAGAAAACTCCATCAAGTTAAACAAAGGACTTCCTTTGCTCAGTCAATAAATAGAGAAAAGAAATCACCTGTGATCCACAGCACAATGAGTAACCGAAACATCTTTGGTTACGATCTGTGTTTCCATACAAATGGAGAACCGCTCAGGGTAGCTGGGTGGTTAGAGATTAGGATTTCTAGCTGGGGACTTCTATTTCTGGCTTTGCAAGGGACTTTTGCAACCTTCCGCCACAGGCTGAAATTTCTTCCAGTGCCATTTTTGACCCTGTTAAAAACAAACAAACAGCAAGTACTTATTTAGCTTGCAGAATCTATGGGCGTAGTTAATAAATGCCTGGATAATTAATAAATAGCCATAAAGCGCAATGATGATCAAATCTTTGGAGCCTACAGTTCTAAGTATCAGTTGTGATATTTAGCCTGGTTTCCAGAGAGCCAGAACAACCGTCACGGGCATGTTTTCTCCAGAGCCCAATCCCCCAGTCAACACCGTCTGTCCCTGCCTACCACGTGCTTTTTGAGACCAGGGAAGACAGAAGTGAAAAACAGATTTTGTCAGATGACTTGAAGGAACAACGTAGTCACAGGGAACTGTGCCTCAGGCACAACCGCTTCCCTGAGCTGCCCCTGGCATTTGCAGCCAGGCTGCCTTCCAGTAAAGAAGGGTCTACAGGAATTACAGTTACACATTACCCCAGCAGGCTGTTGCACTGATATTTTGCCTTTGGATCACTGGTCTGTAAGGCAGTTGGGTTGGGTGGAGTCATCTAAGGCTCTTTTTTTGTACATCACCCTCCAGGGAGACTCAGACTGAGCTACTGTCAGTCCACGTTGCAGGATACTGTGGCAGGAGGGTACCTGATACCCACCACTGCTAAGCTCAGGTCTAGAGATCTTTGTTTCCCATGTTCTTAAGCATTAAATTAATTCCTTTCCACTGTCTTGCTCCTTGTGAAATCATTTACTCACGAGTAAGCCCCGCTAAGTCAGAAGTCTCTGGAGTCTCACAATGACATTTGCATTTTATATCCACTCCCAAAGGTGTGAATGACTGCAGCAGAGGACAAAGAGCAAATCCACTGATGGCACCATATAGCTGTGGTGCCATATAGTATAGCGTCGTCCTACAGAAATGCATAGTAGACCCATTTTTGATTCTGCAGGTTTAAAAAAAGTGGTTAGGTCCAGATTCACAGAGATATTTAAATGTCTTCTCCTTATTGAAATTAAATAGGAGTTGGGTACCTAGGTGAATCTGGTCTTTGGAGTCCATTTTGCTACCTGTTGTTATGATAAACCATTTCTTAGGCTCTGAACAGAAGTCACAATCAAGCCCGTAGGACTGAACTGGGTGCCTTAGTGTGTTGGGAGTATGCTACTGCCAATACATAGAAATATAAATCATCCTGTGTTTTCATTCCTCATCTTTACATTCAAAAGTTCAACTTAAACGTAGCCTTACAACTCATTTTTCTAACTGTATGTTTGTGTTCTTGGACAAGTGATAGTGTTTGCTCATCAGCTCCCTATCTTGAAACACGTCAGGGACGGGAAGCATGTGCCAATACTCTCCCCAGTGCGTTCCAGTTCTCTTGCTGAATAGAACACACTGACAGACTCTCCTTTACACTTTTGAATTGTTTTTTCCAGTGCCGTCAGCTTTCTAAAATGTGCCACACTATCATACTTATGCCAGACGCCTTAACAGAGTGCAGAGGACCAGCTCCTTTCGGACAGAGAGAGAAGAGAGGAAAAGTTATAAGAAAAACAGGATGATGAGTAAGAAGGTCATAGTTTCTTTTTCACCAGTTCCTGCACCTTAAAGGTGCTTCAAGCCTCTGAGAAGCTGTTCATGGTGCACGCACATCATTGCAAGCACAGTGAAGGGAGTAGCCGAGGATTATCAAAGCCCCGCTGCAGTGCAGTGTAGTTGTCTCATACAGCTAACCTAAAATAACATGGCATCGTCATGGTCAAAATGGAAAGGAAACATCTGTTTCTCCTTTTTATGTTAGTGACAATCCATTTGTTAGCTTTAGAATAGCACAGGCTGTCCCACTGATAACAGCTCGGGCGCTGGCTGTTCAGCCCAGGCAGGTGCATGGGGAACTGAGGAGCGGACTAAGAGCAGGTAACATATGGGGCTATCCTTAAAAGGATGAACATCAGACAGAAATCTTTTTCTTTATCACTTCCTTTCAAAACTAATGAGGAAGTTTCTTCCAAATCTGCTGTAACTGTATGGATGCACACTGATTAACTGATCACTAACTGAAGCCCAGTGAGTAGTACGATCTGACTGTAACCGTGCTTTCCCCTCTAGGGGCTGGCACCGTGCAGCTTTTCAATCTTCCTTTTCTAACTACTGCTGAGTATCAATTGAAGTAAAAGTCACTGAAGTAAATGGACAAATTTTCAGGGACTTCAGACAAATGAGATCGGATCAGTCAGAACATCTGTATTGCTGGTTACTTTTTAGCAATTCCATCTTTTGGGAACCAGGAGAAGGGGCTGGTTTTATTTTCACTTGGTGTAATTTTTAGTGTGTTGCTAACATACGTGAAATGAAGAGGCAACAAGTGTAACCTCACCTGTAGCCATCGTACACTTCTCTTATCAAAACGGGCTGTCTTTTTTGCTATCTGTTGTCAGTAAAAGATACTGCAGAGTAAGAATTTCACAAGTTAAACACATAAAAGGTTACACGCTGCCTCGATCGCACATTTGTTTTTTCGGAGAATTGGTTTATAGCTAGGTTAGATGTCTTTATCACTAGTGCCAAAAAGCCCATAGGAAAGTCGAGACAGATAAACAAATTGTGAAAGTGCTGCTGATGCAGATTAGCGGAAGGCTGGCTAACTGCTATTTAAAAGCATTTTGTTCTGATGTACAGCTTTGTCTATATACGCATCACGGTGACATCCCAGGCCTAAACCAAATACATACGTTATTTAATTTTCCTCTCAAAATGTTTTGATGTGAGGGCTGACATTTTTCCCATGGTTAATCATGAAACTGGGCAATGTTTCTTACAGTTCCTTGTACTTTACTCATGCAAAACATTCATCGGTTTAAATAGTATGATTAAGGGGAGCAGAGTTGGGGCCAAAAAAGGAAGCATGCAAAGGGAAAATAGATGTCTCCAATAACTTCTATTGGAATATGGAGCCTTTCACTTAAAATCTGGTTTCAATCAGTAGCTGCTGAAACTCATCACCACAAAAAAGTTGGGTCTTCTGGTGCAGGCCCCGGTGTTGAGACTTGCAGTCTCTCAGCAGCTCCACAAGTGTACATGGCATTGCTCGGTGACTCAGTTTCTCAGCACCTCTGAAAGATGAAGACACCATCTGCCTTGCAAACCTTGCAAGGGAGAGACCCCAACCCGTGCCGTTTAGTACCCTGTAGGAAGCACATACGGGGGGAGATAGCTATTCGATGGTCTGTATGAATTGAGGTCATTCACTCTGAATTACACGTGGACAGACGTTCAGAGCACAGCCTGCGCTGACGCTATGACAGGGGCAATATGGGCTGAATTTGCTCGCTGCTACACAGCCTGTGGGGTCCGGGGACAAGCCTGGCGGTGCCCCAGTCTTGCCCTCTCAGGGTAAGGCTTTAGCATCACTCGGGCGCAGACACCTGACGGTGCCCAGCGGCCGAGAGCGCAGGGGGAGGCTGTGCCTGCACGCCACCGGTACTCCCTCGGCCTGAAAACGCCCGGGTGCAGGATAAGGACCACCAAGGGCGGCCGCGGCTGGTCCCCTCGTGGTTTTGCCCGGCTGGGGAACGACAGCCATCCTTCCTGCTCCCAGGCTGGGAGAGCATGGCCGTGAGGGTTGGGGGGAAGGAGGGACTGAGGGAGGGGAGAGGGAGGGAGGGAAGGAGGCGCCCCCTCTCTCCTTCCCCCCGCCGCGCACCCGGGATCCTGCGATGTGGTGAGTCACAGGCAGGTCAGGACCGCGACGGAGGGGCGGAGGGAGCCGAGGGGACCGGCTGATTTACCGCTG
>NW_008824806.1:765955-787836 GCF_000699105.1 Pygoscelis adeliae | reverse complement strand
CTTTACGGTTGTACAGCGTTCCCAGTCTTCCTTGCACTCACGTTGCTGTTTGGGCTTTTTTTTTTTTTTTTTCCGTTTTTAAAAAGCAGGATTTGCTTCAAATGGTAAACAATTCGCACCATGTAATGGCATTCCACCACAGTTTCCATGTCAGCATTAAATTAGGTGGTCTTTGGCGTTATAAATACTAAATGCACTCCTTAGAAATTGGAAGTTTTGCACATACATCTTAAAATCAGGATTAATAATGGAGTAACAGTGATGTTTAACAAATTGTGCGTTTCTAACCTGTAGGAGGTTATTCAAGCTGCAATGCATGCTTTTTCCAAAGAACCTATGCCATGTGTGGTAGTTCCATTTGCTTTCATCCTACAGGTGCTTTTTGCATTGTCCACCAGCAAAAAGAGCATGGTGTCTTTTTTTTCTTCTTTTCTTTTTTTTTTTTTTTGAGCTCTGAGAGGTTTGGATTCATAATCAGGCAAGGTAAAGTGTCTCACATGTTTCTCTAAGAGCTGGTTAAATGTTTACAGATCATACACTGAGAGAGCAAAAAGCTAGCCTTTGGCAGGAGCTGCATGTTGAAAACAAAGTAAGTTAGAGAATGACTGTATCGCTTGTTCTTTGTGTGTCCTAATCCTTCTTCAGCACTGTATGATTCTTTTTCTGACTGTCTTCTAATACAAACTGAATCATTTGGAAAAAGAAATATTTTGTAAAACATTCATCTCTCTATTTACAGAAAAGAGAGTCAGCTTCTTTGCCTTTTTGGTGGGGAGGGAATGAACTGTCTGTCTTCATTATCCTATAGAGCTTTTTTTTTTTGCCCCTTTTTTTTTTTTCTTCAAAGGATAACTGCTGCATAGCTGTTCTTTACTGGTAAACTGAATTGCACATGTTGTGGCTGGAGAGTGGTTCGTGGAGGTGTCGTTTGCTCAGGGGAGGTGGCAGTGCAGCCTGTAGATGGACTGGAGCACACTGAGTCAGGGCAAGCCAGCCAGAAAGCCAAAACTCAGCAGAGGTTCAATGAACAGCTCATGAATGCAAAACTGAGTGGCAAATGTTGTCCTCCCAGGACTGCCTTTCCCATCCCGATTTTCCTGCATTTATAGTTTTCTGGTACCTTAGCTGATGACCTGTAACCTCCTCCTGCTGGTCCCATGCAACTGAAGGGGCCAACCCACCTACTCTCATTCTTCCGTGATCTGCAAGTGATTGCTCTGTATTTTTCAACTCAGAGGAGAAATTCAAAGCCTGCTGCCTCCCAAATCTGTCTTCCAGGACTCCAGAGAGTAACTGGCACAGCTGGCTGCAATGCAAGAGCAGCAGCCTTGCCTTCACAGCCGCAAAGGGAACCTGATGCCGGCAACATGCTGCGCTGGGGTAGCCAGAGCGCCTGAGCTGCAGCAGTGGGAGTCCCATACCTCTGGATGATGTGCTTTGTACCACAACTGCTTTGTGGTGGGGTTGTGTCTAGACTTTATTCACTTCAGGCAGAAAGCAAGGAGGGGTTCTGCATCTCCATGTGTGTTTGTGGAATATCTAGTGTAAGGGGAATCCTGCTCAGGCTCTCTCAGCACTACAGAAACACACATCATTTCTTGAATGAGAAAGCGATAGAGTAGCTGAATAGCGTTCTCTGAAACTACAGGAACACAAAACCCAGGAGGGAGTTACAGGATCTGTTTGGTGCAAAAGAGAAGGAACGGGTTGCAGTGTGATACTTCAAATGAACCTTCCTAAGATTTTGGGTGGCAGCCACATCTTCGTGGCTGGTTCCTGTGAAACCCTTGTGTCCAGGCTTCCCACCCCCACCTCCCCATTGCTGCCTCGCTGGCTGGCCTTCGAGCCAGAGACACAATTTCATGTTTCATTAGGCTGTTACCCTCAGCCGAGCCACCAACCCGTGCATCTTGTCCGCCGTGGCCACAGCCTGTGATTTTGCCTCCCACGCAAAGTTTGTAGCTGGTAATTAAACCCATGCAACTCACCACCGACGGTCACGCCATGTGGTCCTGAGCAGCATGCCGTCACCAAGGAGGCAGGACCACGGCTCCACGGAGGACTCCACAGATGGCACCTCTTTGCCTGTCCCTCCCCGCGCAGCCAAGCCAGGAAGGTTTCTGTTGTTCTCTCCTTGTAAAAATGTTGTGTTTTTCTTGGCAATGGTCTTAACAAATCTGTATCTCATACATAGCGACTGATGTGAGCACGTTAGCAGAAGCCATTTTTAAATCAGTTTCCTTACCCAGGGGAAATGTAGTATAGACAGGGCCTTCAGGAAACGAATAATTAGGTGACCTTTTTCCCCCCAGAATATCAGGTCTGTTTTATGTAGAGCTGTTTGAAGTCACACAAATTCTCATTACTCTCCAAATCTCTAACCTTGCCTTGTTTAAGATACCTTTTAGGAAATCAAATCAGTGTTTCAATCTAATTTCCAAAGGCGTTCAAACACATGGTATGTGTGCTAACTTGTTTCCTCTAGCATTAACAAATGTAGCAAATTGCCAAGCTATTTGCCTGCAGGAAAACTATGATGTTGTACAAGAAGATGAAGTATCTTTTTCCTCCAATTTTAAACATTAGAAAAATGAAGGAGAGGTAAAGTTATCAGACCAAATTGGTCTAGGATAGAAGTCCTTTGAAGGAAAAAGTGTTATCAAGTAGATTGCCATTTTTTTTTGATCTGTTCTGAGACTTTTTAGTCGCGCTATGATCTTTTTCAGTCAGTTGATGTGGCTGGATGGTGACTGAGTCCCCTTGGCTCAGAGGGACCGTCCTCAAATTAGTTGCGATTGAGTACACCAAATAACAGAGTGGAAAATAGAAGTGGAGGTAAAGAACCTGAGGGGTTTATAACCCTCAAATTTTAAGGGTTTTATAACCCTCATATTTTTAAGGAGAGGCTGTGTGCATAACCGAGGCGCAGGGTGCATGCGGTGCAACCAGGGAGGCGGTGGATGCCCTGCAAGCCCTCTCCTCCGCCTCTCCCCCCGGCACACCGGTCTCCAGGGAAGCAAATGCCTTGGAGCATTTCATTTTTCAAGCAGGTGTCAATAACAGAAGAGTTTCTGTAATGCTGAGGAGTTTAATAAGCTGAAAATACTTAGACAAAATGCTTTTTTTGCGCATCCTACAGCTCCACGATAGTCTCTTCTGCTTATCCCAAGAAAATGAACATACAATTGTCCTTTTGTATGGAAGGCAGCGGAAGGGATCTCGTTTGAATTAATGATAAATTTGGTTGCAAATGCACGCGAAAGGAAAATTGCGGAATGCTTTCAGAAGATTTTCATTTTGCTCAAGTGTTCACACCACGGCCATTGCCATGGTGTTTGATAGCTATCCATTTTGTTGTGTACGTTGCAGCTTTAACCTCTCTTTGAAGGGTCACATTGGCATATCTTTTTTCCTGTAGTCACAGAGAAATAACAATTTCTATGTAAGTTGCTTTCCTCTACCGTAGCTCCTTCATTTTGACATTTATCCAACTGAACAGTATCAGAATCTTTTTGACATGTCCTGGTATCATTTCTGCAAAGGATCAGTGACCTAGCTTGATAAATTTAAAAAATCAGCAATATAACTAAATATGTGACATTTATTGAAATTCATTCTTTGCCATGGAGCTACTTTCTTTCAAAAATATTGAGAATAGTAAGGGATTGCAGCTGCAATTTGATTAAATCTACAGTTGTTACCATTTGCCTTCTGAAAATTGATTCCCTCCCCTCCCTGTCCCCCAGCTTGACATGCTTATTGATTAAAAACTCTGCGCTGGCCTAAGCCAGCTTATATTTGTTAGTGTTTGTGTGCTTCCCATGCAAGTTCGGACAGGCTTTCGACCGTGGAAGCTGACTCTACTCCTAAGCTATTGGAAATGGTAAGGTTCCTTAGCAATTGTTTTAAACTATATGATGACACATCTTTGAACCCCATTGTACGAAGAAAAATACCTTCTGACTGGAGAGAGATTTCCTGTTTATGTGTGTGTTTGCTGGAATTAAGCCTTCCCCTGTGTGTTGGCCGAGTATTTTTTTTTTTCGTAATCCAAAATGGCAACATGGCAAGTCACCTCCAGAGTTTATATTTTGGACAGGATACAGGTCTTTTATTTTCAAAATAGCATGGCTCTGGAGTTGATGATGAAGCATAGGGGCCTCTCAGTTACAGTTCTACAAGCAGACTCAGTTAATTGAGGCGGCACAGTTATAAAGATAGCTAGATTTAGGCAATAAGTAATTAACTTTTATTGACAATTTTGTACAATGTGAGTTGTTCATTTCCCACAAAGGAAGTTTTTGGCTTCAGGCAGATGTTCTTTCAGCATAAGGATATGAAATTTGCCAAATGTATGGTTTATTTTATAAAATGGCTAGAATCATAGCTTTGGTTGTGACTGAAGAGAGTCCCGTAAAGTCTTCTGATTCTCGTTACAGAGCGAAGAGTAGCCCAACAGGTGGCCTCCAGGCGAGAGCCCAACTGCAGGAGGATTGCATGCAGTACCTGAAGGGCTTTCAGCTGTGTAGACCTGGGCAGGTGACCAGAAAATAAAGCATATATAACACTCCTGCCTCTTGCTATCCGGCGTACCTATGTCTGTGACCTTGTAGTGTGCCTCTGCACCCTGCATGCCATGGCTGAACCCCTTTCAGAGGGGAGAGTTGTTGTTACGAGACTCAAAAAGGCATTTTGCCTATAACAGTAACGAGGCTGGACCACCCCGAATTTAGGCAGTAAAGTTATAGTTATTTATTAAATATAGTGTTAAGGTTTCTGGTTTGTTTCAAATGATGCTCATTTTAAACAACTGTCTGGGACTGGGAGAAACCTGGACTAATGGACTGATTACGCTGAGCGTTTGTTAGGGCTGAGAGCCACATGGCCCCGGTGTGGGATGTCCGCATCCCAGCCCCAGCTGTGCCAGCTGCTGCCCCTGCCCACATCTGGCAGAATATCGCCCTCAGCTGAATTCCAGTCCCTCTATCATCCACCACAATGGCTCAGACCAACAACACATTTGGGTCTTAAGCAACTTGCTTTTTATACCTCCTTTTGTGGTTGTGCTACTTGCCTGGTAGGAACCGTGAGCAAGACTGTGGCCTCACGGTTGTCCCTGGGAGTTTTGTCACTGACTCTTCATGGACACTGGGTTTTGCTCTGCCTTTGTGTGTGTCTGCGCAGTGTTTGCAAAATGGATTTCCTCTCCTTCAACTTTAATGGAAGATTGAGGTATCTTTTTCCATATGACATTTTTCTCATTAATATTTGTACAAATTGATAATTCCTGCAGGAACTATTTATTCTTGTCTAAATTTTGTGGAAACAGAAATCCTTTCCAAGCATATCTAATGAGCAGATGAAAACAATTACCAACTACAGTTAGAATTTCAAACTTACTTATTTTCCTCTTATTTTAGGAGATATTATTTCTTTTGGTTTTTTGTTTATTTTTCAGTTTGTTTGAGCTGGATGATGAACCTCATCTTTCATTTACATTGTTTTTCCCATATTGAAACTGTGCTAGCTAGCGTGGTTTCAAGCTTGGTAGAGGTCTATTGTGCCACGTGAATGCTTAGAGACATACATGTTTTTTATTGTTCAGTCTTTAGCTTTATCATTGATAAGAATACTTTTTGGATTGGTTGGCCCAAACTAAATCACCAAAATTTCAGGACCATTGGAGATATTTATTAAGACATTAGGGTTTGCTTCTCCGCCCCTCACACCCACCCCATGGGTGATCCTATGAGGATAAAGGTAGCAGGTTTCCGAGTAACCCCAGCCTTTGAGAAAATATCCAAATCTGTGGGTTGTCCTAAATGCATGACTGGAAGAGAACATGTTTTGCTCTGTAAAACTGAAATAACTTCACAAGCTTCATCTGTCTTCAGGTATATGCTGGGGTAACTGAGGCTTGGATTTCTCTTTATCTTTAAGACTGTTGTACAGCCAGAATTGTATTATGTTTTCTGTTATGGGAATTATATATCCTTTTATCTGTTATTATATATCCCCGTATCTGTTATGAGTAGTATTATAGCATTTTCATGTGTCTTCATGACACGTGTCTTCTCATCCAAAAATACCAGATTCTATTGGTTAGGTCTGAGAAAGGATAAAGCAGAGAGAGGCAGCTTTACTGAAGGCAACGAAAGGTGTTGGTAGCTGAATTCATGTCAAAAGTTGATTAATTCCTCTTTCCTACTCTCATTGAGAATGTTAAATTAATTACTGGAGTTATATCCAGTTTTCCTGTCTACTTCTAGAAAGTGGGTACTAATTTTAAATGTTATATATTACTGTCCTGCAAAACCTTTGCTTAAACTCTTTAGGTTTATTGCTTTCGCTCTTTGGATTAGAGGCTAATAGTTTTCCTGGGGAAAAATGTTTCCTGTTAATACTCGGTATTTGATATCATTCTTACAAATGCCCAAAGCTGCAGTAAAAAAAATACAATTGCAATATTAATAATGCTTTAAAAAGTAGGTAGAACGCAAACAGTATTGGACTCCAGTGAAGCAGTGAGCCAATGTGAAGTTCCCTATGTGATTAAGCACTTCTGCATCAGAAAATATAATCCAAATTTCACCCTGAAAAATGTGTTTACCATCCATTCAAATCAGTGGAAAATGTTGTGCTTGTTTGAGGATGCGATTTAGCCCACAGTAGCTGACTGAAAATTTTATCTTAACTGTTGTTTAAACCTTCTGATGAAGGAAAACTTTGGCATCCACTTTGCTGTTGCCTTCCCATATGTGTTCAAGGACGGAGTGCTGCATGATAATGAGTTTTATCCTTGTTTGTGTTTGCAGCGCTTCCAAATAGCAAATGGGGGTGTTCCCCCAGCCAGGATGTAGTTGCCTTTAGTTAAACGGAGGGTGTCTGGATACAAGTAAATTCCATCACCTTCAGTGGAAACTATGCAAGTGCTGAGAACAGGTAGGGGACTCACACTTGTACTATGGCTTTATTTCTATGCTTTGCTTTGTTTTCTCCATTTCCTAGTATTTAGTGTTTATTAAGTATATTGTAGTCAGAATCTGAAATTCCCAAATGTCTGTTTTTCCTGGTCTTGCAAACACTGGCATGAATCACCAGAGAACATGGCACGGTGGCAACATTTTGCTGTCCTTTTGCCTTCTCAGAGGATTAAATAGCTCCTTGTCTGGGGATGTCCTCTCCTGTGACATTCTCCAGATCTTGCCAGGTCTCCACCTTGGCTCATCAGTCAGATTTCCATAATGGGAAAATCCTATTGGATCTACCCAACATGGGAACCTTACTATAAGTTTTTGGACTATCCTATGAAATTGAATATCAATTCTGTTTGTGCTTCAGAACTGCAATATGTTAAAACCCCATTGCATTTTATCTTCCATTAAATCCCACAGAATTCAGTTACTCTTCTTTGTATCAAATTCCATTGGATTTTTGTCCTTATTATCCTGACCTTATGTATACAAAAAAGATGGATTGCAGGGCATGTCCATTTGTGAGAAAGCGATGATTCCCTCCCTCTCCTGGTTATATTCAGAAAGACATGACCAATAACAGTTATCTTTTTTCCTGGATAACTATGACAGGCTACATGAGAGGAGGAGCTCTGAATGTGGAGCGTCCTAACAGAAGGTGGGAGAGATGAGAGCCAGCCAGGAGGTAGGTAAAGTCAGCACAGGGTGCCTGAAATCACAAAAATCATTAATGACCTTATAATTGCAGAACTGAATCCCATGTTTTTTCTGCAGGGCTAAAAAGGGAAAATACCATGCATGGTCGTTATCAGTCAGGAGGACTGTTTGCCAGTTCTCTGGAGTTTTCTTTCCTTCTGAAAACACATTTACAAAAATAAGTATGTGTTTGTTCTTCAGATGTAAGCTGCCATGATAAAATCAGCTTGGGGAGAGCTCAGAGACATCTTTGCTGCTTCCTGAAAATTGCTGCGTGGTTTTTTTTGTTTGTTTTCAAATTGAGAGGTTTTCATATAACATGCTTTGAAAGAACTCCTTTTATGCAAATAATACCACATTTCTCTCGTAAACTAAACACAGGCTGGGCCAACCTCTGCCTGCAGATAAGCACGCATGGCTTCCAAAGTTCCCCTGACTGCAGCGGGAGGGCTTCCTGCTTATCTGAGGAGAGTACGCCTGAAATCCCTGCAGGGCACAAAAATGAGGTAACAACCAGTGAATTGTTTTCACAGTACAAAAAGCCTTTCAGGAAGCAGCCAGGAGCAATAAGAGGTAGCTAAAGGATAAGAAAGTACCCCTTTCCCCTTCTGGAAAAGGCAAATCTGAAGGTAGGTTATTTACCGAGACCTCCATTGCATGCTATTAATAGGGGTAAAGACCATCAGTCAAATATTTGACTAGGCATGGTTTATAGGGGTTTCAAAGACATATGAAAAGATAATGCTGTGTCCATTAGCTAGTTACTTGGAAATGCAATGTAGGTTAATTCAGTCTTTCTTTAAAGAGTAATGATTATGTTCATTAACAATATATAAGATTTTTAAAGATTTACTCTTCTGCACCTATCATCCCTGTTAAGTTATGCCTTCTATATCTCAGTATTTACCCTGTATCATCTATTGCTCATTTTAAATGAGGTAGTATTGAGATTCTGTCATGTCAACAGATCTTCTGCCTTTCAGGCTGTTTTAAGCACCCCGTTTTCTAGTCCTTAGTCAGCTCAACTATCACAGGAATCGATGAGAATATTGTTTGCATAAAGACTGCGGAGTCAAGTCTTGGAAAAGGTGGTGGCTTCACAGTAAAGGAATGTAACTTATCCTGACAAACCTCAGGTCTGAAACCAGGCTTTCGTGTGAAAATCCAGATGTATAAGAATTTAAATCTCTCCCATCATCACCCCCAACAGCTGTATCTTGTTCAAATTTAAATTGCTCGAGTAATTATTAATCACACGAGTAGTCCATTTTTTTTTATTTGAACATGACATACATGGTGCTAAAAAGCAATACAATATAATTTGAATATTTTAAGTAGGAGCAGGGATGTATTCTTGTTAAATGACAGTGACCTTTGCTCAGTGTCTGAAGTATTGAATTCAGTGCTATCAACTGCTTAACAAAACCTCAAGCTCAGGAGCAATTGTTGTAATATGAAGTCCTAAATTAAAAACATACATTAACTGACATTTCCAATTTTACCACTGCCATTTTATTTTCCTTTTGGATAAGCAGATCAAGCTTAAAATTATGGGTAAGATCCAGAGAGGCTACTTTGGCATCTAAATGGGGTTTAGAGTGAGTTCAGGGCATAAGTCCAAGAGAGGGATCCAGAAAGCTAACACTCGCTGGCCACAAAGCTCTCAGGTGCTTAGATTAACCGGTACTTGCACTTTGTGCTGAATAAGCTCTGGATCTCACCTGAGCTTCAGCTCTGCAGGAGAAGAAATCACGTGGAGCAGTAAGAGGCCCTCAGTCCTGGCCGGGTTACAGCTCCCAGCTAAGCTCATTTGCAGTCCCCAGACAGGATGGAGCCAGGCACCACAGACAGGTCCTGCTGCTGACAGGCAGCCTCCAGTCCCACGCTAAATCCCCGCTCTTCATCCTCTTCCTCCTGGCCCGCTCGGCTCCGAAGCGTGAGGACCGCTTTGCCTAAAAGGATTCACATCCACTCCTTCCACTGTCTGCATCTCCCACTGGGACGGGAGGAGGAGAGCAAGGAACAGCCATCGGGGTGGGATGCTGGATCTCTCATGGCAGAAGGGCAGGAGAGCACAGGCAGGGGCTGCCTGCACCCCGGGGAGGGCAGGTGGCAGAGAGGGGCAGACCCAAGCCCTAGTCCCAGATTTAGACCTTTGGCCAACCTGTTCATGCGGGGATGAAGACCACAGTTTTAAATCAACTCCTTTATGGCAGGCACCATCCTGCAGCTCAGCCTTGCTGTGCTGTGCCTGTTGTAAACGCTGGCATTAAGCCCTTCATATTTTGGAGGTGTTTTGTAAGAATGAGCTAATTTATTCTCATGTGGCCCCTATGAGAAAGGTAAATACTCTGTGAAGTTTGGAGACAGCTTCTTTGCTTATCTCAAACTCCTTGAATCTGGCTCCAGATTTCCAAAGGAGACACTCCGGGATCTGAACAAGTCCAAAAGCTGGTTCCAGACCCTGTATAAACAAGAACCCTGAGAGCAACGGTTGCACATTTAAGCTCCCCAGGTCTCCCCAAAATGAGGGGAAAGGCTGAAAGAAAGTAAATGAAGCAGCTGAAAAATCCGTTCAGGAAAAAAAAAAAAAGACCTCATAAGCATGAAAAAATTCAGACCGCTCAGCCATCCCTGAACACCTTCTTCAAACTATTGAGCTTTTCAGCATCTTCTGAAGGTCAGCACAATATTTTAGAATAAAAGCTGTCGCTGACAGACCCTCGCTGAGGGAGATCTGCCAAAAAACAGGAGCTGAGGCTGCTCCAAATCAGCCACTCTACTGATTGCAGTTGTGACACTGTTGCCTCTGGTGAGAGCCGGGATGTCAGATAGGCTGGTCCCAGGCCATTTTGGGATTTATGAACACCAATACCGTAAAGTCCTTGGAAACAGATCATGAATCACAGGTTCACAGCAAGGCAGCAGTCATGCCAATGAGCCATCATTAACTCAGTTTCTAAACTGAGTGAAAGTAGGGCATCAGTTAAAGTGCATTGCAATAACAAACTTGCAGTGACAAAAGCGAGGTCAGCATTAAAAAGAAAAGGTCATAACCTCCTAACCAAAGACAGATGGGAAATGAACACTATCCTTCACATTGCTCCTGTTTGATTATCAAAAAGCTGCTATGAAGCTAAGTAGACCATCAGGTTATTAACTTTGGTACCAGGTAAAGGATGTGTTCTGCTACGCGAAGACATTACTTTCACTAGGTGGTTTAAAAACAGCCAATTCAGTTTTCTCTGTAGCCATTCTGACGGTCTGCAGTGCATTTTTTCATGGGGCAAAGACCACTGAGTTAGTTTTGCACAGAGGCAATTTGTGTTTGGCAGGGCTAGTTATTGCAGATAGAACATTACGTGATCGTGGTTATACTGCTTGTGGAGCCAGCTTGGGCACAGAAGGAGCACAGTCTGCTTTCCAGCACTAAACATAATACATGTGGACAAATCACAGTATCAGCCCAATGAGCTGTGCCAGGCCACACTGGTCCAGCAGCCTCACAAAAGCTCCTAGATGTAAGGAGTGGGCTTGGAGGCAACCTAAAGGCCTCTGTGCAGTGCCAACACAGGTCAGCAAGCAGAGCTTTCTCCCGGTTTCTCCTGTACTTGGATAATCCACCCCCCAGCAGGCTGAGTAAAGGAGAGCTGACAGTCTCGTTACAGTCCTTGGGCGAGCTCTCCGAATCCGGGGGCCCAGCTCACTCTTACAAATGGGCTGATCTCACTGGGACCCTGCACAAAGTTTGACCGTGACATCTCGGCTTGACGAGCTATGTGTCAAGCAAGGCGTCAGCAACCTATTGGAAATCCTTGACCCTAGGTTTTGTCACTAATTTGCCTTGTGGCTCTCGGAGACACATTGACTGAGAAGGGTGAAGTCACGGCACCCAGTGGCATGCTTTATGTGTGCCTGCAGAGCAGAAAAGCCGCTGCCTGACACCATCCTGCCAGCTCTTTCAGAGAAAAGGACAGAGCCGGCACAATTCCTTTTGCTTGGTATCCTAGGTATTTGTATCACACCTTGGAGGAATTCAGAGACTTGTTGGGTTTTAGTTGCTGTTATTATTATACTTATCATATTTACTATGACATCAAAAGGAAACTGAATAATTTGGTGTGCATGTAGATCCTTCAGTACAGTTTTCATATAATATACGTTATCATCACTATCTATTGATGTACAGAACTTTTTTTTTTTTCTTACAGAGATTAATGTTTGGCTATGAAGGGTTATTGTCTCAGGGAGTCCTAAGAACCATTAGCACCAAATGACAATTAAACTGCAGGAAATGCCCTGCATCAAGATCATTCATAATTGCTGTTAGAACATTTAGATCAAATCTGTATGCTGTCTTGGTTACTCATGGCTATCTGCCTTTTAATCTTTTTCATTTTATGACCCATGCCATTCCTTTAATTATCACAGTATGGAAGGCTGTTAGCTTTACAAGACAGGAAAGGCTTCCAAAATCTGCTCTGCATTTCAATACAAGAATTCAGGTAGATAGATGTTACAACCATAAAACATAAAGTAGAAAATCTAAGTAAATGCTGAGAGTAGTTAAGGGAATGGAGCTAAAACTGTGCTTGCAGCCAGGTTTGCCAACTTGGCTCTTTAAGAAAGGAGGAACTACATTCCAAGGAAATTACACTGTCCCCGTTCTGTACAGACAACCACAAAACGCTCAGACTCATGCAAAAAGTTGATCAACAGGATCGACTCAGAAATACAAGAAAACTGCTTTCTCCTAATGTGAGGTGTTTTTATAACACACCAAAAAGGACTTGCATCTTTACCTGAGCTCGTGTGACTTCCTTGGTGAACCAGGGCACATGTCTGCATTTATCTCAACTGGATAGAGTCAATGAAGGTCTTTGCTTTGCATATGCAGTGAAAATACATTGAGATGAATTAGTCTGTCCAAACACATGAAAAATTGGGAGTGAAACCCAAATATCTCCATATTCACTCACCTGAAGCAGAAGACCAACCTTACCCTGTGTTGTTGGTCATGACACGTACAATAACAAACATAACGTTATTCAACCCCACACTTTTCTACTTGGACTGAACACTTGGACTGAATAAGACGTTTGCGTCAGTTGTCAGGTTGCATTATTTGCTGTAGATACCAAGCTTAAGTCTGTGCTAGAACTGGATTTATTTTACTGCCAGTGTAGTGGTAAAGAGCCATAATAGCATCACAGGTATTTTCTTACTGAAGCTCCACAGTTGCTGACTTGCATTTCAGATGAATGGAGTGGATCAATAGTGTTGTGTTGTTCAAAGTTTACTTTCTATTTTCCTGCTATCGCCAAGCAATATAATAATTTTTTAAAAATCCTCCCACCCTTATGCATCCAGATGTGGAAAGCTGTTCTCCTGTATTTAAAGATCCAAATCCATCTGGAAATAAAAGCGTAAACAAACAACGAAGGACCTACCTTATTGTGGGTATTTCTTCCCTGTTTTTCAATTATTCTTTGTATGTTTTGAACTCCTTAGAATGAGTACCACTTCCTCACATGAGAAATTTCCCTGAATCCCAACAAATGCTGTGTACCACCTTTAAAATTAGTCTTTTTGAGCAATGTATAGCTCTTGATCTGCTCCACTCATTCGCAGTATATCAATGAGTGTTTGCTGCAGTTTGTTATGAAAGAACCTGTAGTGCCGTTGTAGCCCATCACAACAAAAAAGGATTAAATAAATCCAGTTGTGCTACAGACCCAAGATATGAGTTGGCTTTAGGATGTTAAGATCTGAAGCAAGTTTCAAAGAAAACACATTACACTTTATTGTACTGCAGGACACCTACAAAAAAAATAATGCTAAATGAGTATAAGAATAACATTTTGTCCACTGCAAAGGATAGATTAGTGTTCTTGTGTTTTAATGACTGTTAAAAATAAACCTGGCAGACAAAGAAAATGCTTCTGTTGATAGCTGCTGTGAATTACAATGGTATATTGGACCCACTAATGGACCATGTGTATTAAAGAGTATATTTTATGCAGGGAGAATTTAGATTCTTTTTTTGTGTTTGAATATGGTAAGAAAAGGCTTACAGATCAGTTGAACATGCTAATGAAAGCAATTTCTTCTGACACACACAACTGCACTGGATATGTAGAGGATTTAGTTAATGGTAGATCCTCTAGCAATTGCCTAGGCTGTGCCCTGCCCACCAGTTCTTCACCATCAGCCATCTGCATGCACACACACCTCTTGGGAGTACCATAGAAACCTCCCAGCTCTGTTCTGGATGAATTTATGACCTAAATCACTGCTACTAAGTCCTGTGACTCTATGCACTGGGAAAATGCATCATGTTAGTGTACAATATCACGCTGCAGGAAAGTTACGTTCCCATCCTAGTCAGGATGAGTAACCTAAACTAGAGTTAAAATAGTGCTGAAGACAAGGGAACATGGTTTTTAACTCAGATTAGCCATTTGAATTCAACTCAGGGATCATTTGTATGTTTGTTGCTGACTTACTCTCTCAAATTTCTTTGTTCTCTCTGTTATTTTAACTCAAGGTAGCTAATTCAGGTTAGCAATTCTGACTTAACAACATTTTTAATCTGTGGACATAGAAAATAGGGTAACCTCAATAAGTGTTTTACATATAACCAATCTTGTCTACAGATGCAATCAGTTAATTGAAAAGTCTGATGAAGACACGTCCACTGTGAGCTTAGTCTGTTGAAGCTGATGCCAGTGCTGTGACAGATTTGCAACAACAGATTAAAGTTGAATGGATGGAGCTGTTATCATCTCCCCCTCTCAGTGCCCTGTTCTATTAAATGATGCTGCTGTCTCCATGGCAGGGTGTCTGATCCACAGGGAATCAGGTCCTGAACTGGCATGTATTTTGGTCCAGGATAGTAAAGCAAACTGAGCTCTCAGAAGCAGTAATCGCTATTGTTATCCTATATAAATTTGCCACTGCAAGTCTGTCAGAGCCCATAGTAACAAGATGTGCTATCCCACTGGAAAAAATATAAAACTATACTATCAAATATTTCCTTAAAGAAGGGAAAAGGCTACCATTTGCTGACAATAGAGAAATGACCTATCTGAGGACTAAATGTGTTCTTGTACAAACACTCTATGCTCTATGTGGGATACGCAGGACCCCGTCATTTCCTTTTCTGTAACAAAGCAAGGAAAAATGAGATGCACCAACCAACCTACAAAACGCTTGCTTTCATGTCAGCATGTTGTCTTAGCTTGTGCAGATCCATGGAATGTTTTGTGATCAGAGTTAAATGGGACCCGAGTTGTTGGAATGAGGGCTAGGAAAACAAGTATGACTCTGTTTTCTGGCTTCCTTGCATATGACAGCTTGAACATTATTCCACAATAAGGCCAGGCCTGACTTGTCAGTACGGTGGCAGTGTGAAGAAGAGACATGATGTTCAATGTTTACAAATTATCACCCAGGCCATAATTAGGGAGAATGAAACTTGTAGGAAAAAGATTGCCGTTGGGAAGCTGTTAATGGTACACAAACACTCAAGACCAAGCCTGGTGGGAAGCCTCAGCCATAGCACTTGAGGTTGCCAGGCACACTAGTATGACACATCATTACTAGCCACTTGCAACAGTTGACCAAAATCCATTTTCTCATCAGTTATACAAGCTAGTGTCTGCTGAGGGACGGAAAAATGAGCACATCATGACACAGGCTTTGAAAATATCTCTTACAAAAGAAAAAATCCATCCACAGCTATTGCTTGCTGATAGTTATCACAGGCCAAAGCTTACAAGTCTTCTGTAGACACATGAAAGACACGCTGACACACAAGTCACGGGAAGGTCACAAAAGAATGAACAACATCCATCATTCAAACCAAGTAGAGAAACAAAGGGATTACTTGTTTTCCTTTTGGAACTGATAGGCAGCAACTAGTTCTTTGACCTGTATTCAAAAAGTGCATCTATAGCCTAAGTATTTTGGTTCCAATTCAGCAAAACTCTTTCAGTGCTGAAGTTCAACTGAAATTACATTTGAGTATGTGCTAAGGAGAACTGGGACTATTGGACCTTTGAAGAGAGGTGGGACTGATTTTTTAATTTTCCAAAGTTTTCCTGCTTCTTCAGGATTTATTCAAGTGAAGTGTGTTTGCAATGACCTGGTCTGGAGGTTACAAAAAAGCAGCTCTGTGCTGCAGGCTGCAGCAGTGGAATAGAGAAAGACCCTGGGTCAAATACAGGTAGAAAGAGGCACCAAACATAATGGGAGTCTCACTGAGGAACAGTGTATGTGGAGTGTATGTGATGTGAGGACTGTGAAAAAACAAATGCCTAAAAAAAGGAGTTGCAGACTGTACTCTTCACATAACTCCTATGTCCTCCCTGAGCTATAAATGTCTCACAGTAGAGCACGTGTCTTCTGATTTAAGGCACCTTGAGGAAAGCTACACAGTGTGCTAGAGACATGTATTGTGGGGAACCATCTTCCCTAGAGCTGCCCATAAATCCGAGCCTGAGCTTCCCATAGGTGGGAATCAGCAGGCTTCTGTCTGGGAGGATGCTTGAAACACCTCAAAAGCATACAAAGGAAGACACAATGATGGAGCTCAGATATGAGAGCAAAGATGACTTGGTTTCCATTTATTGCTCATATTTTCCTTCCTGTAGTGGTGAAATACAGTACCTATTATTCCTGGCATCCTTTGCAGTACACTGAATCCCGCCCTTGCTCTTGCTGTTAAGCTCTTTGCTTCGGATCTCATTTGCTAAAGGAGTCTAAGGAGGGATTTTCTGTCTCCGGAGCACAGATTCAAACCAGCGCTGTTTCACCGACTGCGTGTAGGCAGAGTAGCCTATCCGAGGATACTGGCCTCACATCCCAAGATGTGGTTTGAGGGAAAGAATAAGTCAGACAGTATTTATGGCTCTAAATCCCTCTGCAGTGCACACTGGTATTTACTGTTGAACAGCCAGGGATCCTCTTTTTCAGACACTGGAAGAATGGGGAGGATTGTAAACTGAAGACTGAGGGGCGTACTGGGTGGGAAATCTATTTGGGAACATATTAAAACAAGAACGTAGCACAGAATATACTGCAACAAAGTAGGTGCCTGTCAAGTAACCTTTCATCTTTTTTCCTGTATTGGTGGTCGATCAGCCTCATCCTCATCTAATTATTGTCCCATCTATTGTTTTCTCTCTCCACTGCAGTGCCACCTCTGTTACATGGGTTCAAACTCGTTGCAGTAAACAATATACCTGCCTCCACGTTGTGTCAGAAATAGAGCACTTCTGGAATTTTCTGCTTAATCCAGTATTTGTCAGAACATGTTGACTCGTCAGAAGTGAATCTGCAGGAATCTATCAGTTTTAGCTGTTTCTTGGGTGGGAGTGCTGGCTGAAAGGAGGCAGGCAGTCAGACCAGGCTCCCACTCCTCCCATTGCTGGGACTGTCGCTCAGCACTGGCGAGGCAGGGACGTGAACACGGTTGTTCTTGCATAGGGTGTGATTTCTGGGAGCTTCACATAAACTTTGAAAGCCCTCGGTTTCATCCCAGCACAGAGCAGGAAAAATTCTGTAATAGCAAGAAGTTTCAGAGGATGAGAAAACGGTTTCCTGCCCTATACAATATAGAAGTCGGCACACTGTACTGGGGCCATTTTCTAATTATAGCAATATCCCTGCTCTTTTTTCTTTTCTTTTTCTTTTAAACTTAAATCAATGTTTCATTTGTTTCCAGGATTCTGTTATCACTAATTAATATCAGAAAATATTATTGATTTGAAGGAAGATCGTCATTTCTCAATACCAGAAGTGTGACTTTTTCTTACCAGCTAATACTTGCAAATAGCTTGTGTTTGATTTTTATCCCCAGCTCTTGATCATGATTCTTACCAGATAACAGGGAGGAAGAACAATTCTTTGTTTCCAGAACCTGTTATTTTGTGTAATTAATGAGGTAAGCCACAGAAAGAGTTCAGTGAATGCTGAAATAAAATGTCACAAGGAATGCAGGAGAACTATCGATGGATTATTTTAACTGATCTAGTGAAAACACTGAATTTATACACAGCTGAAACAGTTCTGGTCTACGGTCATCTTTCCATTTTGCTTAAAGTCGTAATGAAAGAAAAAGTCAATACAGAGCTCCTGGTTCCTATTATTAGTTTGTAATTTTCAAGGTTGTCTATTTAAAATCCTGTCAGTGGTCATAAGCATTTCTCTATTAGCAACAATCGCTTAACTGTAGCCAAACTATAAGTATTTTCCCAAACTATGTGATCATATTGCTGTTAGAATGCATAGTTGTTTTCTCCATGAAGAAACTAAATTTGGCTTAACAACTGTGTCATGGCATTAACAGAAAATGTCTGGTGTGACAGGCCATAGCGTGGACACTGCACCGAAACGCTCATAACCACAGTTCATTTAATTGATCTTCCGAGGGGGTGAAATATCACACTAGTCATCTGCCTTTGGTTTTTCAAGCCACATCAAACAATTGTGTGGAGAAGTAAAAAAAAGAAAAGTGCTAGGTTTTTTGATTTCATCAGTTAATGGCTGTAGGTCACTTGATACCCCTTTGTTTACAATACAGTGATACGCCTGTATCTTGTAAAGGTTCACCAGGGTGACTTAACTGCTGTGGTACAGGGCCTAAAATAGAACTTGCACATGCCAGGCACCACATGATGCATAAAATATTCTAACAATATATTACAAAACCTTGTCAACACTAGGGAAAATGACTATTCCAAGAAGTAGAGCTGGCTGAAAAAAACATTCTTTTTTCCAAACTGGGCCCTTACGAAAGACAGTGATTTGGGGAGCTGGATGGAGAGAGAGAGGTTTCTTCCTTTGGTCTGGTGGAGAAAAGTCTCTTCCTTGGCTAATCCAAAATGTCAGCTTAATAAAAGAGAAGCCCACTTCCCGCTTAGATCTTCACATTCTTTCATGTCTTTCCTATTTCTCATTTTTGAGCAGCTGTGCTAAGAACCAGCTCAGCCCCTTGAGGAACTTGCCAAATATCTTATATCCACACACTGGAGCGCTACAACTGCTTTGTGTGCAGTTGTGTCCTGAGTGTCCTGAGCAGATCTGCTTTCAGCTACCTGTGCACCATCTTCTTCTAAACCGTATCAGTCAGCTGGTTTAATGCCAATGTGGAAGTAGTCATCTCTCTTCTGCTGCTGTACAACACACCAAGGGGTCTTGCAAAATTCATCATAAGAAAAACCTTCTGTGAATTGTTCTGAAAGCAGTGGAATGGGTACCCATGAAGAACAGTAATTGTAGTAGTTTCTAGCACAAGACTGTTAATGACCCTAAGCAAGATTATGACACTTCTTAAACTGAAATAGTTCAGCTAATACATGCAGCCTAGAAGCAGATTTCTGTTGACTGATAAACTGATGTTTTAGTACATGAAATAAAACCTCTCTTTCCTTTAAATATATTTTGACAGATTAAATTGTTGACAATGAAGCCTTTTACTGCATATCCTTCTGGGTTTATCGTATTCCTGTTTGCCTTGCTGCAGCGGAGCCATGGACAATGCAAAGAAGCAGCTAAAAAGTCAGAGATTAATTTGAGTGTAAAATATGATCTTCCTAACTTCATCGCAGAAACACCGATTCACTCTTTCCTTTAAATATATTTTGACAGATTAAATTGTTGACAATGAAGCCTTTTACTGCATATCCTTCTGGGTTTATCGTATTCCTGTTTGCCTTGCTGCAGCGGAGCCATGGACAATGCAAAGAAGCAGCTAAAAAGTCAGAGATTAATTTGAGTGTAAAATATGATCTTCCTAACTTCATCGCAGAAACACCGATTCAGAATGTAGTTTTATACAAGCATCATGTTTATATTGGAGCAGTCAACAAGATTTATGTACTAAATGAAACTCTCCAGAACATTTCTGCGTACAAGACTGGGCCCATTTTGGAAAACCCTGACTGCGCACCATGCGAAGACTGCAAAGATAAAGCCAATTTATCTAACAGCGTATGGAAGGATAATGTCAACATGGCACTGCTCTTAGAAACTTATTATGATGATCAGCTCATCAGCTGTGGTAGTGTGTCCGGAGGCATCTGCCACCGTCACATCATTCACCCTGACAACCCTGCTGACATTGAAAGCGAGGTGCACTGCATGTATTCACCCCGGGTGGATGGAGAAGCAGATAATTGTCCTGACTGTGTTGTAAGCACTTTAGGAACCAAAGTTTTGGTGACCGAAAAGGTCAGGTTTGTCAACTTCTTTGTTGGAAATACTGTGACATCTACATTTCAGCCTCCTCATGTGCTGCATTCAATATCAGTCAGAAGGTTAAAAGAAACACAGGATGGTTTTGAATTTCTCACAGATCAGTCTTATATAGATATCCTCCCTCAGTTCCGCGACTCATATCCCGTTAGGTATGTCCATGCTTTTGAAAATGATCACTTTGTCTATTTTCTGACTGTCCAGAGAGAATCTCTTGACTCCCAGGCTTTTCACACTAGAATCATCCGCTTCTGCACTTTAGACTCAGAGATGCGTTCTTACATGGAAATGCCTCTTGAGTGTATTTTTACCGAAAAGCGGAGGAAGAGGTCCATCCGAAAGGAGGTATTCAACATTTTGCAAGCTGCCTATGTAAGCAAGCCAGGTGCAGCTCTAGCCCACGAAATGGGCCTTGGGTTGAACGATGATATTCTCTATGGCGTTTTTGCTCAAAGCAAACCAGACTCCTCCGAACCAACCAACAGATCTGCTGTCTGCGCTGTCTCCGTGCGAACCATCAATGAGTTCTTCAACAAGATTGTCGACAAGCAGAACATGAAATGTCTCCAGCACTTTTATGGGAAAGAGAGCAAATACTGCTTGAACAGGGTAAGTGACAATTAATTTTTTACATTTTGGGACTCTCATTCTCTCTTTGCCTACTCCATTGACAGGTAGCCGTCCCCTCAGTTTCAGTTACAAAATGTAAGTCCCTGATCATTTCAGATTACTTATCGCTGCTGATGATTCATCTCTGTAAGGATTAGTTCCCGTAAATTGAGTATGAAAATCACTGAGGTCCTTATGCTAAAAGGTGCTAAAAAAGTATTAGTGGAACTGGGGAAAAAAAATTATTTTTTTTTAATTTATAAGTAATTGTTTTTCTTGAGAGACTGTGATGCAGATAAATGGAACATTGAGGCAGTTATTTCTTTTAATATTTCAAAAAAGTATTCATTAACATTAGTAACCATGTGCACTGAGGAGTCCCTGAAAATACCACTCATATTTTAAACTATGTTAATGCTGAATCACTGCCCTCCTTAGAAAAAAAATGAAAGGGCTGGTTTGGAACATGTCATGATGAGCCAGATTGTAATACAATTACTCATGCTTGATACACAAACGGTCCCACTGAAATCAGTTTTCTTAATGAAAGAAGTGTCTATGAAAAGTGTATCTGAATGAGGATACCGGTAGCCTCAGATGGGGGGGTTGCCTCTCTGTACACCATGTGTTCAGGTGGTTGCTGCTTTCCAGCCATCTGAAATATTGTATGTGAATGAAGCACAGGTTATTTCTGCCCTTCCAGCCAGTGTCTGTGCCGGTGTCAGTTCTTGTAAAGGAAATACAGAATCTGGGAATCGGGTACTTTTAACATTTATTTTGAAACATGAAACATTAGAGCTTTCAGTTGTACCTGCTTATGCAGCAGGGCCTTAAATGTCCTCTCTGGGGAGCTTTCTTTTCTCAAATACAAGAAGACTGGAGCTCAGAGGTGGCACACTGTTCTCTACCAGAGGGCAGGGCCAGAACTGTTATGATGGGGCTCTGCTCAGCCTTGCGAGCCAGGATGAGGCCTGTGTCAGGATGGAGCAACAGCTCAACCTACATGTGGGGCTGGATGGGATCCATCACTCCCCTTTGTTGGGATGGCTCCTGGTGAGGGTGGAAACCACGGGCCTTCATCACCCCTGTACCACCAGAGTCTTCCTCAGCATGGCTGCCCAGCACAGGAACTGGGTGACCTTTGGAGGTCCCTTTCAACCCAGACCATTCTGTGATTCTATGACATCAGGACAGGGCGGTGGCACATGCCCCACTGGAGCTGGGAGCATCTTGCATGAAAGAGAAGGGCTGCTTTTCGCTGCCAGGGGTGAGACGAGGTGGTATGGGGAGAAGCATCCGTTACAGAGCTGCTGTGGCTTCTCCCCAGCAGCAGGAACGTGCTCA
>NW_008824806.1:746228-765903 GCF_000699105.1 Pygoscelis adeliae | reverse complement strand
ACTGCTTATCACAGGCTCCAGATGTTCAACACAGATGTAGGCATTGCTGGTGGATGCTGATACGGTAATGACAACAGACATAGCATTTAATTCCCTTTTTTGGGAGGGAAAGGCAATTTTCAGGAACTAAAAGCAAGTTAGCAAACATTCAGCACAGTAACTTCTTATCTTTCTTCACTGTGTTATTGCTGTCCTAATTTTTCATTTCAGGCCTTAATATCCCTTTTTTCATTTTTCAGTTCGTTTTTAACAATGAACATTGTTCTTCTCTGAAAGTACTTTTTTTTTCCTTATTCCTGGGGTATTTTATTTGTGAGTGACTGTCTTTAAAGCTCATGGCCTTTAACTTATCTCATTCTGTACTTGTCTATACACCTGTTTCATAAGGTGATCTTTTCATAGCAAAGTATACCATTAAAATATTGACAGAATAATTTGCCACTTCTCACATGCTGGGAAGTACTTTCCTGTTTCAAAAGCTTTTCCAGAGTCTGCTGCTGCTTTGCATATCAGAACTGAATGTCTTATACTGCAGACGGTTTATTTTAGTTGCCCATTTTCAAGAAATGTCATCAGAACTCTGATTTCTGCTACATTAAATTGATAAAGAGAAAAATGTTTCTGTGATTTCTTGTGGTTCCTTTAAATGGCATAAAGGCAGTCAGAAATTTTTGTCCTGATTGTTTGCTCGACACCAAAATATCAAGACTGTCAAGCTTTGCCATTCCATTTCCTTTGCTTTATTCCAGAGGACTCATTAAGGCTCCAATAAAAAGTGTCCTGTGAGTTTTTTCAGGTTTCAATTGGCCAAAAAGATTGGCAAGAATTTGCCAAGCATCCTTTATACACCTCAAGTGTGTAAAATAGACCTGCAAAGTTGGAAGGTGAAGGAAGGGAAGGAGCAGGCAGAAGAAGGAAAGCACATTATTTCTTATATTTGTGTCAGGAGTGTCAAATCTGGTCTTCCTTGATTTTGCTGGAGATAAAATAACAATTAAAAAAGAGTCCCAAACCCCTCAACTCTTCTTAGGCCCTTTTTTGTACATTATAAAAACGTACATGAGGGCATAACCCATTTTTCCCCTTTTGTAAGTCACCTTCAACTTAAAAGAAAGCTTTTATAAACTGTGAGAGTTTGTCACAGTTTATTCTGGCAAAATTCAAAACTTGCTTTTTGCAATGTAGCCAAGATGATCTTTCTCTCTGATGTTGCGAGAATGAAACCACAGACCGCTGATGCAAGTGAAAGGAACTGACCACTGTGAGATTAAGTCATAGGACAGTGAAAACAGTACAGCAGTAAATATGGTATACCGCTAGCTTCAACATTAAAAAGAAAAATGAGCCTTTAGCAATGTTTGCAAGGGAGTGCTATCTGATAATTTACAGTTAGAGTCTGATTGATGAAGGCCATTTCATGTTATCAAAAAAAGTCCCACAAGACAATTGTACATAATTTTGTTGGACTTTGGGTAGTCCATCTTTTTCAGTGACTGTCCCTCAGGACTGTTTAGTCTGAGGCTGCTAAAGGTAGAATTAGAGCAAAATAAACCAGAATAAAACATCCAAAACACTTCCTCAACTCATTCTTCTCAGATTTTAAGCATTTTAAAAAAAAATACTTCAATTCAGCTTGGTGTGGTTGACAAAATTTGTTAATTTTTAGCCTTGTTTCCTAAAGGAATGAAGTTTATGTGGTCATGCTATTGTATGCCTGTCTTTCTGTAAGTTGTCCTGATAACCTCAACAATAAGAAATCTTAAAGATGTGAATCCAGATGTGAATCCAGAGACAGATCCAATATATGCTTAGGCTATGGAAACCGATGAAGTTTAAGGAGCCCCTTCTGATTCCCATCAGAAGGACTCATAGGGACCAAAGCAGGTATTGCTCACCCATGGGAAAAGTCTCCGTCAGAGCTTAGTTGGACAGCAAAGTCAACCAACCACAAG
This sequence comes from Pygoscelis adeliae, assembly GCF_000699105.1. Lineage (NCBI taxonomy): Eukaryota > Metazoa > Chordata > Aves > Sphenisciformes > Spheniscidae > Pygoscelis > Pygoscelis adeliae. The sequence goes on along the minus strand of NW_008824806.1, from coordinate 763,951 downwards.
ATATAAATCCAGACACAATTGTGCCTCACTTATTCCAGTGCTCATGGAAAACTTTATAAAATCAAAAGAAAACACTTCCAGTTGTGTTTAAGTGAAATACATAAGAAGCCAAAACCTGGACTCACTGAAGTCAGGGTTAGGAAAAGTGAATCCGATGGTGCATCTGACTGATACCAGATGTACCTCAGCAGAGCTGTTAGCACTTCCTAATAATTTCTTTCAGTGAAGACCTGGCTGTCACTTCAGTGACAGCAAGGAGGAAACAGCACTAGCTTCGAATTAAAAGAAAAATTTGGAGTCATAGTAAAGGGGTTTTATTGCCTAAGTCAGGACAAGGATATCTGAGAGGTAGCTGCTGTGGAGGGTTTTGAATCACTGTTCAGGATAATGAAGAGAAAACTGGATGTAGGCTTTTAGCATAGTTTATTTGGTCACAGTTAGTCACTGTCAGCCCTGGTGTGGTACTCCTCAAAGCAGAGGAGTACTTAGATGAGGAGACAAATGTTGCTTACTTAATTTGCAGACACAATCCAGTAGTGTGCACCTCTATCATGGATTAAATGTGATTCTCCAACTGAGGAAGATGGGTTGAGCTTAGCCTTGACAATCTCAACTCTGCATTTCAATTGTTATTAGTTAGATCATGATCTTACGGTCTTTGTTTAGCCTTTCTGCGCCTCTTACGTGCTAAACAATTGTGAGCTCAATTCTCTGATACTCAACTTCAGTCACTCTTGACTTCCATGGAAAAGCACCTCTAAAAATGAAATCCAAATTCAGCTCTGTAAAGTTCCTGTGGTTTTGTTTCTTCTACAGATAAGTTCAGGTGAAAGTCTAAAGTAGTCCATTCACCTTACAGGAAAAGAGAAAACAGAGACAGGCTTTTGCCACCATGTTCCCAACAAGTGTCCTAAAGCAAGACAAACTGGTCGCCAGTCCTGTCAAATGAAAGGCACAAACAGTTGGAAGAACGTGAAATGGAAACAGAAGATCACCAAAACAAAAGATAAAGTGACAGTAAAATAAACACATGGTGATACTTCTTTATTACCATTATACACATGATAGATGAGTAAAATTGGGTTATGCTTATATTGTAATGGAAGAAAATAATTGCTGCCTTCTATCAGGAAACCACAAAGGCACTTATTGATCTGTCATCCTAAGGGTATGTCTAGGAATATTTAATAAAATAAACAGAGACAAATAACTCTTTTGAGGCCCTGTAACCATAATATCCCACACCATTTGGCTTAAAATTTTTTGGCAGGTTTAAAAATAACACCACATCTCTCTAATTAGGAAGGGTTGATGTGGCTTATTTAGATAATCTCACAGCGTGGAGGAAATGTTTTTTATATTGCAAGTAGAATGTGCCTGAATATTTTCCTTAAAAGTCAGGCACCAGAATCCGTTGGATTGGTTCAGTCATTTATTCCTCTGGAAATGCTATATCAAATGGCATACAGCACTCTGCTTGGCACAAAGCCTGCTCCCACCCGTACAGATTTTGTGCAAGCTTCTCTATGGGTTCTGACGTCTCAGAAGAATAAACAAAGAGGGACTGGGTGATGGGCAATGCGCATTGACACCCTTTAAAACAGGCTTAAACCGTAGTAGTAAGGTGACAGGCTGCATCCACACTCCTATTCTGTGCTCACTGCCTGTCTGCTGAAAGCCCAGGTGGTACGCCGAGGGTCCCCGTTGTGCCCTGTACGATACAGTGCAAGGCAGGATGTGCTCACTACCCAGCTCCCCTCCACCATTAGGTACGTGGGCATCTACCCACCCGGCCATGCAAGACCTGACTGGGGCAAATAGCATGGCCTAAGGGATTGCAGGAAGAGTCTGAACTCCAGTTAAGCTGCATATGAGGGAGGCATGGGTGTGGGTACGGGTACGGGTACAGATATGGGTATGAGTGTGTAGGGACTATGGTATGAGCATAGTATGGGTATGGTTATCTCAGACTGGGCCAGATTCAGCAGAGGTGTAACTATAGAGGTAAGGGCTGTTCTGTCCCTGGGACTGGCCATGTGGACACCGTCACAAGGGAGTTCCCAAGAAAAAGGCAACACAAGGAAAAAGGCGGGTCAGGGAGTTTCTTTGGAAAGTACCGCACCGCCCTGAGTGGTAGATACCTTTGCAGACTCTTCCGAGCCCCAGGAGCTATGGGGTCTGGGGGCTTACCTGTTAGTCCCCGAGTGCTGCAAAAACTACAGAGAGTTTCCTTCTCCTGATCTCCTGTTAGAGGCCTGTCTCTGTTTGCTTACCAGTGCTGCTGCTTGGTGTTTTATCAACTTCTCGATGAAAGCTGAATTGCTCTGTGAAAAAGTGGTATCCGTTAAACTACCATTTTCTGCAAAGGGCACTGCTTTATCAGCCAGAGTTACTAATAATGTTCCATTACCAGACTTTTTAATCAAATTCTTCCACTGAAGGCAGGGTTCCCTATTGGTTATTAGTGTGGAAGAGTGACTCTGCTGCTTTTCTCTGGAATTGCACAGAAATAATTTCAGGCAGAAAGTAATTTTTTTTTTTTTTTTTAATATGGATATCTAGATTCTCTGGTCATGTGTTTTTTATGTCTCAGAGTTTCAGGAGGCCCTTAAATAACAGTAAAGACTAGAACTGGACACAGAATAATTTTCCTATCCTATGTAACTTTGAAAATTTGAAAACCTTTACAGTCCCACAAGAAGAGATGTCTAAAATGTAGACTAGCAGGTATGCAGCATTAAGAATACTCACTAGAGATGTGTAATATTCAGATCTAAGCCTCTTTTCCTGGGTTCAGACCAAATTCGAAGGTTCCTTTGCCCCATATTAAGTTCCTGTCTAGTCTGCTGATGGCTATTCTGCAATGGGACCATGTCAGCCCCTTCTGAAAGAGCTGCTTGGATTTCTTTATAAACAATTCCACATTCCTGAGAAAGAGGAGCTGATTCTGCAGTGCACTGTGTGCAGATCTAAGTCCTGGATTCATCCCACCTGGCTTTGGTAGGTAGTTGAAACGTCTAAGTAAGCAATGAATTTTCCTCAGGTTCTGCTGCCAAACGATGGAGAGACACATAAATCCTGACAAAGCAGACATGTGCCTTTCAGCTCACTCAGCACCAACCTTACCTCAGCAGTTTCTCTACTTACTCTACTTGATCTGACTCAGGACCACATATTGCCGTCATTATTGCTCACTAAAGCAACAGTAGGTAATTATTATCCAGGAGAGTGTTGTGTTACTCGAACTTTCTAGGTGGCATGTGGGTTTCTGATCTCAGACAGCTTTTGCATCAGAGTGGAATTACTCCTCATTTCCAAACATACAAGTAAAACCAGAGTCAAATCCCACAGTAAATAAAAAAAAAAAAAGACTGCTAGGGAAGAAGATCCATGGCATAAATGGTTTAGAAGCCGAGTGTAGGTCACAAAGAAATATTACTTGCACTGCCTATGGAGTGGGTGAAAACAATGAAATGTTAGAGGAATGATCTTGGGGAAGTGATAATGAGCATTTCATTTTCTTAAGGTAGAATATGCTTTTATACACAGCCTGTGGAAATTAGGGCAAATTGCATGATTTTCTCCTACTTTCTGGACTCCTTTCTAACCCACAGATCTCTTGCACCACTGTTTTGGCTAGACATGCAGTTGTTGTGCAATGTTATCTTGGAATAAGAGTCTCCACACTCAGCATTATCTTAGGATAACTGGTCTACTTGGAATTCACAGCTTTTCTATTTCGTCACAGCTTCCATGTAAATAAGGACTTCTATGAAAAATGCACCTGATGTACACTACAAATGTACAGCAAAACTGCTTTTATCAACACAACATCCCCGATGCATTATTTTATTTCTTCAAAATGTGTAATTAGTCAACACCTCTCCTTTGATAATCTGTATACTGAGTTAAATGTTAAATTAATATAAGGGAAATCAGCAAAATACAAAGATTACTTAGGTCCATTTTATCTGCTGAATCAATAGGATTTACTTAGTGCTAATGCACTAACCAGATTATGAGAACTAATGCAGCACTGTTCAATGACAAAAGCAAATAACTCTTTGAATGGTCTTGACAATAGAACATGTAATCATCTTAATTTGTATTAACTAATTACATTTAACATGGATGTCTTTTTACCTATTACCTTAAGTGGAACATCAGTACAGTAACTTCCTTCCCCCCTCTCATTTTAGCAGTGAAGTAGATCAAAGCAACAAGTATTAAGAGTTAGTGGGATGATACTATGTAAAATTTTACATCAGTGGAGTTCTTTAAAAAATTTCTCTTTCTCTAGGGGTCATAAAAATTTGTGTAATCTTTCCATTGCCGTCAGTGAGTTCTAGATCAAGTCCTTGACATTGAAAGTGTCAAAGGTAATTAATCCTTCAGTAATTCCCTCTAAATTGTTCCTTATTTTGCAACAAGTAGTATTTTGAAGGGTTGGTTTCCTGGGTGACTCGGACCATCTCCAGGCAGTAGCAACACATCGTAGTGGCCGCTGCGTAGTTAGGATTGCTTGATTGTTTCCCTCTTAAAGGATTGTTTCCAGTTGCTTGCTTTTTCTTCAAGTCTCCTACTTCACAGTTGAGATTTGAAAAGTTTATTCTCAGAAAGGGAACATACTTCTCCTGTATTTTATAAAAAAATCTTTGAATTGCTTTCAAATACATGGGGAATATTGGGAAGAGGAGGAAGGAAGAAGAGGGAAACAATTCTTTGTTTAAAACAAAAAGAGGAAAAAACTCTTTTACCTTTTAGAGTAAAGCTTCAGTGCCCCTGCAGAAGTTCTTAGAAACAGGAGAACCCAGTCCCCCGCCCCAGGCGTGTTCAGTTCTCCGTGAACGCTGGACTGAGTTTACAGCACCTACACCCTCGAAGTGTCTTTCACTGGTCAAGAGGAAACCAGAAGCACGGTGGATCTGCTTCTATGGGAATTGTTTAGCACATAAATTTGTGTCCACTGGCAAAATTGAGCTGTTCCATTTATTATTCTTTTTTTCCCTTCCTTAGGATTACAGGAAGTGTTTGGTAATGGTGTCTGGTGCTACTGTGCAGAAATCTGTTTTACAAAGCACATAGCATTTTGAATACTGTGTTTTCAAATACTTTTCTCTTGTGATGTGACTACTTGAGTGATTTCTGTTCCACCTCCCAAGAACACAGAGTTCTTGGGAAGAACAAGTTAGTTGTTTGACAAAATAGGGCTTGAAGAAGAAAGAGAAATTCAGCATACTTAGTACCTATCATGGCCACATTAACATAGAAATTAGCTGTCTTTCTGTGCTGTGAGAGCAGCAGGTGGGGTACACACTGCGTATCCCCAGCAGACTGCTCTGGTCTAGCTTCCGTGTAGTCTCTATGGCAAATAATATCTGACTTATCCATTTGGGATGCCTCTTTCTGAGGACTTACTGACCCTATCAATACAAATATGTGCGGTAGTTCAATATGAAAGACCCGATCTCTTAATTGATAGTATTTGATAAAGGAAGTGAAATGGGAGATTATGAATGTAATGCAATCTTGATGCCAATAAGGAACACTATTCACGTGCATTTGGCCTGCTATTGAACAGTACCTATGAGTAGTACTGATGTATGGCCATCCCTGTTTAGTTTCCCACAATTGCTTCTCTTGGAAGGGCAGCAGCAAGTTTTGGGAACTCACACTGCAGTTACACTGACCCAGCGGGTGAGGAGTCTCACTGTGGACTTGCAGTTGATCATGTTGGCAAAAGCCAACGTGCTACATCCAAAGAATTTCTGTTTCTCATGTTCCTCAGTTCTGGCTGGCTTCTCTTCTGCCTGTTGTACAGCGCTGGATTCTGTTCACAAGAGATTCTTTTCTGGTCAAGATTCTTTTCTTTACTTCCAAAAAAAAATGTGTCCATATTTTTTCCATGTATCATCACTGAATGTGCTCATAACCATAAAGCAGACACTGTGACAGTTATGTATAGTGAGAACAGTAAATGTGACTATGACTTTTTAGAATTGCAAGTAGTAAAATTTTGTCCATTTCACAAACTTTCTGTCTTGCAAATTGCAGAGGAAAAAATATTTCTTTGTGATAGCATAGTAGAAAGCTATTTATATATTTCTCCTCCATTATTCTTTATTGACTCTAACCAGCCATGGCATGAAACCACTTGGGAAAGAAGGGAGATAGTCCCTTTGCCAAGGGAACTGGCAGAAGAAGGCATGAAGTGAACAGAGTCTGTAAATGTGCCAGAAGCCAGAAAGTTTGTGCTGGTTATTTTTCTCCTCTCCCCATTTTGTCAAAGAGCTGTAAGTACAAGGATCTTAGTAGTCGTCTCTAACTGAGTCCAGAATTAAAAAGACTGGTATGTGACAGCTGGGAAGTTTTATGAGGTTTATGAAATTTAAGGAGAAATTCCTTTCAAAGATAACCATGATAGACAGGCCAAATTTATCATGTCCCTCACTTTTATTTACATGGCACTGCAAAACAGACAATACAGGTTCTAACTCCAGCCCTCTAACAGACCTCCAACATGATGCTGATCAAGTCACTCATCCTCTTCAGGCAACACCCTGGCATCACTGAATTATTTGGGCCAGAATTTCACTTCTTGTGTTTCACATGGATAGAAGCAGTGATCAAATGCACTTCTAACCTGAAGAGAAATACTGCAAACTAGCTAGAAAATTCAAATGTATTACAGAACAGCAAAACTGTGTTGGCTAAAAATACACAAGAAAATTTAGAGAGGAAAATCTGATAAGGTTCTTTTGTGTTCGTCACAGTTACTCTTCCTCTTCAGAGTCTGCTGTTCACATAAATTCTTCACCATTATGTGCTTGATTCCAGTAGGACACACTCCTGAAAACTGTAGTTTTATTATTCATCTTAATTCACTGACCTGCACAACAGAAGAGATAAGCAACTCATACACCGTCTCCATTTTTAATTGCCTTGGGAATCAGTTTGTTATGTAGAATCATCTATTCATTCACTCTACAGTAGTTTCTTTGAAAAAGGATTTTTGCCATTTGCAGATATCAGGATGCAGCTCATTTAGCAGTAGCTCATTTTCCCCTGCTCCATGTTATGCCATAGAAATGTTCAAAGGAGAAACGTTGTCAGCACTTGTGGGTGCCCACTTCTTTTGAGGGAGACTCCTAGGATCCATAGCAGAAAACAAAAGTTGATACTTAGGAATTTGATTCCTGACAGCCAACAAGGTAAAAGTCATATAAGGCTCCTGCTTATTCCTGCTTTCACTTGAGTTCTCCTTCATAACTGTAGTATTTTACAATTAACACTGGGAAATTTTACCTAATTACTTTCAGACCATTTCTCCAATTTGTCAAATTAAATTTTAATTTTAATGATTTCCTCCAAATCGCTTACAAGACAATATTAGATGTTCTGCAGTGATTAAGTCATTAATTTCTAGTTTGTTCAAGACATTAAACGTAATATCAAGACATTATACATAATATCACTTTCTAATTGAGCACTGCACTTAACTAAGAAAAACAGGTTTTGGCCAGCTCTAGAAGGACGAGCCTGGAGGAGTGTTTCTCCAAACTGCAGTTGCTGCAAATAATAAAAAAGCTCCCAAAAAGTCTTTGGTTAAAATTTTTTTTTTTTTTTCCCTGAGTCTAGCTATTCAGACTAGAGACTAGACTCCATGATTGGTTCTGACACTTGACCTGAGCATTTTTTTGAGATTTTCATTAATGGCTTTAAAATTTCCTCCCTGCTTTGCACTTTTGGCTTCAAATGTGCAGCTTTGTCCGAAATATTATTTTTGTGCTCACTGAATATGATATATAAATCATCAGTTAACTGCCAAATAGCAACAGCTCCTGATAGCCCAGCTCAGTGATGTCTAGAGACTTTTTTGGCGTGTTCGTCTTCTGTGGGCCGAATCCAGGGTAAATTCTGAAACACCACAATTTCCCCTATGAACAAACAAGATAGTATTGGTTATCTCCTACCCTTCTGGACATCAGCCGAAAGGCAGGGCTTGCCCACACCTCATTGCATTCCAGTGGCACACCTACACCAGCTTCACAAAGCCCTTGCTATGAATCACACGCGCAATTGGCACCTCTCATCCTACAAGAGAAGCAATATAGCCCAGCCCAAGCACTTACCCGCTCTCTAATCGTCCATTTCAATAGTTGTGTGATTTGTCACTGGAACTTGGCATAATATCCAGAGTGCATCATCTGACATCAGTTATTTTTCCACTTTGACAGCCAAATGGATACTTATGTGTATACTGAGAGAGGGGGCGGGAGGGCGAGATTCAGGCTTCAAAGAGTTAATTTAAAGCAGCTTCTTGGCCAAAGTTTTCCGTGTTATCAATCTTCCTTAAGTTTTCTAAGTAGCCTTTTAATCTCTGCATTTCTACTCAAAGATCAAAGCCTTCCTATTTCTTAAACAGCTAACCTTACATTATGGTTAATCCATGAAGCGCCAGGTTTTGAGAGTGCCATATGTGGAACAGTCTGCAGGTTCTTGGGCAGATACCCAAAATTACGACATCTCTGAGGAAGGCTGAGCTGACTTTGTGGCTGAACCGACTTCGGGGAAGCTAGGAGAGGTGTTGGGGCAAGCAGGAAAATCTAGCCACTTGTTAAAAAGAGCTTGAACAGGGTTTCGTGAGGCGTGTCAGGATGTTCAAATTGTGTTAAGATGACTACATAGGAGGAAGTACTTTTTTAAGGTTAGCACAGAAACATCTCTCCCCAAAGTCATTTGCTCATGGAAAAAAAGGAGTTACAGCAAAGAGCAGAGATCCCAAGTTGGGGGAGGATAAATTCAGAAATCTGCCTTATTTCAAAAAGTATGAAAACTGTACATCTTTCTGCACTTGAACTATTCATACTCATTGTATGAGTAATCTTTGCACAGATGTTTCAAAAATACTTTCAGACTGGATGGGATATGAGTGCAAAAGAATAAAGCTTTTAGCTTGTTTGGTGGCCAAAGCAAAGCTAAATTTGTCCCTTGTTGATCAGACAAAAATATTTCAAGTGTATTCAATTAATGTTCAGTGTGCCTAGTGCAAAGTATTAGGTCAGTTTTGAGCAAAACACACCATACTTTAACAGTTAATTCTGAAACTAATACAACAAACACTTTAGCATGTGGATAACCAAACCGTTAAGTCACTGCTGTATCAGATCTTCTTTCTGTATCATTAGGCAGTGCACAGAGATTTCAGTTGCTCTTGTTTAGTCTTACGCAGGTTTTTACCTAAATGGTACAGTCAATTGACAGTGCACCTGGAGAAAAGCTGGCACCACAGCTGACTGCAACTCCCAGGGATCATAGAAAACTTCACCCGCCAGTGCTGTTGCTGTGCACAGTTCAGAAACGTTACAATTCAACAGCAAAGGACTGAGCTATTAGGTTGAACATTTTGATAATAGCATTTTCAATGCCTTGTTTTTTCTCCAGAATTCACAGAGTTAAGCCAGCAAGAAATTCTTGGTTCATTGCTTGCTTTCTCATAGTACTTTGATTATAGGTAATAGAAAGAAAACCATCTGAATCAAGAAAATAAGAACATAAAATTTTACTCCTACTTGTTCTTTAAGGGTATGATCCAGATCTATTGAATTTAGTGGGAAGACTCTGACTGTCTTTAAAAGGTTTAATTCAAGCTTTTAAAAAAAAATATTAAAATGTGTTTGTAACAACAACAAATCAATAAAAAAATTAGGAAAAACAAAGCTCTATTGTTTTCAACAGAGGGAACCACCCTAAGATCCTTTATAATCTCCCTACATGTTTATTCATAAAGTATGTCACAGTGGGAACATGCTAGATGACTTCCAAATTTAAACTGGTTAGAGATCCTTTAGGGGGTTCCTGGTTATTATCTGTATAATCTCACCAAAACAGATGATGTACTATCAATAGTAATGCAATTATCAGTTAATAGATTACTATTGAATTGTCAGGACAGCAGGTTATATTCTTCTCTGGAGATAACTTAAAGTGTATTGTTCGAGAATTTTTCCAATGAAAATTAAAAACATGTAATCTCTATTCCCAAACTGAAAGAGAAAATCCTGCAAATGCAGCAACTAGTACACTCAAGACATATAGAGATTGGACAAAATAGTGCATGAGCCATAGATGATCAATACAATAGCCTAAGTAACTATAAAAAGCTGTCTTCCCCGTCATTTCATTTAAATATACTATCAGAAACATATTTTTCCTGGCTTATCTCCCTTTTCTCTTTCTCCATCTTTTTCTCCCCTTTTCTGTCTTATCACTGAAAAAGATGTTGAAAAGAGAATAGAAAGAGAAGAATACTGGAAATTGTTACTTTAATGCAAAAAAATGTTAAAAAAATCGCAATGTTTTTAGACAATCATTTTCTAGGAATCACTGTTTTAGCAGCAGGTGTGTCGCCTGGCAGGCTCTGCAGTCAAGGAATTCTGAGACCCTTGGAGAAGCAGCATTACAGAAGTCACTAAGAGAAAGGATACCTTGATATATGTGCTTATATACATATCATCTGGTTAAATAGAGACCCTATGTCTTATTCCCAACAGACAGGATAAAAAAAAGTTAAAAGAAACATTCCCATAACATTAAGAAGTCGTTGCCTTCCTCATGGAACATCATAACTGATGAAGCAATTAAGTTTGAAACATTTTAAAATACTTTTGGTCAAATGCATTTGTGCTAAATGACTTCACTCTGACAAAGATCTATTCCTACTCATAAAGACAGTACTCATCTGTACTTCATTTTCTAACAGGCTTTTTCAAGAAATGCTTCATACTGCAGAGCACAAGATGATGAATATCGCTTAGAAGTTACGACTCCTTTGCAGAGGGTTGACTTGTTCATGGGCCAGTTCAACAGTGTCCTGTTAACTTCGATATCTGTCTTCACCAAAGGGAACCTTACCGTTGCTAATCTGGGAACTTCGGCGGGACGGTTCATGCAGGTAAATATTACTACGACACCTTCACAATAAAAAAACCTACTGGAGTTTAGCAGAATGGTGAGAAGTGAGGAACAGTATTATCCCGGTTTAACAGGCCATTAGAAAATTGGAATTGCTTAGTAAAATAGAGCCTCTGGAATATAAACAAAGTGCCTAATAGAGCATTCTGCAGTTTAAGTGTTTACATGGGCTCTGTGGTTTGGAGCAATGGTTTTGGGACAAATTCCACCATGATCTCCACTTAGTCCAGCTGGTTCAGTTCACAGAGCGGTTTTGGTCCATACAAACTAGATTTCTTTCAAAGGAAACTAAACTGAAAGCTCTGTCTTGGATACACATCAAATATGCTCCAACCCCAGCGGGGGCAGGAGGGTCCAAAACGGTGATTGATTCTTCGAACAGCTTAAGATACACACTTCATATGGTCATTTGGTCTAGAGGATCAGATTAAACCTAGTTCAAAGTAAGATGCCGAGACAGTTTATAGTGTAAAAGCAGGAGCCTTGGCATTAGTTTTTTCTATATACTGATGCACTCCTCTGGCACCAAATCACTTGCTAATGTACCCATAGCCTATGACTCACAGCTCTAGAATTCAGATTAGCTCCTCCTCCACCTACTTCCAAGTCTCTCTGAGCGCATCTTAGATTTTCCGGCTCTTGCTCATTCTCTTCTCATTCTGTTCTTTTGGACAGCAATTCTTCCTGTCCTAAAGCAGGCTTTCCACAATAAGTGGTAAACCACCCTCCTGAGAAGCCTGTCTCCCTCCACCGAGCATATAACTAATCTAGACAGGTAGATTACACTACATGACTTCTTTGTAGGTGACTAACAAAATAAATCTAACCTATAGGGCCAACAATCTTTTAAAACCTTGGCAGTCAAAATCAAACATCAGAAGACAAAATACTTTGAAAGCACCAAGGGCTTCATTTATTCACTCATCTTACTTCAAGCACTGTCATCCTGTAATGACCACCTTGGAGAGCTTGGCTTCTCCAGCTGCCACAGGGTCCAGCCTGGATGGGCATCTCGGCCTGGATCCCTCTTGCACCCAAGGACCTGTGTCCTTTTACTCTGCCAGTATTATTTGTCTTCTAGTGGGCTTCCTGAAGTATTGGCAGTCTTTGGCCCTTCTTGCTCTGTAGGCTGCAGAGAGTCATCAAAGTTAGTAGCATTGTCCCCCAACCATCATTAACTGAATGATGATGAGATTTGCCATCATGAGTTGCTGTGCCCTTCCAGTTTTCCCATTTCCCAAAACCTTCCATTAGAAAACACTTGGGCACTTGCACCTTTTCATAAAAATCTTTGTGTGGTGTAAGTCATCAGGTAAGAATAACAAGCCTTCCCTTTCTTCTCTCCCTTCTCCTCATTCTCTGTCCTTGCCACATACAGTAAGTAGGGTTACATATTGTCCCCAGTATTTGTTAACCAATCCTATACCTCCATTTCTGTCTTCTACACAGACTCGACACAGAACCTGCCCCATAATGCAAAATCCATAGTGCTCCTACAGGGATGGAGGTCAAAGTGATTTACCACAAAGGACAGATGAAAAACTGGAGAAAATCATGTTTCTCTTTCCCCCTAAAAGATAGGAATTTAACAAAATGTTCAATGACAACCCTGCCAGTTTTACCTGAACTTCCCACGAGGACCTTGGTAACTTTAAGCTGCCGTTTGTCTTCAGTGCAGGAAAGGCAAATGCTGAGAGCTACGCACTGAGCACAGGAGCAACCTACGCTCTGTTCTTAAATGCAGATACCGGGTCACACAGCGAACATGAGCAATTTGTTTAACCTTTCTGCAGCCATTTCCTTATCTACAAAATACAGTTAATAACAACGACTGTCTTACTCGCTGCATTTCTTCTGGGCTGTCACAAAGCTTTTAGGGAGCTTTGGTGAAAAGCACAAGGCAGCATTATTTTTGTTTGTAACATTCTTTAAATTATTCATTCGAGTTCTGCACCACACACTTCATTCAGACATTTGCCCAGCTCAAGGAACAATTAAAATATTTCCAGAATACATTTCCCATTCCAGGTTCAGTTATGGATCAAAAGAAAGGCTATTGTGTAAACTGCACATGGCCATTAGCAGAAATATTCTCATCATTGAATTAGATTGGCTTGAGCCACGGGGGGAAGTCAGCGTTGGGCTCATATTGTAATAAGTATCAGCTCTTTCTTTGAGGGTTTGGTGCAACCAGCAGGAGAATAAGCGTACTGACTACCTTTAATGACGCTACCTCCAAATAAAAAGGTTAGTATTGTTTTGCCTTTAAATGATCTTGAAAGGGATACTAGGTCTGTAGGATAAAGACGACACAGCTTTTTTCAGAATTTAACGTTCACTTACATTAAGTCTTTTTTTTTTTCAGTAATAGTTCTCTAGGAAGTGCTTTCAAACCTGTTCATTAGCAAATGCCCAACTAAAGCAGATTTGCAGTGTTTCTATGGAAATATAGTTATTAACTGCAATGAGATGGAGATCATTAAAAATTGAGCTATTAAACGACCATTACTGAAGTAAAATGGGTTAAAAAAAATCAGGATAATCTAACAATGACTTAATTTATTCAAAAGATATCCCCAAACACTTCCCCACATTTTCTAGCAAAGAAATGTAATGGTGTTCTTTTTTGTTTCGTTCACAAATCTACTGGAACATATTGCAAAGAATCCTCAGTTTTTCACTTACTACGGACCTCACTTTTGCTCAGTCATTTGCATTCATATTTTTAGCTCTTTGTACGTGCAAATATTGAATTTTCCTGTGCAATCCCCCTGTAACTTGTAGCTATTCAGAGTTGACTATATCCCTTCAGAGGTAGGTATGCTTTCAGAGAAAATAAGTTGCAAAATTCTACCTATCAGGGAACCTGTTTTAAAACTGGTTATATTGTATTAATATCTTGCAAACATATTTTCATGCCAACTATTTAAATGCAAAAGAAAAAATATTCATATATCGGTTTCTAAAATCAGAAAATCAGCTCAGCCCTTCCAGTGAATCCAGTTAATCTTGTATCCTCTTTCACATACCAAACCTTACCATATTTAGACAATTTAGTTCGTGACATAAATTTCAGCACTAGCAGTCATCCTTGAGATTAAAAGAAATAGTAGTACAGTACCGCTGTCTCTGACAACCGCACCCTGAAGTGCCCAAATATGAAACAGTTTGGTGAAAGCAATGAACATTTAATTCAAATTTTTGCTGTATTAATTTAGGGTTTCCTTTAATTGTTATGAAACATTTTGGAGGGGAAAAAAAGATGTTTAAAACATAGTGATTGTGCCACATAAATTGAATTGAAGCTCCAAGCCTGCGCTGTGGAAGCCAGTAGGTGCAGCAGCAAGCTACTGATACTCAACCTGAGAGAAATTTATCGGAAGATGTTTCTCATATTCTCCTGTTATACTTCCTTATACCTGATCAGCAGCCAACCACTTGATTCTCCTTCTTTTCTTTCTTTCCTTTTTCTTCCTGTCTTTCATCTCCTTTTGTGCTTTCTTCCGCTCATCACTTTCTGCCTTCCTACTGACACCTCACCTCTGTTTCCGTCTCCATCCATTTTTCTCTCTTTACCACACGACTACAGCACAGCATTGCTGCAAAAGTCAGCAGAAGGTTTAACATGTAGTTTCTAAGAGCAAAGTTTTTCCTTCTGTAGGTGATGGTTACCTGATTCTGGAGTTTTGATGTATTTAGAGACATTTCACAATGAATGGTTCCTATCTTTACAAGTGATTCCACTGAAACTTATGGCATTACCCATCAAAACTGTGCTAATGACCCAACTCAGAATATAGCCTGTATTTTGCTTATTTCAAAAAGTCATCTGAGGAGCCAGTAATATTCAGAATGCAAAAGCAGGTATGTTTTATGCAACTGAAGAATAGTCACCTGTTGTTTTCTGCTTGTGCTTTTAGTTCGATTAAATAGAATTATTCACTTAAACAGCTCTGAAAAGAACTAATACTGGAAAGGAAATACAGCCTCCTTCACTAAATGTTTATTGTTTTCAGCCAAAATCTAAAACTAAAATCAAATTGATCTGGATGGTCCAAATACAGAAGATTCATGAGTTCTTTTAAGGAGGATAATTGGGGCCAGGAGGTGAATTCCAAAGCTCTCCTGGAGAGTAATTGCAGCCCATTGACATACTGAGCATGTTTTGGCTGCATCAGAAATGTTAAATCTGTATTTGGCCATGAATAGATTGGAGTTTGTAGTTTACCAAATATTGTGGAGTTTCTGTTACAAAACAGAGCAGTAATAATTTTTCTAAGACAGCTGACATGCATAAGAGAGAAAAGAAAAATGGTTTTACTTCCTTCCTAATCTGGAGCCTGACAACAAGCTTTTTTTTCCCCTTCTTTTTTTTTTCTGTTGAGAAGTGGCAGCTGTTTCAGCCTTTCTTATTGTGCTTGTTTTCAGAGTGTGACTGGGAACACAGGCTGAAAGTACAGCTGTTGGGTGCAAAGTGAATCAGGTATTTCACAGTGGTTATCTGATTAGAAAACAGCACACAGTCACACTGGTGTAGTTGGGGAATCAGATTTTCAGCTGATGTAAAGCAGCCTTACTCCACTCAAGCCAAAGATGCTATGCTGAGAATAAGACTCACAACTGGAAAAGACACTTTCATTACCAGTCAGTATTTTGGGAAATTCTAGTTTGTAAAAAAACCAAACAAACGTGATATATTGAGATAAAATATCTTCTAGTTTTGCCCAGTTCCAAAGTGATTTTTTTTTTTTTTTTGCCTGGAGCTTGGTATTATTTCAGAGAGTGACTTTTGAGTGATGAAGAAAAGAGCAAAGTTCTTCAGGAAGGGGAAATCTTTCTGATAGCTCTGGGGAGAGTGGGATATGGGAAAGTTTTACAAGATTTATTCTGAAAAGCTCACATTTGGTCTGGCCTTAACAACGAACAAGAGCCCGATGCCCTTGACGTATGCAGAGGCTGGTTTTCAGCATAACGCTATGTTTGGATGCAGAATACTGCATGTGCTCCCTACGCTTGAAGCTGGCCTCACCGAGGTAAAGCACAAGCAAATGCACTGCTTGTTGGTGACCTTCTTGAGGAAGAGAGCGATAGGGAAGTTTTCACTGTAAGTTCTACAACTACTATGGGCAACCACTCTCTTTAGATGCAATTTTGGCAGCAGGGCCTTCTCATCCTTCTGACTATACCAGTGAAACTCAGTGCACAGTGGGGCAGCACTGGGCTGCGTGCGGAGTGAGGAGCTCCCCCATGCACCCTTTCCTCTTCACGGGGCAGTAGGACGCCCATCCTGTTGCTCCTGGAGGTAAGGAAAGGGTCTTCCCATGGGTATACATACACCCTGAGATGCAGTCAGCCACATGCTGGCTGCAGTCCTGTCCAATCTACCTGGACATCAGCCAGCTCTAGCTGAGAAGCCAAGCATTAGCAAAGCATGGTCACGCACTGTCATGTCTGAACAGATTCTGGACTGAAAATGGCTTAGGGCACGAGAACCAAAGCATGATGGCACAGATAGGCCTCATCCAAGTAGAGCACATCACACAACAGTCCGCTCACCCTCCTCGGGGCCTCTCTGCACTTGTTAGACACGAAACAATACAGAATAATAACAAGCCTTATTCTAGGGACCCATTATATCCCAGTATTTTTAACCATATTTTTAGCTCAGAAAGGATGTATGGGATCAGAATAAAGGTTCAAGGAGCACAGTCTCCTATCTCTGGCAGGGGCTAAGATGGATAAGGGAGAGATATGAGGCAAGTAAAAGCACACGGTGATACTTCTCCCAGTATCCTTCTGCTTCTGGCACTCAGTGGCCCAGATTCCCTGGAAATTGCACCCATATGTGGTGTTTAATAGTCCTTGATGGACTTCTTTTTCATCAATTTTGCTTACTGTTTTTTGAAATTATTTGTTGTTTTGTCCTCTACAGTATGCTGTGACAATGACTTCCATAATTCCATTCTGCTTTAAATGATGAAGAGCTTCCTTTGGGGTTTCCTTTACCTGCTGCCTTATCGTTTCATTTGGTGCCCCTGATCCTGTCTGATGAGGAATAGGGACTGGGCTCGCACAGATCAATAGTCTGGGAAATTTTCACACGCTGAGCACAAACCTGTTGTCTTTCACATCCAAGTAAACAGAACACTTGGTAGTCACACTCGTTTCCCAGGAATACTTATGATTAAAAACAAACACCACCACCGCCACCAAACTTTAACACACACATCTCATTTCCCTGAAAAGAGAGAAATTAGCATGTGTCATAGCTGCTTTCACAGATTACATGCCAGGGAACATAATGCATGCTACAGAAATTAGTATAGACAAAAATAATCACATCTGCCTTTTATTTGTAACTGCAGTCAAAGCTTGGAAGAATTTGTCCCAGAATTCAGCAAGAAGAGAGCCAAGCCTTCAGCATTGCTCTCCTCTTGAAAACAGCAAAGTGGCAAAGCCTCGCCTTTACAGGAATCAAGGCGCAAAGCCATGGTGCCTATCAGCAAAATGAGGTGACACAGAGCAAAGAAGTACAGAGCTTTGCATCTTTCAGCATGGTCATTCAAATCCAGTTCATACCACAGCATACTGGAAGCCATTTCCATCTTCAATTTGATCAAACATCTTTTGATCTAGTTCCCATCCCACTAGACAAATATAGTCATAACAAAACCCACCAGTGCAAGTGGCAAGCCATGTTGGAAGCAAGTGCGAGGAGGTCAAGAAATACATGAGCACGGACCTTAAAC
>NW_008824806.1:693736-746198 GCF_000699105.1 Pygoscelis adeliae | reverse complement strand
GATGGGATGCCCATGGAGTCATTGCAAAGGCTGTCCTCAGTGCCCGCTGCTGTCCTGCCTCTGTGGTCCAGCAATTCACCCGGCTTTTCAATACTGGTAGTCTGCCCTATTAAAGTTAAATGCAAACTATCCACACGTGCATTTGTAGGAATGTGAATAGTTGCAATCTTTCCCACTTTAGCATTTTTAAACCAAGAGAAAACTGTGGCAAACTCTAGCTAAGTAACGTTTTCATATCTATAGCTCAACTTTCAGCAGTTTTATAATAATTCTTTCTATGGTAAAGAATGTATCTTCATGCTCCCAGAAAAAAATATCAGATATTGCATAATGCAAAATCCATATAGTCAAATTAAAATTAACACCTGGTGCCAAATAACTGTTTTGAGAGCACACATGTTTTAATACTCAGTTTGAGTAGAAAAGCTTACACCCTTCAGAGGAGATCCATTATACTCTCCATGGATTAGAATGATATACAGCATTTAGAGAGCTACATATGTGCCCTTTGCAAGGCTACGCTGCATATCCCAGGGCATTTGAGACATGTTACACAATAAAGTTAACCCTGAGCCTATCTCTGCTGGGTAATGGCCTACACCTGCCAGACATCTACGGAAAAAATAACAATATGATACTTAGATGGGATTGCTTTTAGAAGGCCTCTTGTTTTTGCAGAAGATATTTCAACATGCAGACAGTAACATTTGTAATTCAATCCTGCTGACTAGCAGAACTGAGCATCAGAATTATTTTTAAAAGAAGCTGTTGTATGCTGTTTTTCAACTTAAGTTATTACAGTCTTAATTTGCCATATTATGCATAAACAAACCTAGAGTCAAGTCTTCTTACTTAACAGTAATACTAGCTGATGGCAATGAAAGAGTATTTAAATGAATTATTTTAATGTTCATGGACCTAAGTGATCACTGACTTCCAGTATAAAGGATATATTATTTAATATATTCATTAATTAATTAACTGTTGCCTATTATCTTTGTGGAAGTACTTTGAGCTATGCTGAAACACCACATACTTTTTTGTTTTTCTCTTAAATAGAGGGACATAAATATTGTGTTTGCTTTGAGTAGGATGTCTGGGGTTGTAGTTACTGGTAATGAATGTGGTTCTCTGAAGGGTTATTTGTAAGAACATCAGAAGAGCCACATGGGTTTAAACGAAGGGTCCATCTAGTTCAGTGCTCTGTCTCCAGCAGCGGTGACAAGTGGATGCCTAGGGACCCAGGCAACATATGTAATACCTTCTGCTTCAAGCCTCCAACTATTTTCCATTCTGGGGATTTCCTGAGCTATTGGGTTTTGCCTGTTTAGCTCTTTCCACGTACATGTGGGGTTTCCCTTTGAACGTGTATTCCTCTTGCATTCACATCCTTCGGCAAGGAGTCCTATAGGTCATCACATATTGCTAGGAAGTCTTACTCTTATCTTTGCTTTGAACCTGACTCTCACTTTTGTCTTTTGATGGTGTTTAGTACTTTTATGAGAAGAGAGTAAATGGTCAGTCTCTACCCACTCATGATTCTGTATGTCTTTTTCATAGCGTTTCCACACCTACCCTACTCAGTCGTTGTATGTTACAGCCTTTTGATCATCTTTGTTACCCTTCTAGGAACCTTTTCCCGTTCTAACATGCTCTTTTTGTCATGAGGCAACCAGAACTGCACAGAGAATTCAAGGTTCGGGCAAGCCATGAATTTGTAGGACATCAGGATGTTTTCTGATTTGTTCTTTAATCTTTTTCTAATAATTCCCAAGTTTTTATTTGTTTTTTTGACTGCTGCTGAGCAGTGAGATGATATTTTCATGGAACTATCTATCATATACCGCTTTAAATTAATCTTCTTTGTTGTATTTCACCTGCCATTTTATTGCCTTGACATGCTGTCTTATAAAGTCCTTCTGCCATCCTTCATAGTCTGTCCTCATCCTTATCACCTTGAATACCTTCAGATCATCAGAAAACTTTGTCACTGGACTGCTCAGCCGCTTTTCTGACTCATCTATGGATACGTTGAACAGTAGGGATCCCAGCACAGACACCTTGCAGAACACCTGGTGATTTCTCACTATTGCAAGAACTGACCTTTTACTGCTAATGTCTGTTTGTTCTCTTTTAGTCAATTATTTATCTGTGCAAGACCTTCCCTGTCTCCTAACTGCTTGAGTGCAGGCACATAGATATACTTTCATTTCTCTTATGCTCTGGAGAAATGCTTGGTTATTAAATGAATTATTAAAATGCACAGAAACCCCAACATCCCCTCCCCCCAAAAAAAACCAAAAACAAAAATACCCCCAAACAAACCAGCACTTTATAGTCTTTGTAAAAAGAAATCCTTCTGTAATAGTGAACCATTTCCATGGTAGAAGTAGTCCCTGTATGGTGGTGTGTCCACAGTAGATTAAAGCCACACTGTATGCATACCAGCCGAGTCCCAAACAATAAAAATGAGAGGTTTCTAAGAACAACACTGAAGTCCTAAGTAGCCTCTTCTTCCTGCTGTAGAAGCTGTCTTCAAATTGCCTTTTTCTTCAGGATTATGTTGGATAAGGGTAAGATAGAATTTCAAGGACTGGGCTGATGCGTGCAAAAACCACACAGTTATATAAACCAAAAAGAGCATTTTTGCATCTAGCATCTGTTACGGCAGCACCGTAGGCTGGTAGATTAGTTCTAAGCAAACTCCAAACTTTTATTCCATAGTACCAAATGAGTTAGGAAGTGTAATTTGAGCTCCCTGTATGTCATGAGGTCAAAGTCTATTCACTTGGGCTTTGAGCAGGTGATTTGACTATCGGCCTCAGTAAAATAAAGGTCGGTCAGTGTTTAAAGTACCAAATAATTTTTCCAAGATTGTAGAGATGGGATCCAAACTTTCATGTATTACTCTGAGGTTGCAACGCAGATGTGTTTAAAGGGTTAACACTGTGGCTCAATCAGAAAGAATGCTTGGCAATAAGAGGAAGCCTGGATTAATGATAGAAAAGAATTCTTAGCATTTTATAGCAGTGGGTATTCGAGATGAGACACGGCTAATGATCAACTAAAAAGGTATTTGCAGCTGTGGTGCTACCTCTCTCCGTAATGCTAACATTAATCAAGCTTTTTCATGCAGCTTTGCAGTCCATTCTATTTTTCATTGTCCTGAATATAAAAACAGAGCTCATGCCCTAATACACTGAGTCAGAGACCATACTTCTGTGTCACCGAAAATGATCAGACCTTATTGATTTCTAAAAGCTGTACTTTCTGTACTGTGAAACAAACCCATAGCAAAGTCTTTAAAAAAGCCAGTTTCATTTTAAAGAAAAAAAAGCCTCTTGTAACCCCAAACTGTAAATACCTCTGGGATGTGAAGCACTTATCACCATGAATTAACTGCTCATATATTTTAAGTCTTGAATTACAACAAAACATCATCTGTAATTACAGCATCTCTAAGTCTAGTTTTGGAGTCAGCCATCTTGTTGAAAGACCTTGGCAGTGCGAAAAGCCAGTGAAATCGTGTAAGTCAATGTCCTAGCTGTTCTGATGCTGCCTTCGGAGTCAGAAGAAAAGCTTCATTATAGTGAAAAATTAAACATTTGACATACAAGTTATTTCCAGAATGGCTTCAATCTTTTTAAATAATGAACCCCATTGAATTTCAACTTCTCAGCAAATGTTGATTATCTAAATTCCTTAAGTAAACTGCACGTGATGCAGCTTTTGAAACATGAACATGATCTTCCCTCATGTAAACAATCCTCTGCCTTTGTTGCCTGATGCTATCACATTTGGGCGCACATCCTTCTGGATTGCAGGCCCAAGCCTATAAAATCTCGCTATCGAATATCCACCCAATCTGCAGATGCTTTATGCCTGTGCTTAACAGCCATGACTCATCCCATTAAAGTCAACAAAGTTACAGTAGTAAAGTTAAGCGTGTGTTTGCAGGAATAGGCCCAAATTCTCAGAAGTATTTAGGTAACTTAAGATGCAGAGAGATGACTAGTAGGGGAATTTCATACCGGTGTGACTAATCTCCCTAAGATCTCCTAAAATCAAGAGAGAGAGAGAGGGCTCTTGCAAAGGGGCTTCAGGACAACTAAATTAGGCTCCTGTTTTGGAACATCTTCCAGAGAAGCCCCCAGCTCTCCCTGTCGTTTAAGAGGTGCTTTGAGTGCTCTGTCCTGGACACCTGGCTCCTGCAGAAATCGGCAGAAGCCAGATCTCGAGGTGCCTAGCCACGTCTTGCAAAGAGCCTGTCTGTAGCAATAGCCACCTCGCCAGCTCTGGGAATCGAGGTCCACGTACCTGTAGCTCTGTAGAGCTGCTCACAACGCAACCTGCGCCTGCCATCATAGCTTTGCACTCTAATGGCCCCACATGCATCAAGACCAGATACTGCTGACACAGGATAAAGTTTACATTTCAAACTGAAGGACCAAAGTGAAAATAAATGGAAATACCTTTGACTTTTGAAGGCCTGGAGTTTTAAGATTCTTTTAAAAAGACGTCGTAGATAAAATTCTTTCTTAAATGTACAGGGCTGACTAAATGACCCATCTTCATTTTTTACGGTTGATTTACAAATATCTGAAATTAAAGGACTATTAAACATGCAATGACTCCTTCATATTTTAATAAATACGATGTATTTTGAGGATCCTCCAACAGCCATGATTTTGCTGTGTTAAATAAAGTAGATTTTATAGCGCCTTAATCAGATCATGATGGAACATTATGCAAAATATTATGCAATGTAATGCAAAGTAATTAATGCAAGCAGAAAAGTGGTAGGAACATGAGACCGCTGAGCAGCATGCATTTGTGGCACACGCTGCCTGCTGATTTTCCCAATTTCTTGCTTTCTTAGATAGTGGTTTCCCGTTCAGAACCCACAGCTCCACATGTCAGCTTTCAGCTAGACTCCCACCCCATCTCTCCTCAAGTCGTTGTCGAGAATTCATTAGATGATGGCTATACCCTGGTAGTGACTGGGAAAAAGGTGAGTGGTTCATAATCTAATCCTTCTGTGCACTGTATAAACCTGCTGTCAGAGCAGCAACTTTCAGTAAGAGCAACTATTCACACTGCTGCTTTATGTTCTGTGTCCTCCCAGCCTTGCCATTCCCTTGGGAACACTGGAGGGGCAAGTTTCCGCCAAGATTTTTTTTTTCTCTATTAAACAAACCAACGGCCTAATATTAAGAAATGTTTAAATAATGTAAGAGCTGTGATATAAACCAACAAAAGCCAGGAAATGCAAATTTTAAGGCTGAAACCCTGTCCTTAATTCAAGTGCTTGCAAAGAAAAAACACACAATGGCTTAAGGAAAGAATGGTGCTCACAGTTTCCTGGCTTTTATTGGTTTGTGTCATAACATTATAACTTTTTAAGGAGGGGGGTGTGTGCAAGAGTTACGTGGGTGTGTTTAAAATCGGGAGTCAGCGTTCATAGTAAGGTTTGAAGATTGCTTTAGCATGTAGTCTACAAAGGGTTAATAAAAGATGAAGAGCTGTCATAAATATTCTATTGTCATAAGTAGATACGCATTGTAGAATGGGTTTAAAACATCAGCAGATAATATTACAGATAATCCTAAACCATAATCGTAAGCAATAATTTGACCCCTTGAGTTCTATAAGAATTTACTGAAATACATCAGCCATTAGTAAAGACGGTTATTAATCATTTGCTAGAAATGTATGAGATATTTATAAGAGTAATCTTCAAGAAAATGTCCAAAATAAGTTTAAGGAAGGTACTGAAGTGTGAAGAAGTATGATGTACTTATACAGTAATGTAATTATATACTAATTTTAATATTTTGACTAAAAATAATTCTTATATATTTGGAGTGACTATTATCATAACTATCCTGATATTTTAAATAAGATACGTTTTAATTCATATTTTAGGTATAGTATAGGTTTTTTGATGATAGGTGTTAAAAAACAAGTACATGGGCAGTCACGTGCTGTAAGTGTGTCACAGATATTAATACAGCCTTGCCAAAGTTGAAATAGCCATCATGCCTATTTTTACAAATGTATGAACTAAGACATACTGAGATACACTGTTTTTTCCAAGAACTGGTGCGGAATTGGGAAGAGCACACTGCTGTTTTCTTTTTCCATCAGCAAAAAATGCTATCTTGCTGTAAACACCAGATGCTGGTAGTAACTGTATATAACATTAAGATGCCTTTAGGGTTTCTCCCAAGCGAATTTAAAATCACGTCAATTAAATTACTTATAAGATCCTATAATTACTGAGCTAAAGAGAAGTCGAACCGCAGCTTGCACATCTGAAATCTGAGTAGCACCGCAGCGCATTGCATAAATAGAGACTCTCCTTGCCGCTTAGCGTATGTATTAAAAGGATCTTGTGCATGATGTCTTTCCATCGACAGATAACGAAGATCCCGCTGAAGGGGCCAGGCTGCCATCACTTCAGGTCCTGCAGCCAGTGCCTGCTGGCGCCTCCCTTCATGCAGTGTGGCTGGTGCAGCCAGCAGTGCCTCAGGTCTCCCGAGTGCCCCGGCGGCACCTGGACCCAGGAGACCTGCTTGCCTAGGGTTTATGAGGTAAAACGGTGGATTTCTCATATTTATCTCTGAGGGAAGAATGTTGTCTGCGCTCTGCGGACATTTTCTGTTTATTTTTATGCAGTTATGATAAATGAAGTGTCTGCTCTCCTCAACTTCCCCTCGGCCTCAGTGTCCGCAAAGCCTCTGGCTGGATGCACGTACTCTCCCTGAATGCTGCGGGCTCAGGTGCTCCCAGTGGACGGGTCTGTCTGATCATCCTGGCTTGCCACAGGAGAGCTTCGGCCCTGCAAAGCGCTCGTGGTGGGGAAACAACATGGGTCTGAGCCAGCCTGGCAGGGGTCTGATGGGAAAGGCCGGTCACAAAAAGGAGCACCCTTCCTCTCAGACCCCTCTCAAAGGGAAGAGGTGGAGGAAAGCACCTCCCGCACGCAGCTGCCACAGCCTGACTCAACGCAGGAGGTCTCCGGCCCCCGCTCCTCATCCATCCCCATGCTGGCTCCAGCATTGGAGGAATGGGTGGTGTTTCCCTGGGAGGAAAAGTCCCTCTCTCCCTTACCTAAGCTCCGCGACAGAGCTGTCAACCAAAACACCACCCCAGGGGAGATGTTTTTTCCTAACGTCCCTCCCTGGCTCCTTGTTCCCATGGGTCCACTCGCCACTGAGGGGGACGACGCTGTAGCTGCACCCCTCCCTGGGACGGGGACAGCCGGAGGCTGCTGCCAGCCGGCCAAAGCCCATCAAGGCTGTGCGACAATGAAACCGCACAGACGAGCAGAGAGCTGCACTGGTGCGTTCCTGTTTTAATTTAGCTATGGTTAACACAAGATTCGTACTGGCCGGCTGTACATGTAACCGAATCATCCTCTGTGAAGTGTGACATAGCTGTGAAGGCAGAGGTTTACAGGGCAGTTAACGGACTAGAAAACTGAGGGAAGGACAAGCATAAAACTTTCTGGTAGCACTTATACCCATTTATTTTCCTTACTGCATTTAAACTACACTGTGTAGTTAAAAACACGTTTTCCTTTATGGGCATACAGCTTATAAACGGAGATGAAAATTTGACATGCTAAACTCTCTGAGAGAAAGGAAGACAAAAGGTTTTTTTAAATAAATAATGTATTTCTTTCAACCAGGCAGATGATTTCATGGACAACAACTTTTTAAGGAGTAGACAGGCAAAACTGCTAAAAATCTAGAAACAAATCTAGAAACACATGTTTACAGGGGTTTTTTCTTTTCCATGTTCACCTTTCAGATACAAAATTTAGGACTAACACAGACAAAATTCAGTGAACAAACAATGAAGCATTATAGGAATCAAACCCAAAATGGATGGAAGGCGGGGGGGTATTTGCCTTGCCTTCTAGTGCCATTTACCTTTGGGCAAAGGAGATGTAAAAAACCTGCTAACGCAGAATGTGAATAGTTTACTTTCCCTTTATACAAGAACACATTTATTTCAAAAAGGCTGTATTAGATGATCAAATAGTCCTTTCTGGCCTTAGTTTGTATGAGACTATGAATCACCAATTCAAAGGGTTACCCTGAGAATTAGTCCTGATACATTTTTATATACCTCTGCAGGACCAAGCTACTCACACCTATACTGCACGGCTTGTTTTGTCTTTCCTAGAGCTCAAGCACAAGTAGCATCCCTTCATATTTTTTCTTGGCAAACTTTCTGGCAGTGGCTGTATATTGCCACATCTCCAAAAAGATTTCTAAGGCTCTGAACTGCTTAGTTTCTGATTTTTGGAGGTGCTGATCTCATATAGCCCTCTTTAATTTCAATCATGAGTGTGTGCACTCACCAGTTTTAAGAAGCAAGCGCCCGGAGCCCATGCAGAGATGCTTAGACCGAGAGGTGCGTCCCCAAGGCCACCTCTGCAGTCCCTGTGAGGCCACAGGGAGGACTCATCCAGGGGAGCGCGCCTTGCATGTGGGGCAGTGGGAGCAGGCGTGGGGCCGGTCGGGTGCTTCCCTTCCCCATGTTGCTCAGCCCTGCCTGCTCAGCAGAAGCCCAGTCTACCCCTGTAATGAATATGGATCTGTGGCACTGATGGATCTTGAAGTGAATCTCAAATTACAGTGTGTCCACGTTGGTAGAAGTTGCTTCTAGAAGGCTTGTAAGGAAAAAAAATGCGTCTGAGTACTTAAATCCCTTTGGATTGCTAGCTGTTAAGACAGATTTCATGCTCTACTGGACCATGACATTTAACATTATTACTGAAAGAAATATAAAACAGATTATTCATCATCTTCTGATCTGTCTTTAAACCCACATGCATAAAATATGAGAAACAAGCTTGTTTTGTTCCTAACAAACAGAGGATGACCTGCTTTGCATAGTATCTGAAATTCAGTCTGAACCCTTCCTAATATTTTGCAGCTTTCAGAGGGACAGATTGCTTGAGATATGTCATATGATCGCTTTAACCTGAGGGGAACACAGAGCTTCTCCGAGGGCCTGGTCCAATGGACGTTAGCTAAGTCTTCAACAAAGTTTCCCAGGTTATTACACAGAGTGGTGCACAATGGAAAAAAAAATGAGATTTTTCCCCTCATGAGGGATGGCAGAGAAGAAACTGGCCCGTTTTCTTTTCCTGTGGAGTCCTGCAGATCCTTCGTCTCTCTGCCCTGCTTTAAGCACTTTTCATTGGAGCTGTGCGTGGCAGGGAGCAGCCCCGCACCCCAGCCCCGCGGGGAGCGCAGAGCTCCGGCTCTGCCCCGGCATCCCCGCTGCTACGGACAGTGCAGCAGGGCTGGCACTGGGACACGTCCCCACCACAGCCCGGCTCCCACCCCACACCTCAGCGCCCTACCCCACTCCCATCCACCGCCTCTGCCAGCGACGAGGCATGTTTTGTCAGCCTGGACAAGCGGTGCTAGAGGAAAGCCGGGGGACTGGAGGGAGTCTCCTCGGAGATCACTTGGTGCTGGAACAAATTGCAGGCGTCTGCGTACGACGTTCAGGTCGCGCTGAAAGGTGAACGGCATAAAAGAAGAAATAAATTGGTCTCCCTTTTGATTCTTTGTTGTGGTTAAAAACCTGACATGCTTTGTTGTTGTTTTTAAAGTGAGTCATTTTAGCTGGCTTTTGTCTCAGACATATCAAGAACATCAGGCCTTCTGCTGCCTGTTTAGGTTGGAGGTTTTGCTGGAAATTTTACATGTGGCCTGTATGTGTTCTTGCCTCTTAATTAAAATGAATGGGCCGTTGAAACTTTAATAAATAGATACTTTCTTCCAACAATTTATAAAGTATGTGAGCGGATATTAGCATAATGGCTGTCAACATAAACAAAAGGAAGACACAGTGCTTTAAAGTTTTCCAAAAAGAAAAAGAAAAGTTAACTTTCTCTCCCTTAACCCAAAGTCCAGAGAGCAGCAGGGACAAGCAGAATGGTAGGCCTTGCAGCAGGACTTGCTCCATGTTATCAGTGGAGTTTCCTTGCTGTAGAGAACTTTTGAATCCTGAATTTTGTAGCTTTTATAACTGATTTGGGTTTTGCTTACTTTCTGTTACTACCTGCGCAATGTAAGCACACAGAACGTGCCTACGTATACCTCAGTTCAAAGTCCAGGAGGTTCACTATTCATTCCTGTCGACTCTCCCAAGAACAAGTCTGGGAAACCACGTTTGACTTTCAGAGGTTTCATCGTACAGAACAAATGGAACAAAACTTAAGACATGAATAAAAACACTCTGGGGGAATTTCTGCAGAACTTAAATACAAAAGTTTAAGATTCAGTTTATTCTTTGCTATCTACTTATCTACTGCCTCCTAAATTTGCTGGCAGAAGGTAGTAAATACTTTTACTCCTCTTCAATTAAGGCACATGGGCTGCTATCTCAAGTCTCTTTTGGCAGATAAGATCACTCAAAACCAGTTAAGTGCCTTCGGTTTTTACTCTGTATGGCTTTGTGAAGCCTGATTTTAACGCCCTTATTTTGCTAACTTATGGATTACATTTCAAACTCTTCAAATGCCACACGTCAATGCATTATTGTACAAAACGTCGAGACATCCTGTACTCCCACTGAGCAGTTTCAGTTTCTGCTAGGGTTTTGTTACTGCTAAAATAGATAGTGTGCTGAGATATTAAGTAGAGTGGAAAACTAGGATCTGAAGTCCATCCAGATTTTGAAGAAAAAAACCCAAAGAAATAAGGGAAAGTTAAACTTGGGAATAGCACAGACTCCACGGGGTACAGTACTGCTCCACGCTCTTAGCTGCAGTGTTGTGTGTCAGGGGGCTGTGCGAGCACCACTCCTTTTTTATGGGATTTGTGCAAAAGTACTGCTCCCGCATAGGCTCCCTCTTCTTTGCTCATTGAGAGCTGATTCAAAGCTCATTAAAATAGGAAAGATTCCTACTGGCTTCAGTGCATTTTAGATCAGACTCTTTGTCTGGTTTCTAATGGAGGCAGTAAATTTCCCTGTATAGAATATATGGTATAATTCTTTTGAAGTATTCTTCAGCTACCTTTCTATCTGCAATAGTTCATTTCTGAGAGTCTTGAAGTATAGCTACAAGAGAGTTGAAAAGAAATGTGCTGTCTTACTGGATTTCCAGATGAAATAATAGCCAAGTATCTCTCAAACACTTTCCTTTCAGCTTGAAAATGAAGTCGAGTCCTTTGAAAGGCACAGCTGTATTGCATTTTAGGGGCAAAATTACTATCACTAAAGCATTAAGACTAAGACATTTAGGCACTATGACCACAAGTATAAATTCAGTCTTTCGTTCTCTGTTGTTTGTGCAGTGATACTGGTATGTTTGCAAAATTATGCAGTATTGTTAAAAGTCCCCATAAACCCTGAACCAATGCCTTTCTGATTTTTTTTTTTTTTTTTACTGGCAGTACTGACCAGTACTTTTACTGAGTTTTGTAAGACTTCTATAGTGTTCCTACATTTTTCCCACCATTGTTATATTTTACAGGACAATTTACAATATACAGAAAAAAAAGCATTTCCTTTGTAGATTGTCTCTGTGTTTCTGAGGGGTAGTTTATTTTTAACTCGGAATTAGAGGTGACCAAATGTAAAAGATTTAAGGAAAGAATAGCAGAAGTCATGTTAACTTTATCACAGCCAACGCAAAATCGGATTATGGTGTCTTTGAAGCTACTTCACTCTGAACCTGACTTTCATCAAGCTGACAAAAAATGGTCATTTTGGGGCTCTTTTGTGTTCAGCATTCAGCTTCTAACAAAATAAGTACATTGTATGTTTAACATGCCAGAAATAAGATGTGAAAGACAAGAATGGTAGGATTTAAAAGACTATTACAATGCACAGCTTGTTCAGTGCCCCTAAACACTATCTTTCAAAGCTTTTCACTATAGGTTTTGTTATTTATTGCTACTGTCAGAGAAAGCTCATAATGTGACAAATGAAAGGTGAAGAACAATTAAGATGAATGGTAGGACATAGTCTACCAGAAGAAATGCTTTCCTAAAATTATTCCTTTGCACATTCTTTAACTCCATTTGAAGTTCAAGAAAACCTGATGTAACTAACACAATATTTTTTTAACAGATTCTCCCAAGTAGCGCTCCCTTAGAAGGCGGGACAAAACTGACACTATGTGGATGGGACTTTGGATTCAGCAAAAATAATAGATTTGAATTAAAAAATACAGTAGTCCATATCGGAGGACAAATTTGTGCTCTGGAAGCAAAGTCTAGCAACAAAAACAAGTAAGAAACCTAAAATATTAGTTTCCTTTTATACAGACGTTCTTTATGTGGTATGGATTTTTTTATGATATAAACATTCCATCTATAAGTGTCATCTCCGATTCTGAAATTTCAAACAGGAAACTATCCCTTGGTTTGATAAGCCTCCCAAGAAAAAAAGTGCTCGAAATGGAGATCAAATAAATCTAGTTAATGCCCATAGCTCCTGCAGCAGCTTTTTCTGGTTTGCCTGCGAAATGCTGTTCAACATCTGTGGGAGCTGGCAAGAATGAAACTATTCAAAGGTTTGAAAAGGGGGCAGGTTCCTTTGGCCAGGATCCTGCTGGGCTCAGTTATATCACCTCCATCTTCCTGATCTGTGAAGCTGCTGGAGAGAAATGTGAGAAGACGCAGGTATTTCGTCATCCAGAGGCTTATGACCCTCAACTGCACCTCTCCTCTTCCTCCTCAGAAATAAGTATTTGAGACAGTGGGATAATGGCTTAAGTTTAAGACAGAGGTTATTCCGGTTGTTGTCTTGAAGAAATAGGAAGTTCAATGAATATCCTCTCTCAGTTCAAAGCATATGACTATCTACTACCAAAGCAATCTGCAAATCATGGCACGGCTTCCCTATTCGTACATACAGCAGCAAAAAGATCACCCTCCAGAAGTATTGAACACTCCCCTAACTGCTATTCTGAACAGTCTTAATGCAAACAAAATGATTTAAGGAGACTAGCTCATATATGAGACTGCGTAAATGTAATGTAATACATTGACACATGCTGCCACAAAAGTTCAAGTTTAATTTTTGGTAATATTTAAATTTATACAACAAACTTGTGTATATGATACATTTTTTCTAATCCTGTTGTCTGCCAAAATTTGGCACTAAAGGAAAATTCCAAAAAACAACTCAGCCATTGAATGGGAGGTATTTGTTTTCTCTAGCATGCTTCTTTTTTTCTGAAATTTATTTGATATACTGAAATTATTTTCTCTGGCCAAGTATGAACACCACAGTGTTTGTGTTTAGTATTAAAGATGACCACAGTTCTTTTAGCTGTTATTTCTGAAATGTCCCTGACGCGCATAGACTGATGATTTGTTTAGTATGGATCCTCCATTATTGTGAGTTTGAAGTGGTTCTATTTTAATACAAAAAATCAAGCCAGAAAAAAAATGTAATCCCATCTTTTTCCTTGTTTTCCAAAGGCTGGAATGCACAGTTCCTGCTGCAAAAAATCCAAGTTTTAATATATCCAGTAGTGTTTCTGTTGGACATGTCAAAACACTATTCAATACATTTTCATACGTGGTAAGCACTATGATTAAAACTTTATTGTCAAAATTAGCTTCAGTATTAACTGGAAGGAGACTCCTCATGAGTCCAATCCAGTATGGTAATTCTGTATTCCTGTTTGCTTTATTATTACTTCATGGAAATGCTAATAAATGTTTTAAGATTCTTCCTCTTCACATTTTGAAAATAATTTAACAGTCCACTGTTCTTATTTTTACCCTCCCTCAGAATCCTGTAATAACAAGCATCTCTCCCACCTATGGCCCCAAATCTGGAGGAACATTGCTAACTGTAGCTGGAAAATACCTAAACAGTGGAAAATCCAGAAGGATTTTTGTTGGTGAGAAACCATGCACCTTGAAAAGGTAATGTACTTACTAAAAAGTGATGCCTTTAATATTGAAATGGCTTGATTAAAATGTCTTGGAGTAAAAAAACCACAAACGTGCATTGCTCTCCTCTCCTCGTGTTACATATCAGAGAACTGATACCGCAATAAGCATTCAGTTCTGGATTACATCCTGAGTTTAAGAAGTCTGAAAGGTTCCTAGAAGGGACTACGGTTCCCTAGAAGACTTGTTTATTCTGTAATGCCTTCATTAACCTCATTAAAGGGTTGCATGGAGAAGTAGCAAATCAGCTTCTAATGGACTACAAACTGCCCATTTCCCATCATTTTTGTCACCCTGACTCCCACACACTCAGCCCTCTCTCTTGTATTAGCAAGAGCTGCTGTTCATGCAGCAGCTGCCAGTGACGTCCAGTGGGTGGAGGTTACCATTTCCTATTGGTTTGTTTGGTGGAAACATGACCAGTGTGGCAATGTGTATCCCGTGCAGATGAGCAACTATTTTTGCGGTACTATCAGTGAACAGCCTCCAAACTAGAGGCAGCATCAGTTTGGGACATTTCCTGGTATATATAAACTTGTTTTGAGGATTAAGCCAGAATTTCTTGTGGCTCTGTACTGGATCCAGTAGGCGCTCAGTCAAGAATCTTTGACATGCTCTGTGTGGAAATGCCTTCAATCCCAGCTGAATAAAAATGTTAAATACCAAGCACAGATTCTCTGCTATGGGCAGACAGGCATTCTGAATTTGGTAGCCATTCTACCATGGCGCAAATCCTGTTTGGTCCTGTTTTCAGGTACACCAGGGTGGCTCCAGAATTGTCACCTCTGTGGCCAAGGGCAGAATCTGGCCCACTGTGTTCCAGGAACAGGAAGTCCAGTAATTCCTCTAAATTTTGAGCCTCTCCTAATGGTTATGGAAAGTCACAGTGGTGAAACATCACACTTGCGGAGAACGTGGGGAAGCAATAGCCTATTAGTTAATGTCAGACTCAAAGTCAGGAGAGCTAAATTTTAGTCTTTGCTGCTAAATGATTTATTGTATGCTCTTGATCAAATCAGCTAAGTCTGACTAAATCAAGAAAGGGATTTAGGTATTCAAGTCTGATATTTAATCACTACCAAGATCTTCAGCACTTCTGTTCAGTGGCTACTTAATAGTTTAGGGTGGCATTTATTGATGTCATCGTCTCAGCTGGTCAACTAATGGACAAATATGTAAACCTTTTGGAAATTATTCATCTGATCCATTTGAGACATTTAGTGGGGGTGAGATGACAGCCAGCTCAGAGGCAGACATCTGCTTTGGTCAGGTGGACCTCTAGGTATCGAACTGTAGTTGGGGCTTATCCAGTAAGCATCCCCAGCACCCCTCTTTCTCACCAGCCAAGTTGTCTGGAGACTTCTACACAGGTCTTAGCCAGTTTCTCAGGGCAGGTATTTCTCTATCTAAATTGGCAGCTTTCCCCAGTTCTGAGGGCAGCTAGATCAAGGTTTATTTTTTCCTTTAAAAGATGGTAACAAGCTTCCATATACGTATGAACAAATCACTAACCCCTACAGCACATGGTGAACCCCACCTTCCTGGAAAGCTTCAGAAGTGGCAGCAAATGCCCCTTTTGTCTAATTTGGAGACAATCTCTCACATCCTTTGAGAATGGCCTCACTTGGAGGGCCCCTTGTGGTTGGGCGCAAATCACTGAAACCAGGTGGTAGAGTTACATTTGCTTCTCCAATCAGTTTTTACCCTTGCCTCTGATGTGCCCTGCTCCCTGCAGCCACGCTTCATGTGCTTCAAGCTTCAGGATCCTTCACCCCTCCGCTGCCCGCTCACCCACTGAGCTCAGTGCAGGAGGAGGACTTCCAGGGCCAAGCATGAGAAAGCAAGGGAAAGGTGAATATCCCAGAGACTCTGCTGCTGTGCTGAATTCAGCCAGCTCTTCCTGAATTTTTACCTTCTCCCTTCTTCTTGCCTTCTGCCTGCCCCTCACCAGCACCTGGAGTCAGCAGGTGCCCCCAGGGCAGGACATCTCTAATATGCTGGTACATCCCCCACCAGCACCTTTTCTTGAGGCTTTTTAACACAGGGTAAATCCTGTGGATTGGAAAGAGAAAGGTTATCCCTTGGTTACAGCAGAACAAGTCATTCTCCTTAAACCTGGAGCGTGCTGTCGCTTTCCAGGCCGGAAGCTGCCTTTGCAGGGTGCAGGGGCTGACGTGGCTGTCACCAGCACTGGGGAAACACCTTCCAGCAGGCAAGATGCAAGTCAGCAAAATTAAGATGAATCTTGAACCTAAATGGCGGTGTTGCTGTTTCTACCTCACGCCATGCTTATTTGTTGCAATATGATCGTCCACTGTGGGTATCAATGACATTTTTTTACAAGCGGATCCTTAGCCAGGGTTGGGGCTCACTAAAGGACAGTGTTTTAAACTGACTACATGTTTTACAATGCTGACAAGCAAGGCTTCTTCTGTCCTTCCAGCGTATCGGTGAGCACTGCGGAGTGCTACACTCCGGCACAACGAATTCCCCAGGAATATCGTGTGAGGGTGGGAATCGACGAAGCTATTCGAGACGCAAGCAGTCATTTCACATACAGAGAAGACCCTGTTGTTTTAAAAATTCATCCAGCCAAATCTTTTCTTAGGTGAGTAAAAGTTTCTTATAGAAATGAGAAAAGTAATGAATGAAAGAAGAATGGCTACGCTGCGCAGCAATCTATCAAAAGAAATTGCATTTTTATCTCTATCTGCCATGCCAATTGCTTCTATTATGGTGCAGTTGCAAAGGGCAGATCATTTCCTTTCAGAGGTGAAGGAGAAGAGGGAAGGGCGCCTCTTTTCTTTGTGTGATTTAACTCCTAGCAGCTGCTGAGCGTACCTGTGATGTCCTGCTGAGATACCTACTGTACAGCTAAGTGTGTCTCCTATACTGCGTCTGGACATTACACTGATTAGTGAGGAAAATCATTTAATGTGACAAGTCAGCGGTACTCAGGAGAGCAAATGGATTTTAAAATAGTCTAAATCCAGCGCTACATAAATATTATAGAATCATAGAATAGTTTGGGTTGGAAGGGACCTTTAAAGGTCAGCTAGTCCAACCCCCCTGCAATGAGCAGGGACATGAATATATATGTATGGTAGTATGTGTGTGTTTTTAAGTGACATATTTATGGGCTCGGTAGCTCTAATCCAAGCCATCTGCCTTTGCCAAAAAAATGTCAGAAGTAAAAAAGACACCTTTTTCAGCACCACTGAAAGCAATAAGTTAGGTAAGTTAACAAATGCTAAGTACAAGTGTACACCCTCCTTTAAAATGTATGCATTTGTTTTATATCCTGGCATACCACAATTTTAAAAATTATTTTTCTTTTCTTGTGTTTGATTAGTTGTTATAGCAAGTGTAAAATTTGTTTCCCAGAAAAATAATCTCACTGCTCAGAGCTATGTATTTGCATTCACCCCATATATCCCTAATTCTGGTTTTATGTTGTCATTTACTCTAAAATATAATTCGTAATTAACATTATCATAGCAGATGTATCATTATCCTACTCATCTTCTTTTTTTTTTCTTTTTTTTTAATTTTTCCTAGTGGTGGAAGTACAATCACAGCTCAGGGAATCAACTTGAACTCAGTGTGCTTTCCTCAGATGGTGATTACTGTACCTAAACTGGGAATGAACTTCTCTGTGGTGAGTCAGCCTTGGAGAAGGCAATCTGTTATCTTGTCATCTTCGTGTGGTGAATGGCACGGAATTTTCAGTCAAAATTCTTTGATTTTTGCCTTGAAACTTTGGGTCTTCCACAGACATTTTGGTGTCTTCTGCACAGACTGTTTCCACTGCATAGGCAAAACTCAACAACAAATTTGAAATTAAACCGGGGGTAGAACAACAGTTTACAAGGAACCTCTGCCAAAGAAATAAGGCTTTTACAGTATCTGATAACAAGATTTTTATATTGCAATTTAACAAAGCAAATTCAGTGACTAAACACAGAACAATGCAATGCAGGTATGTCAGATCACATGGCAAGTTCAAGTGCTACTGTGAAAGGTAGGAAATACATTCAAATGGTACCTGTGGATATAAAAAGAAAGTGGAACAAGCGTCAAAGAAGAAGGAAAAGTAAATATGTAAAATCAAAAGTAAGTATTCTTTTGAAGAATTTCTGATTGCCAAATTACCTATTGGGCCAAATCTTTCCTGACTTACCAAAGTTCAGCAACTAAGTTTTAAGAGAGGTTTGGGTTTTTGCAGTTGGGTACCTCTGCATGAACAGAGGGTCAGTCAGGGATCTAAGCCTTCTTTTGTTACCTGAGTTGATAATACAGTGTCTAAATCTAAATAAGGTGTTCAGATATGACCATGTGATCTACTTTAATTTTTATAAGGAAAAGATGACATTTATTGGCTAGTTGTACTGGAACTGTTTCCCGTAAGCTTTTGCCTACATATTTGTCTTGCACTTCCAACATTTTCTTATCCTGTAAAGTCTGTTTAGCCTAACTGAAGCTAAATTGACCTACGCCCTTTATGACATGCTACGTTACTGTTCATATTCTCAGCTTATTTCTAATGATCATCATACAGTATTTCCTGTATTGAATTCTAAGTATTAGACCTAGGTTTGCTCAAAGCATTTTAAATGGTATGTCTGCAAATTTGCAGTCTTTTATAGCTTCAAGGTCATAATATTCTTCATGATCTTAATTTGAATAATACTATGAGTGTCGGGACCTGAATTTCAGCTGGATGTAATCGTGGCTTGTAATTTAATGGGTTCAGATTTTAATCTGAAAATCAGTGCCCCTGCAATGAAACACGGTGTTCAATGTTATCAAAAAGACACTTTACTCCTGAGTCCGAAAGCAAAATATTTCAGTGAAATCAACCAAACTCAAAATTTATTAGGTTTTGAGTAATGTGGGCATGATTATTTCTAAGTACAAAAGATTTCCAAAGAAAAGATCATTGCTGAAAGCAGCTCTTTAGATTTTGCTTTGTGGGGATTTGAGCAGTCTTTCTTTTGAAGCCAAGATCATTCACTTGCTTTCTCTGCTCCCCTGTTCTCAAGAATATCCATACTGCTGCTTTTCAGGCCCTGATTCTGCATACCTTGCTTGTCAAATATTTGGGACTTCCTCAGAATGTGAACAGATTTGAAAGGATCTGAAGCTTTAAAGAACTAAATCCACTGTCCAAAAGTGACTGGCAACTCCAGGCAATGAACACTTTCCCCCAAATGTTGGGGAGCAGCCTTTCCTTTGAGCAATGATTTGCTGCCATCCTGCCTTTTAACCTGCTGTTGAAAGAAAACATGGATATAGACAGTCAGAATTATCTCCCTTATTCTTTTTCTTTTCATACCTTGCAGTGTGCATGGTATTTGCCAACACACAAGAAGAAGCAGGTCTGACCCTCCTTTTCCATAAGGATATCTGTCCCCTACCACTGCGGATCTCTAAGAACCTGTCCCAGTGTAAAAGCAGCTGTACAGAAGTTCATTGTCCCTGCACAAGGGGTGGAATATAACCTCAAACAGATTATAATCCAGAGTGTTTTATACTTTAACACTGCCCAAGTAATATATTTTGCTCTATTGAAATTAAAGGCTTCTGGCACTCGGTGGCTTTCCCTTCCCATTTGTTCTGCCACTAGTCTTTACCTCGAGCTTATTTCTCAAGGAAGGATATTAGTTCTCAGGGAGAAGGGGAAGATTTATAAGTGGCAAAACAGGATTGCACTGTGTAACTGAGGAAATTGCTGGCAGAAGATGCCTATGGCTGCAGCCTGCCCCATCCTGTGCTGGAGGTTCTGGGCCCTATGCATGAGCGATATGCCAAAAACCCAAACTTTCATCCAGTCATTACAAAAATAAACAACAATGAGGAACTATTTCCAGGAGGGATCCAGAGCACTGCAATGACCAGCTATTCCATTTACAAAGGAGAAAACAGGTTGTGGTCCTGAATAGACCAAACCCAGACAAACGGTACAATACAAACCAAAATGATCAAGAAGTCCTGTAGCTGAGGTTATATATCTTTTTGCTTCCTTAGTTTGGGATGGGAGAGCTAACTGAGTCATTTTTTTTAATTGTTACTTAAGCCCTTTTTCTTTTCAGTTTTCTCTCACCAGCCTCCTCCAAGAAGCTGCTTTTGTCAGCATTCAGAAACTCTGGCTCTTGGGAAAACCAAAGCCAGTACGGAAACACATCCCAAAGCATCAAAGGAAAGTACAGCTGGGAGGGACCACAAAGACCTAGCGTGGCCTGCTTCCCGGCAGCAGGAGCAAATGTACACAGACCACTGCCTGATGGATATTTGTCTAGGCTGTTATTAAAGCTCCTTGTGAAAGAAATTTCACAACCTTGCTTAAACAAGCTTTGGAGAGAGCTGCTCTACCTGCTTACCTAGTGGTTTGGAAAGACTCCTTTCTAATAATTAACCCAAATCCTAGCTGCTAATTAGCTATCTTCTTGTTTAACCCTCAGTGGACACAAACAACACATTACCAGTCTCTCCTGCTAATTTTACATATTTGCACTACATTATGATTCAGCCTTTCTCTTTTCCAGTTAAAACAAACCAAACTGCTCCAAATTGTCCTGATAAGTGTTGTTTCCTAGAGCTCTGTTCCTTCTTTCTGCCACCTCCCAGACCCTCTCCCATTTGCCTAAAACTGGTGGTGCCCAATTTAAAAGAGGTCTCACCTTTTCCTGTCAGCTATCTGTCCCCAGACCCTTAATTCACTCCCTCAGGCTTAATTGTGGCCTAGAGTCCTGGTGGAGTTGCAGTGTGAGCGGAGGGTCACTTTTGTGAGCAGCAGGAGCTGTTGGGGATGCTCTGCATCCCAGAGCCTCGGGGAGCAGAGCCAGCTGACGCGCCCTGGGGCATTTGCTCTTCTCCGCCTGTTTCTTTGCATCCAGGTGGAAGAGATGAGTGGAACAACTGGTAAAAGAGTTTTTCTGGAACAGCTCCCCATAAGAAATGCAGTTTCACTGAGACTGAAAAGTTTTAGGGGCAATATGCCAGCCCCCTATAGAAGAAACATTTAAGTTGAGCTTTTCAGCTTTCAATATTTCCGAAACTTTTTCTTCTGTAAGGCAAAAATGCCTTGCTTCAGCTTTATCATTTTCATTTCATATTTATTTAAATTTCCTTAAAATTATTCAATACTGTGTTCACACTAGTTGTGTTTATATTACATTCTATGTTAACACTATCAAAATAATACATTTTGCCTTCTTTGAATTTGGTATTTCAACGAGTGAAAAAAATGCTCTGGAGTTATTGAACCATATGTTTCAACACTTGCAATGTGTTTCTTTTTAATTTCTTTTTCATGAGTTATTTTGACCATTTGTTCTGACTGGGAACAAAAAATATGAATTTAGGCAGGGCTGCATAAATTCCCGACAGCTCTAGATAATGCATAAGGATACACAAACCCTCTCACTTCTGCTCACACGTCCAGTTCCTGTGTGAGGTGCACAAGGAGGGAAGCAGCTCATTCCTTCCTTTCACTTTGCATTGTGCCTGTAAAAAAGCTTTGCATGGTTTGGAATGGTGTTTGATCAGGAGCCTGTTTACAAAATAAGTGTCTTCTAACCTCTGGTATAAGTTGTGCTAGATGATTCTTCTGCTTCTGAAGCACCTGAGGCCAATATTTTATCTTTGAAAACCTGTACTTTCCACTGAATCCCCAGTAGTGAACAAGTGGTCATTCAGGTATCCTTTGCTGTAGCATTTGTAATACTCCATCCATTAACTAATTTGCATATATATTCCCACTGCTTAATCTCTTCTAACCATGAATGTCCCAAGATATGCAAGGTTGCAAAATTAGGGAGAAGCACCTTTTAATGCATGACCTTCAACAACTGACCCTGTAGCTATGTAAGATCATCTCTTTCCACAGACTTTTAATTACCCCTTCAGTAAGTAGTCTCTTGAATGATCTTTAGCATTTCTTAATTGCTCCCTGCTAGATGCCATTTCCTGCTGTATTACAGGAGAATTTTAAAATACCCTAAAGTTCCTTCAATGTTTACAAGTCTGTGAACAATCCATACTCATAATACTCATCAAAATGCCTAGAATTCACCTGCGAGTGCCTGCCTTAGATTTATTAAATAACGATAGAAGAAATTCCCTGGAAACTGTGGATGGTGAACGTGTGATTATTGAAGGTATTCCTGACTACCTATCCAAAAACACTCAGGGTTGGAGCCTCTATCTGTGTTGACTCTGTAGCATAAAGCTGCCATGGAAACCCAGCAGTTTCCCTCATGGAGGGGAACCATTGGCCTTTCTTTGTGTGCTGAATCTGCATCTCATGCACATCTCCTTGCCCTGGCAAGGACAGACTGTCGCATGGGGTGTCAGGGAAAAACCCACACTGTGAAATCACCGGGGTGTCAGGGAAAAACCCACACTGTGAAATCACCGGGGTGCCAGGGATGCGGGGCTAGCAGGTACATTGACCTTCCCAAGCCCAGGGAGGAATTTAGATTCCCAGTCAGTATTGGTTGTGTTGTGCGAAGGGCTGGCTCTCAGACCCAGGAGCAAGAGAGGTTTTACTCTACCTTCTGGTCCAATGATCGGATAGACTGGAAGTATCATCTCCCATGCCTTCATCCAAGAAGACAACTAGAATAAAAATGCTACTGATCCATTAGGGCTATTCATTGCAAGACCTGAAATGGCAGCAAAAGCCAATGAGTTCTCTGAAAAATCTTCAAGATACCCTGCTTGAGTGTCACTGCTCAGTTTCTCACCTACACGGAAAAGCCTTCTGAATAGGCTTTCCTCAAGTCAGACCTGAATTCTCATCTCTTTCTATTGAGAAATCATCCTTTGGCAAAGACAGTTGGAGAGTCTCCCAGTCTGTCTTTAACCTCATTCATCTTTCATTCCTCACTGGAACTCCAGAAGTTTACTTTTTATGAAAGGACAAATTAGCCCTTTTCTCCCTTCTGACTGCTACAGATCCTGTAATACACATCCAGCTGCCCCTCTCTTATCTGGGTCAGCTGCTGGGAGACCTCTGGAGCTCAGAGATCCTCCCTCATACTTTTCCTGTTGTTCTATCAGATGAAAAAAAATTGAATTGAGCACCGAAATTCAGATTCTGTAGGTCAGGTTTGAATTAATTGCCTCAAGGGTTATATTTTACAAATGAAACAAGAATACATGCCTTTTAAGTGATGAGTCATATGCATTGTGCAATGGATTATTATTCCCTTTGGGGCACAGTATTTACTTATGCTTGTGAAATGCTCCATAATTTTTACATCTTCTTCCTTATTCAGATGTAGATTATAGTCACAAGAAGAATGTAGGTTTAGCTTTTAAAGTGAATGTATTTTAAGCCTAATTAAATAAAAGTTAAAGGTGCTGGGTGATAGGCAGTATCTTAATTGAGAAGGCAATAGATTGAATTAGAGTTTTTTTCTTATAGATCCTCAATCCAATATTTCTTGAAAACTAAACCGTCATATTCTTCAATTGCTAAAACCAATTTCAAGGTAAAAATGTCATGTCAAATCATGTACCAATAAGGGCACTGCAAATAAGATTTTTCTTGACCTTACCAATCAGTCACATTGCATCCCCTCCAAAGAGTGTTATTAGATTTTTATCATTTTCTGAAAGCTTCCTCTTCAGAGACCAGCCTGATAAAGTAAAGTATCTGATTCTAATAGATAGCCACAAACAAAGTTATAAATACCACTGCTATTCATTTAAGGGACATCACTACTCTACAGTAGATAAAAAGTCTAATGAATTCACATTAATCAAATAAATATAATGATTACCTGGGACATATTTGGTTTTATAATTATATATATTTTAGTAATCCCTTTTTAGAATCGACACAATATGATCGATATCTTTACAAATATTCATATATCATGGAAAAGTATGGCTTGATCATACATTATACTAATGATGCATCTTATTATTACCATACTGATTCAAATGAATTTCTAGATCCATGTGATACAACAAAGCCTGAGATATGGTAAATGGTGTATAACAAGGTATTCAAAAGAGGAAGAACAGTCTAACACTGTAAGCAAATGGAGCGAAATTCTGCCTTGTCTCATGTCCCAGAGATTACCTTGTTATCACGGAGGATGCACAAATATTTCTGAATTTGTGCTAGGAATCTAAATGGGCTGTTAGTTACACTGGTGCAAGTCCTATTAGCATCACTGAGAGCTGCACCAAGTTATTTAACTGAGTGCCGAACTCACAGCTCACAGACATGTAACCCTAAAACTCTAGTGCTCAGCTTCAGAGCCTTGAAAATGTTTCCCTGGGCAGATTCAAGATTTCACAATATTATGCACAGAAACATGAATTGTTGTGGTGATAAGAAAAAGTGCTGATTTGTAGACAGCTAATTTAATCCCACTTTTCAAGCTAATGTGAGTATATAACTGATATAGCTTCAACAGTTATGTCACTGATTTGAAACAGTAAAATTACATTGCATTAATTTAGCATATTAGAGACAAATGTAAACTAATTTCACAGCTCCTTCAGGCAGCATTTTATAATGAGAACCTATTTAATTTGAAAAACAAAACAGAAAAATATATATTTTTTTGCCTTTTCTAGATGCGCAAAGGTATTCAACAGCACTGTTGGTTTTCCAGGGAAATTTCTTGTAGAACAAATGTAAGATTTATGATGACTAGGAGCTAAGTCCCATTCTTACCAGGCCACATGTCAGCCACTCTATTTATTAAAAAAAAAAAAAAAAAAGTGTAATCTGTGCTGTCAGGGCACAGTGTACAGGGAACTACTTACAGAAGGTTTATATAGTTAGAAGAGAAATACTTCCGTGGAGCTGAAGCAACTCTGTTTGTGCCAGAAGTCCTTCAACCGTATCCACGGTAGGCAGCATGAAAGGGAGGCACGGTGAAGGGAGTACACGATACAGTCACAAACATGCCACTCTGCAGCTTGCGTGAAGCTGCCCAGCACCCACCGTGCCTCCCATCGATGCTTGTAGATGTGCTGTTGACATTATAATCAAATTAGTCATGTAGAAACCTTCACAGTCAAGAGGGACAAGTTGACCCTTGAGAGCACCGTCAATCTAATCAAAGCTGTTGTCTAAAATGGATCAGATGAATCCCACTCTAGGTGAGCCTGTTTCCCTCTGTTGACTATAAAGGCAGTTTAGACAACTAACGCCAACTCAGGTGTCTGAATGCAGGCTGGATGAATCCCATCTGCAAGGATTCATATTATCCCTGCAAACTGCCAGAACTCAGCTTCAGATCAGGCTGCCTGCAAATCCCCGCTGTCCTTGTTTGCAACACAGCAATCCTTTTAAGAAGGACCTGGGTCCGTCTTGTCTGTCTCACGAGTCCTGTGTCAAGGCAGTATGGGATAGAGGGAAGCACCCTGGACAGACATTTCACGCTGGATCACACCCCCACAACACAAAGCATGCTCTGGCAGGTCTTCTGGAGTGTAGGGTGCACCAGCAGCTTTCCCCCGGGGAAGCACTTCTAGAGCAGGCCCTCACGAGGAATAACGGCAGAGTGAGGGGCAAGGGTGGCTTCATGCCTGTTGTCAGGCAGCTCCTGCACTGCAGTGAGGGGCAATCATCTCATCCTCACTGGTCCAAGGAGATGCAGTGTGAAGCACATCCCGCAGTCAGCAGTCCCAGGAGGGACTTGCAAGACACCTGTGTACCTAAGCACCTAATGCCGCACGTCTGGGGCCTTACGCATACATTTTTAGAAAGAAGATACATTTTGCTGTGCTTTCGTGGCCCAGAATCCCACGGTGGCTTTGCTTTAAAGCACTTTCTCACAGCATCCATAGTGCCTTTCTGGAAACATAGCGGCTTAGCTACGCTGTGGGTAAGTGGTGCTTTACTTTTGTTTTCCACTATTTCAGTCAGATTCATTGGCCCTATTTTTACCTTCTCCTCTCATCCTTTGCTATTGCTTTGGTAGTGTAAAAGGAAGAGAAATCCATGTGGCAGTCACTCTGGCATAGGCTGGATAAACTGAATTATGGCTGCTTTGTGTCCTGGTACAGCTCAGTACATCAGGATAGCCTCCTGATGGTCCTTGGCTTTGAAAATCATTTTCCATTAATTATCTGCAAAATATTTACTTTAAAAGTGCTGTGAACAATCAGGCCAGGAAGCTTGTTTACTTGAACATTTCCTCAACAAGAGTGCAAACACCATTGACATGAAGTTTTTATAGTTTTCTCCCAGCTCTAAATAAACGCTGTGTAGCACTGATCAGGATTTTGCTTTGGTTAAAGACACACAAGACCTCTGGTGTTTATTTTTTCGATATATGTGTATTGTTAAAGAGTAGTTATGTTCATCAGTGACTTCCTATGCACATACTTACTCCAGTTACCTCTTTCTTTCTTTCTTTCTTATAGGCATGTAGCCACCGCTCTAGCTCAGAGATAATCTGCTGT
Source organism: Pygoscelis adeliae (assembly GCF_000699105.1). Classification (NCBI taxonomy): domain Eukaryota; kingdom Metazoa; phylum Chordata; class Aves; order Sphenisciformes; family Spheniscidae; genus Pygoscelis; species Pygoscelis adeliae. The sequence goes on along the minus strand of NW_008824806.1, from coordinate 719,820 downwards.
ACAACTCCTTCACTGAAAGCCTTCAATCTTCAACCACCCTTTGTAACCAAAGTGTTCTTTATTTTTGATGGTGTCAGCTCTTTGTACTTTGATTTTGACTATGTAAATAATCCTGTATTTAAGCATTTTGAAAAGCCAGTGTTCATCTCAAGAGGCAACCAAAATGTTCTGGAAATTAAGGTAAGAAATGTTGAAATAAGTTTTTCAATTATTCGCAAGTGCACATCAGCAGTGTAGCATGGAACAGACATTTTGATGAAATAAAGGAAGCCCCAAGGAAGCAAGGGCAGAGAGAGCAGTGTGTTCAGTACTGCATTCACCTAAGCCCCCAGCTGTCACAGCTTAAAAGATGTGGAGCTGAAAACAAAGATATACCAGGGTGGTTGTTGGCATCAGGTGGGATGGGAGAGGGGTTTTCCTCGTCCTCGTGGGAGGACCACGCTGCGTCAGCTTCCAATTGCGATGAGCTGTGTCACCAGTTCAGGATTAAACATGGCCAGCAGCCCAGAACCTGAAGTGTGTGGTCTGCGCGTGAGTCCTGGCTCTTACTATCACATGGTTTTGTGTCCTTCCTCACAAAAGATGTGGAGTTGCCTTTAGAAAGTGGCCTAGCGGCTTTGGCTCTCTAGAGCTGAGGGAAACTCTGGCCTGTGCACAGAGTCACTCATGAGGATCAGTCACCACTGTAGCCTAAATATTTACGGATCCATGAAAAATGCAAAGTTGACGCTGAGTGCCTGTTAAAAGAGCACTGAGAATAGCCTATACAGCACTGAGAAACATCTCTGAGGAATTTGGGGCCCTCACAGGCACAGGCTGCTCTCTACTGGAGTGCTGCGGAGAAAGTTAAATCTATCTTGTGAGAGCTCAATTTCTAGAAATCTAGTGCTTTTCTGAGTTAGACTATCAAATAGAAACAGTATAAATATAGATATTTCTCATTTACAATGAATGTTTATGAAATTTTATTATTACGTACATGTAATTTATACAGAATATCTATAATTTATATAGAATATAATCTATTAAAAATGCTTTATGGAAGAGAATCAGCCTTAATGCTGGGGTCATCTCTTTGAGTAGCTGCTCCATAGCTCTGTAAGCCAAAACTCTTTTCCCCTATGACAGCCATGTAATCTGGAAGCCCTGAGGTCTTTGACTCCAAGATGGTCCGGTGGGCCAGCTCCTGAGCCACAGGAAATCAGAGGGAGTTACCTCAGAGCCTCTATCAGCCATGCTGGGTTCCAGTCAAACTCTCTGAATATTGAGCTGTCTCCACAAAGTGTTTTGGGAAAATCCCAAAGAATAATCAGTCTGATTTTTACTTTTTTGTTTAGTTTTTCTACTTGGAACTTGTGTCCGTACAATCACCCTTCCTCAATGCAGAGCAATTCTCCTGTTCAGTTATAGAGAAACACTAGAAAGAGTTCTGCTGTGCGTGTCAACGGAGAGCTGGGAATATATAGCTGCTGCATGGCTCAGTGCCTCTGTGCAGTGACAGCAGTGTTTTCCAGTATTTTCCAGGTCATGCATATCAACCAGTTGGAAAGAAGACTAATTTGAGAAGAATCATAGAATAACTTGGATTGCAAGGAACCTCTGGAGGTCTTCGTAGTCTAACCCCCTTGCTCAAAACAGGCCTAAGTTAAAAATCAGGTCAGGTTGCCTATGGCCTTGTCTAGATGAGTTTTGAAAATCTGCAAGAATGGAGATTTTACAGCTTTAAAAAACCCAGCTCCACTAGCCCTGCACTGTGCATCCTGTGCTTCAGCTCCCTTCCTAGCTCAGTGGCCCTCTGCTGTACTTCATCCAGTTTGTCAGTATCGCTCTTGTGCTGTGGGGTTCAAAACTGGACACAATTCTCCAGGTGTGGCCTCACAAGTGCTGAGCAGAGGAGAACAATCACCTTAATCTACTGGCTTTGCTGCTGCTAAAGTATATGCTGAGCCTTCATCACTACAATGGCACACCGCTGTCTCATTTCACCTTGTGGTCCAGTATATCAGTCATTTTCCTAAATTTGATGTCATCTGAAAGCACAAGGACAATGCATCCTGTCCCTTTGTCCAGGTTGTTGATAAAGATTTTAAGTGGTATAATCCCAGTGTTAGCCATTGACGAATGCCACTTGTTAGACTTCTAAGATTTGAGCTGATGGCCAGTCAGTTTTTCACCCACCTTATAGTTTATCCATCCAGTCCATATCATCCCAATTTGTTTTCACTGCTAGGAGAGATTGTGTTGCAAACCTTGTTAAAATCAAGGTAAACATTGTCCAGTGCTCTCCCTTCATCTACAGCGCCAGTCACCTCTGCATAGAAGGCAATCAGGCTGCTCAGGCAAAATCGACCCTTGGGAAACCTGTGCTGGCTGTTCCCAGTCACGTTCTTGTCCTTCCTCTGCCTGGAAATGCTTCCATGAGGACTTGCTCTGTAATCTTCCCAGAGACTGAGGGTTAAAAATTAGTTGTTTTTTTAACTCTCTTCTTTCTTTTATTCTTGAACCTTTTATTCTCCCTGAAGGAGAAGTCCCTAGTGCTGTTTATCACTGGGAAGAAGCCATTCAGATGAGAATGGCTGGCTGAGGACTGTCCCACTGACAACTGACCAAAGTCACAATTTTGTAGTACTGATGTCTCCTGCAGTCATGGCACCCAAGGCAGATGTCTGCCTAAGCCTAATGCTCTGGTTATTTCCTGGCGACCAACTGGAGGATAACATTAGTGAAAGCTAGTTTCCTAGAATAAAGCAAGAACAAGGACCAATTTAACATCTTCCTCTTAAATAGAAATAGTTATAGTGGGATGCTTCTATCAAAACACTGAGGTGACTTTCAGAAATTATAGTCAGGAGCCAAAAGATCATTACAAGCCATATTGGCAACACTTTTCCCTCGCCCCGTACCCGCATTCAAAAATACACATACACAAGTTTACATGCCTCATGGTCAGATTTTGTACAGTAATTAAGCAACCTCAGCATGAAATTAAATGGCAGCTTGCTTCAGTGAACAGTCTGTTCTACCAAACCAAAGTTCTTTTATCTTTTTCTTAATTAGTTTCAGAGAGGTGGAGGGAGCTTTTATCACAAGTTTTTCAATCAAACTAATCTAGTGTGACATATTTGTCTTTCATCAAATGACGGTGGGTACCGATTGAAAAGTTCTGTTTGGTTTCCCCTGATGACCATAAGATGTTTTGGTAAAAAAATGTTGCACACAAGAAAACATTAAGTCTTCTATCTAAAACACAGTCAGGGCACTGTGTGCCACGAATGCCAGCCCTTCTTGTCTTCAGTGCCAGCCCTTTTGTCTTCCACACTACCGAGCCTCTCAAGGTCCCATATCATCACTGTCTTCCTCTGCCAAGTATGTGGCTCTTTGAAGTCTCTCAGTGCCTACCATGCCCCAGTCAGAGGGGTCATGGCAGAGTGGCTTCAGGCACTTCTCTGCTTCAACACCGTGAAGACACCACTTCAGAAGTGCTCCTGTCTCCCACCAACATGAGAAGCTTTCAGGAGAGATTCTGGTGTTTCGCTGATGGGGATGACCAAAGACCTGAGTCTGATCAAGAGGACAGAGTCTACCTGCTGCCTCCCACAGGAGCCACTGACCCAAACCTGCAAGCTGGCCTGCCGACAGCCCTGTGTGTCCTAGCTGTGAAAAACAGCAAATAAATAAGGAAAGAAACCGCTTCTTACCTCAGTCTGCCCAGAGGCCTGGCCTGGTCTGGGGTTGTGCTTGTGCACCAAGCTGGTGCAGGGACTCTGTGTGCTTCCAGAGAAGGCCTAGGAATGGGCTGCTAGATGACTAAGTTATATTTATAAATATAAATCTTCCACTACAGAAATAAGTAGCACAATTGTCATTTCATGTCACACATCACATCTGAGATCTTCGCTGTCCTCTGGCACATCTGCCCTAAAACTACGAGTACAAGACTTACTAAATTGTCTATTCCTAAGCCAGTACAACACATTCTTTATGAGACAATCTTAAGGAACTCTTCTTGTCTATTTATAGGTCACACTATTTTCAATCTTCTTCCACATCGCATAGAAAATTATGTTTTTCTCAATGTCTGGTGCAAGAGAGTGCAATATGGAAACCCTGGTATTTCTGAGCAAACAGAAATGGAAGCTCTGCAGCTGCAGTAACTTCATTCTTCCCAAGTCAACTTGCTCTGCTTAGGAACCTCAAAAATTCTTCTGACACCAATCTCAAAATTTCCATGCCTTGGTTTGTGGTCCTTCAACTGGTTCTAGACCTTCAACCAAATTATTCCCATCTCTCTAAAGTTGTGAGGTAGTTTGTCTATCAGATTGGTTTGCAACAGCTACTCAGTCCAGTAACTAGCTTCTCCAGTTTGCGTGCAAGGGCATTGCTCCATAAGAAGGGGGTAATATGCATTTTAAAATTTAAAATAGAAAATATTGTTTCCCAGTTCTCTGAGGAGTCAGTTTCCTCCTTTTCTTAAAATCATAGGCAAATTCTGTGGTCTTAGAAGAGCAAAACCACCGCTGAAGGAGTTCTGAAACTCGTAATATATTAAGATATTACACTGAATATATTTGAGACTATAATATATTAAAGGTAATATAACGGTAATAGTTATAACTAAAAACTACTATCTTCATTATAACTGGCTAAGGACCACCTTAGGAAATGTCAGTATGATTTTTTTTTCCTTTGGGTAAGTATCAGTTTTGGTGGAGAAAAAATTCTAAGATTTGGTGTAGAAGAAAAAGAGAGGCCACTCACCCACACTTTCCAGGATAGTACATTTATCCTGGAGATGGAAGACCCACATCCAAGTCTTTGGAGGTACATCATTCAAAGGAAAGATTTGAACATGAATGGCTCACAATCTGCAGCAAGCCTCCATACTAATAAGCAATAAACACTGAATATTTACTTAATTAACACCAAACAGAACAGCTCCAAGTAGACAGAAGATACAATGCAAAGTGAACTTTTTTGGCCAGCAATTAAAAAGCACTCACCTGGGGTGTGGCTTTGCCGGTCAAAAGAGGACGTTAAACTGGCTCTCCTGTATTTTTATTAACATTTTCCCAGGGCTCAGTCTGATTCTGCAGCAGACCCAAAACATATTCCAAAGTAATATTTTTTTGCCTCTCAGAATGGGATTCTTGTTTTCTTTCCAGTGTATGAGGCCTCATAGCAGTGTCAGCCATGACGCCTTCCTCCCTTCTCGTGAGAAACTCCCAGATCCAGCCCACATAAATAGCCTGTATTAGTGTTACTCCCTATCCTCCCGTCTCCCCTTTTACTCCTGCTTAATATGCCTGTTCTTTCATCTTATCTTAAGCTGGCCTGTACACGGGGTACAGCAGCTTCTTAAATACTGATGCCCTCCTGAGCACAAAAGATCCTGAACTTGGCCTTTGGACGCTACTATCACTATATCAGAAGAAATAATATTTCATCCAAGTCTGGGATATGAAAGCAGGTTTTCTGAGTAGGGAGTGCACTTTTCATGCTGTCATCTTTACCAGGGTTTGTTCCTCTTTGGTCTGTAGAACGTGATTTTAACAGATTTGTGCATTTTTATGATTGTAATTAATTAGTTCTTTTTGAAAGCTTCACTCGTGCTACTATAACAACTTGCAAAACAATGTGTTTGAGATGCGTTTAGTTTGTGGATAATGTAATGCCAATTTTGTATAAACAATGCTTCCTTTCTCGTGCAAATTATGCAAAAATCTAAACAGGACCAACAGAATTTATCCCTCGGACATTTACATTTTTAGAAGACTGCATGGGCTGTATGAGTATTAGTGACAGCAGATTTTATCCGTAAACTTTATCATACCCCTCTGGCCTGTCTGTCAAACTCCCATTTACATGAAAAAAACTGATACATGCATATTGACAGGGCAATGTAAATTTACATTAGTCTTTTATTTCACAATTGTTTTTCCATTAAAAACATTTTCCAAGGTAATAAAAGGACTTCTCCTTAACTTTTATGAGATGGTTGTGTAATATGAAATTGATTTTTTTTTTCCAAGGGAAATTATATTGATTCAGAAGCTGTTAAAGGAGAGGTGCTAAAAGTTGGAAATAAAAGCTGCGAAAACCTCCTCCTGCAGTCAGAATCAATTCTGTGTACGGTTCCCAGTGATCTCCTGAAGTCCAACAGCGAGCTAAATATAGAGGTGAGACAGCTACGCAACACATGAGATATTAATGCCATTTTTATTATCATTCCCAATGTCACTATTGAACCTATAAATTCAAGCCTAAGCCTGTGTTTACAGAGATATCTCTGTAAACCTGTTTGTTTGGGATAGAAATTCAAATAATATCAACTATTTTAAAAGAAATATTATCGTCATTGTTCTTATTACCTGTTTGTACAGATATTTTCTGGAGCCTTAGGCACAAAGCAGGACCTAAACTAAATGGACTAGGTTTACTTTGGAGCTCACAAGTCCTTTTTTCAGCAAAAAATTCTGCTGCAGTCAATAGGATCGGATCCTTGCTGAAAGAATTTTTTGTCTGCTTTTTATAATTTCCTTTCAATTCCTTTTGTAAGATGCAGACACTTAGGACAAATGTTTGAGTTCTAAATTTATTGTTCTAAAGGTGGGCTCACTAGAGTCATTCAGAGTGCTACTGCAAATTTAAATTGTACACAGTTTTGACCTACTGATTCATAGAATAAGACACAAATCTTTCAGTATCTTTGTATTTTTTTAAAATACAAAAAAAGGAAAATCACAGGGGAAGGGAATTACCTTTAAACTGTGAAATTTGATGATCATGGACTCTGATTCACTGAAAACAGTGGAAACTTTGCCAGTCATGTGTGACTAGGATCAAAGTCTACGCAAGCTCTTTGGAGCAGGGACCATCTATTTTTTCTATGTCTTTATGGCATTCATCTCAATAGGATCCTGGGCCATGAATGGTATTCCTATGTGCTACTGCAATCTAAGTAAATAGTAATAACTAATTTTCTTTATTAATACAGTAAATATTAATTTATTTTAATATTAGTTTACTTTGAAAAGTACAAATTAAATTTCTTGGCTGTATCAGGCAAACTATAAAATTAGATGCAGCTCTCCTTTTGGCAAATCTGTTTCCCAGACCTGTAAATGCCTAGTTTCATATAATACTTGTGCATATGCTGCAAATACCTGTTCGTATTTTTACACATGCAGCCGGGACTGGCACTGTATTTAATCAGTTCTACTATGTGGTATTTCCTTAACCTCTAAGAAACAGGTATGCGTGACATATTTCGTACATAGAAAAGAACACAACATAAAGGGGTTAAATAACGTTCCTGCTTGTTTACTGGCAAGGAGCCTCAGAAATTGCAGTCTGCCCAGTGAAGAAGAAAATTTGCTCTTTTGACGGGCAAATCCATCATTACGGTACCCAGAGGAATGAATTCCATAGGAGAAAGAGAAAAGATGGCCAAATGCATTCCAACTGACTGAGCTAGTGCCGTGTGACCTAAAACAGTTTCGCCCTGTTAGCTGCTTGGTGATTGTTTGGCTGTTGATTTTTGGGGTTGCTTTTTTGTTTTGCTTTATTTCTTTAAACTGTCGACAAGCTAGAAGCTGGCAAGGGACAGGCTCACGTGACCTTGGGAACTAAAATGCAGACGCGCTGTCAACAGAGAGTTTGATGTTACAGCGTATTTATGCCAGAAGGACACATATTAAAGACATTTGGGGCTAATTTTTTTTAACATACGTCTCAGCCCATATATCCATAGGCTCATACATTTCCCTGCACCATTTGAGTAGAAGTATGAATTTAGCATTTTGAATTAACATCTGGTAGCAGTGGGACCCTGTTATCCAGAGTGTGTGTATGAGTGCGTGCCATGTGTGTGGTGTAGCACATACATATCTGTGTCACTACCAGAGCTCTTGAAGGCACGTAATGAATCATAAAAATGTAGATCTGCTTTCGTGTACACCAATATAATAATTTCTCCACTCCCAGTGTCCTATTGCAGTACAGCATCACAAAATCAAGACTTAATACGTACAGGACATATCAGCTCATACTTTAGTACTAATAATCTACTTCTTACTTGTCTTTTGAAATCATCACACTGGTTTTTTTCTTTGTTTTTTTCAGTGGAAGCAAGAAGTTTTGTCAACAGTTATCGGAAAAGTGCTGATCCGGCAAGATCAGAATTTCACGGGACTAATTGCTGGAGTTGTTTCAACATCAGTGTTAATTTTTATCTTTTTGGTGTTTTTCCTCTGGAGAAGGAAGAAGAAACAAATTAAAGGTGCATCATAGTCAATTCCATCAAATAATTCTGTTATTATATCTTAGATTTTAAAAACTGACATAATTTATGCTTTGCTTAACTGCCATGCAATGCCCTGTTGTAACCTGTCAGCAGACGTTTCACAATCAAGTCTAATGTTTAGCTGCATTTCAGCCCTTGGCTCTTGCCTGAGCTGGGTGAAGGGCCACACTATGCCTAAAGGAGAAGGGTTTTGGAGGAACTCTGAGCTATTAGGAAAACGCAGTGACTTCTCTTCCCCAATCAGCCTTGGAAGAGGGGACGAGTAAATGACATGCGTGGAACCACGAGTACTTCAGCTTCATCCAGTTGCCTTGTAGCCCTCCAGGCTGTGCCTAAGTTGTGCAAGACACAGAGCGCTGCGGTGTCCTGGTCTCCTGTTCACCCAAATCAGGAACTTGGTCAGAGTGTGCCTCCTCTCTGGCCCCTATGTCTGGGTTTCCTTCCAGTGGGAACTGCCACACTACGCAAGAGGGGAGGAGGAGGAGGAGAGCTAGTATATAACCAGGTCTTGTTCTGATGCATTATCACAGTCAGATCATGAAGCTGGCCCCAGAGGCTTCGAAGCTCTCTTGGATCTTCCAGTGTGGCCAAGAGTGGGGCTTTAACACAAGTTACAGCAAATCTTGTGCTGTACAAATAGCTCAAGTTCAGGTCCAGCACATGTCTGCCTCAGCAGCAACCCAACCCTCTTCCCAGCAGAGCAGAACATCTAAACTTAAATAAATACCTAAATGAATGTTGGCACACAATAAACTTGAGGGTTTTCTAATATTTCTTTCTCCTCCCCCTTCAGATCTGGGAAGCGACCTAGTGCGCTATGATGGCAGAGTGCACACTCCTCACCTGGACAGGCTGGTGAGCGCGAGGAGTGTAAGTCCAACAACAGAAATGGTTTCAAGCGAATCTGTAGACTACAGATCAACTTTTCTAGAAGGTACACCTCTATTATGAATCTGTACAGATGATGTTTTATACATCTTGCTTTTTATATGTCTTCAGATGATAGCTATTTTGATCAATATCTTAATTTCAGTTTCTCATCTGGTTTGTCTGTGTCTGCATTGTTTGGGACTTTGATGCGTTCACAGGCCTGCTGTTTGAACTGAGCTTCTCAGGTGCTTCCCAAGATTGAGGTGCAAAGGATTTTTACTTTTACTCAGGTTGGGGGAATATATAAAATACTATTAGTAAAAACTCTCTGTAAGTATGCTCCACAATTTATTAGGAGCTAGTGGATATAACGATTTTGTGTTATCATGAGGTCCATCACACCATGCGCAAATCCACTCTGAAAAAAGTGATTTTAAGGATAGCATCGTGTGGCTGGAGGTTTAGTGTGTCTCAGTGACTTCATACAGTCATTATAAGCAGTTCTGTCAGCCTAACATGGGACATGGAGTTTTGTAAACTGATATTCTTTTGTCTGTTCCCGCCCCTCCTATAAAATGGCACATTGTATGACGCAGAAATGTTGATTTTAAAAATTAAGCTAAAGGGATGTGAAAACTGTGACAAATTGAGTGGAGGTCCATGTTTGCTGAGATACCAGTCTCAGAAAACATGCTGTTCATTTTCAGGCCTGTGGGCATGAGGGAAGAATAACGCTATGCTGAATACATTTTTGTGCCTTATAACACCATTTCAGAGCGGGTATTCTCCAGAAGAGCACTCTGCTGCACTTATCATACCACTTTAGGCTGAACATGTCCTTTAAGACGTGTGGAGACCATGTTCTGTGATTACCATTAAAGAGTCTTTAACTATTAGGAGTTACCATATTATGATATTTGAGATATCACAGATATTTTTTAGTCTTGGTATAGACATAGTCTTGTACTATTTCAGGTGCTGCCGTATGCAACTCAATAGAAATCACTCCAAATCCTTATTCCACCTTTGTAATCTCCAGTCGCGGAGCTGTTTGAGAGCCAGGCCCGTTCCCAGCTTCCTTTATGATTCTTTAATTGCTGCCGCCAGCTCGCACAGGAAGTTTCTTGATTGAAAGATTCCCAAAGGAAAAGGAAAGCCTGTGCCACTGGTTAGAAGGGAAAGTGGTACATGAGACAAGGATCTGTGCAAAGATCCTTGGTGGAAGGTAAATCTGCAGTGGTCCTGGGGCCGCGGTGCACTGGCAAAGCACAGCAGAGAGCGCACCCAAGAAGGAGGTGCATTCCCTTAATGTTCCTGTAGGAATGTTCACGTCAATTACTGTCAAAGAATAAAATGACAGGAACATTAGGAAACATGCAGATTTACATGTAGCAGCTGTAAAAATTATTTTGCAGCCATGGCTAGAGTATTTTACCGTGATTATTAAATAGATATTTGCCCTTGTGACATAAATGTGTATTTTTGCTTCTAGATAGAGCAGCACTGAGTTTTTCTCAGCACCTAGAGTGATAACAGCCCTCTATGAAAACTTCCCAGGTTTTATACATAAATATATACGGCATGTCTGTACAATAACCTTTTACTCTTTGTGATAAAATATTTGATAATTTCTGTTTTTAAATTTATTCCCTTTTTTTCTTTTTGACCCTGGGCTAAATTCTGCTCACTCATTCCACTGGAATCATTCTAGACTGAAATCGGTGTAAATTAAACTTAGTTCCTTGATTCTATTACACAAAATGCTAGAAAATAATCTTTTAAATAAAAGCAATTTAAAATACCTGAACAACATGCTGTTGACAAAAATAATTTTCTCAAACAAATACTCCTTGCTTGACTGAAACATTTTATTTTCTGCTATTTTAAATCAGCTGGCTCATGTTATTTTCATGAGTAGCACCAACTGTATTATCTTCAGCAGTTACAGGATATGAATCACCTCTAGGCATTTCCCTGGTTGAATATTTACCATTGGATAAATACAGCCAGTCACCAGCAGTTTGGAAACCTTCATGAAATGTAAAGTTCCCTACCAAATTAGAACATGCCAATAATAAAAAGTTTCATGTTTTTAATTGTTCACTACTTCCTCCTCCCATATCGCTGTCATTTTTCCATTTTACTCTCGTTACTACCAATTACTAGAAATGCTATAACCTACACATGGCAAGAAGTGACAAGGCTTCATTCCATCCCCACAGAAAAGTGGAAGTTTTGCCATTTACTTTTGTAAAAGTAGAGCTGAGACAAGCATAAGTTTCTAGTGACACGGTTTTCCTGGAGTTTGGCAGATTAGCAATGCATATTTTCATTTTCCCTTTGTGACCAAAACTTCTGCAAAGCCAAGCCACTTCCAAACTGATAAACTCAAACCCTTGCTCACTAATGAAATAAAGCTCTTCATTTTCCAAGGAGAAGTCTGAAAGGATTATAACGGTTTCTGTTCATCTTGCAGACCAGTTTCCAAGCATGTCTCAGAATGGATCGTGCAGGCCTGCCCAGTATCCTCACTCTGACCTCTCCCCAATTCTGTCCAGCGGGGACTCAGATTTAGCCAGTCCACTTCTCCAAACTAATGTCCACATTGACATCAGTGCCTTAAACCCCGACTTGGTCAAAGAAGTGCAGCATGTGGTTATTGGTGCTGACAGCCTGATTGTGCACTTCAGCGAAGTAATAGGAAGAGGTGGGTACCACGACTCTTACCTTGCAAACTGCTGTTCTTTTTGCACACCCATTCATTATAAACCATTCTGAATAAGGTGTCTGCACGGAGGTTTTTCAAGCTTTTTACCTCTTACAGCACCACATCCCACGCACCAAATCAAGGGGAGAACCAAGGGGCTCTCCTTTGAAGTCAGATGAAGCGTTGTGCATTTGATCAGTTGGAGAAGACACCAGAGGGAGGAAGGAGTCTGCCAATTAATGGGGCTCCTTTGAACTCAGAGACTTGCTGGTTCCCCCTCAGCTGCCTCACTCACCCTTTTCCAGGCTACAGTAAAGCCCAGCCAGGGCTTCTGGTCCATGAGGCTGCGGTGCAGGAGTGAGGCTGCCGCAGAACATTGCACGAGCCTAAAGGCACACGCCTAAATGGCAGGGGATGCTGAGGCGGGGGCACCAGCGACCTTAAACACGGAGCCTGAGAGCTGGCAAGATGGCTACACCACACTGAAAAGTCCTGCAGTCACTAGTGCATTCAGTAAAAGTCCCCATGGGCCAGGTGAAATGCACATACCCCTTTTTCCTCCGCAAGTTTCCCCCAGCTCTGAGGAATTCGCTGTTTGTTTCCTCCTGCCAAAGGCTCTCTGTTCCCCCCGATTCCTCTCTCATCCCAGCTGCAGTAATGCGTAGCTCCTGATTCACTTCCCCTTATTTTTGTCCCTGATAAAGCAAGTCACCTATTTTTCTGAATTTCTCCCATCAGTCCTATTCCTCTACATCTCCATAAGCGGGTTCCCTCCTTCTTTCATAGGCCAAGCCAGTATTTCTGTTAGGGGCCTTTATTGAACTGTGTACTATTGAGTACCTATTAGTAACCCAAGTAGAAACTGGATTTTCAGTGCTTCTGCAGATCATGCATGAGAGGTCTCTTGTTAAGTATCAGAGTACTGATAAAAATTTGGCTATAAATGATATTCCTAATGCCTCTTCTGCAGGAAAATAGCTACAAATCAAACAGTCAGTCAGTGTGTTTCCCTTCCACGTATTACACTTCTTCATCCCCAAAGCAAGGGTGGGCCTTTTTCTTTTCTTTCTTATTTCAGAAAAGGCCAACTAATTTCCCATTTTTTAAATGTTGAAAAATATCTGGAATGACACTGATATAATTAACCTTTTTTAATTTTCTCCTCTGTAACTAGAAATGGGCCAAACCCAAAAATATTTCAGACACACCCAATCCAAGCTTTAGGATTTGTGCCCAGGCTCCAAACAATCTGTGGTCCGATGGGATTTTAGTTGCTTTTGTAAAACAAATTTTGTATTAATTTTACCCCAAGACAAAATCAAAGCCAACTGGGCTCTCACCAGTGCTTATGACTGGAACCTAGTAGAATTAATCAGATAGTCTTGTTCTCTGCAGAACTCACACTTGACAAAAAACCTATTTTGCTTTCTAACTGCAAATATTAATATTTTAAAAGTGTCTAGCAAATAGTACATCTGCGAAGGAAAGCCACCATTACATGTACATAATTTGATTTGGATAAATTAATGCACGTGCCTGGAGCTCAGAGTTCTCTGTGTGTCCCAAACAGGTCAATTTGACTTCTCATAGTAGGTTTCCCTGCTCTGCAGGCTACCCCATTTGCTTCACAGGAAAGCCCAGGATCAGGAAGGATTTCTGCATCCCTGGCAGTTTATTTCACTGCTTAGACCATCTGCAAGAAGGCAAATTTCACTCATCATCTTTTAGTGATATTTTGCACTAGGAACGAGGCCATAGCAGAGACCACAGACTGCCGCCTAGTGATGTGGTCAGTCTGTGATCGGTAGAACGACTCCCAAACCGTTCATGGCCAACACACCACTTTTAACACTCAGCATTTTCCTTGGAATAGCAAGACCTGAGAGACTGTAAGCCCACAGTGACCCTCCTTATACACCTTTCCACTGAAGAAGCATCAAGGCTGTATAATCCAGTGGACCACTTAGCATGGGCTTACAGACCACTGAGAACCACCGATCCAGTGGTTATGTCAGCTCCTTCTAACTGCTCTCTTGTGCCTTCCAGTGCCTTCCTTTGGCATATATCTGACAAGAAAGCATGGTGGGAATGGGCTGACATGGTTTTTGTGTGCATAGTCATTACAAGAATATGAAGCAGTTGTGGCGCCAGCCTTGTCATTACTTATGCTCTCCATCTAGGTCAAGAAATATCAATTATGCTGCAAATAGAGTTTTCATTTTATGTAATAATGGTTTTATGTAATGATAGTTTTATGTGTTAGTTATGAAGTATACATTACAAGTGTTGGGAATTGGACAGAAATGGAGTGTGATCACTTTCTTAAAGCATAATTGCTACCCAGTGGAAAATACCAGAAAGCTAATTTTACTTATTAAAGCTAATCTTGCTCATTTTTCTCACAGGACATTTTGGGTGTGTGTACCATGGGACACTGCTGGATAACGATGGCAGGAAAATTCATTGTGCTGTGAAGTCACTGAATAGTGAGTTACATGTTTAATACATAATTCCAAGGATAACTGGGGTGAACTAATTAATTACAGTGAAGTGTACTTTCACAAATAAAGCTTCTTAGTTGCAGCTGGATCAGATTTATCTCTGGAGCAGTTCCAGTGACTTTAGATTACCACGAGGCATTGGTATATATTTGTGCATCAAATGAAATGCCCATCTATTTCCTCTACAAAGAAAAGGACAGAGGAAAATGAGGGAAAGGCAGTGTCATTTTTTATTCTACTGACTAGCGAAGATTTGTTTTTGGAAGTTAAATTGCTAAAGAGCAGGCAAAGCTGCTGGAAAAACAGGAAGACACTATAATATTTATTAAAGGCTTTATTCAAGTGTTGTTATTCAATTCTAAATAATTCATAGTAAGAAAAGGAGAAACGGAATTAAAATCACTAACAAACTGTATTTGGTCATTGTAAGAAAACCGACGCACATAACCTAGTTGTAATGTGGGAGGTGGGGAGCATGTTTGTAGCTTCTCATTATCACTTTGTTGTGCAATGACATGCTGTACAGAAATAAACTGTAGTTTGTTTGGGGTTTTTTTTAATTAATTCATTTTATTACTGGATTTCTCAGGGATTACAGACCTGGAAGAAGTAGCTCAGTTTCTGAAAGAAGGAATAATCATGAAAGATTTCACTCATCCCAATGTTCTGTCACTCTTGGGAATCTGTTTGCCCAATGAAGGATCCCCCTTAGTTGTTCTTCCATACATGAAACACGGAGATCTTCGAAACTTCATTAGGAATGAGACTCATGTAAGTACATGGTGAGGTCTACCAAACGGTAATGCAAGTCTAGCCACGCCCTGCTCCACCACCACAGGTTATAAGCTCTGGTAATTACATTACGTCTATAACTTGCTGCTATTACTACACCTTAACCTTTAGCACTTGACTAGGCTGGCACCGAGCCCGACCACAGCGCTGCCACTCCTTCCCTTCCCCCTCAAATTCCTCTCTAGAATGTTTCCCAGAAATTATCAGCAGTATTTCTCATTTCCCATCCATAAGCCTCTTTATAAACAAATGTGTTTATGAGATCGAAGTCAAGGGGCCCAACCATCTGCTGGTTTAAACTGGCATATCTCTGTTGGCTTCAGCACAGCTGTGCCAGTCGTCACCATCTGCTCTTCCAACTCCTAGGTAAGGGATCTTCACGTCCAGCTAGAGAGTGTCACAGTCCTGTTATTATCGATGTTTTTTCTTCTTATCTTAAGAAAGACAAACAGCAATTGTTATACAAACTCTGAGTACTCTCTTATCAGAGATTTTCCCCATTTTCATTGAAAGACTGCAGATTTCTCAAGCGTTCCTCACTGCTTTCTGTCAAGTATGAGACCACAGGTCTTGCCTCAGGTAATGTAAGCCCACTTTATGCTGCAATATTTCACCCACATCACAGTGCTAGGACAACATAAAGCGACTCCTGAGCCAATGGGATTTCACCCCTGCCTCTATGGCAATCATCAATAGCCAGTAAAATTTAAAAAAAAATGCATCTTGACAAATTGTTGGGGAAAGTTAAGCTTTCTGAGGAAGAGACCTCCTCCCTTTTGAGCTTGTTTCATTCTACAAGCAGCAGGGACCTTGTCTGTGAATAGTGCCGTGGTCCTTCCTGAAATAAATAGAATAATGACCACAGCTGAACAGGACTGTTCCACAGAAGAAAATTATATGGAGCAATGTCAACACCACAAAAATCTGTCGGACCATACTATTACATAACAAGTCGTGCTGTTGGATAAAAGAATTACAGGTTTATGTTTATATTTATTTATATATTTAAACATTTTCAGTAAGGTCTTACCTTGTAGACCAGCAGAAAGAGTTACCACTTTGTGGAAAATCTTCCTCTGGTAACTGCTAAGGTCTCGTTTGCCTTTTCCATGGCATCATACTGATAATAAGCTTGCACCTATTTTGCCCCAAATAGGACTCTCTCCTTTCTTGGTCATTTCCAGCTGATGAGCTCCAAGTTCATAGTTAGCACCTTCTACTGAGTTACATGCTATTACTCTAAGTTCAGAAATTTGAATTTTGTGTACCAGCTGTGATGTTGAGGTTTCAGCGTACTGTTCCACTTCCCAGCCCAGGTCATGCTGCTTATGCTGCAAACTCCACTCTTCTGGAGTCTGTCAGTTTTGTTGATTTCTTAAAGTGTGTTTCCTCACAGGAGGTAAGAACCTGACCTAAGCTTATGCCAGTTTTATTACGAGCACCGACCTGCCTTGATCATTCTGATGGCAAGATAGGTGTGTCAAAAACTGAAAGTCACAGCAAAAAAACAACCGTCTGCTCCTTGGGCTTCTGCATTCATTGTATCACAAATGTTTGTATTTTACAGAACCCAACAGTAAAAGACTTAATTGGATTTGGCCTTCAGGTCGCAAAAGGGATGAAATACCTTGCAAGCAAAAAGTTTGTCCATAGAGACTTGGCAGCAAGAAACTGTATGTAAGTACCAACATCTAATTCCAGCCATGTTATCACACTCTTCTGTGTAAGACAGTGAGATGAGATAAATGAAATTTTCCAGGATTTTCCTTTCTTAGTCAAAATAGGGTGTTTTTTTCATTGTTCCATAACTATACTGATGTTTGTCTTGCATACTGATGAGCTACTCAGCTTGCTAAGGGCTCACTTCTTACACATAAGCTTTTTTTGAGTGTGGGAAATGAGAAAAGCTGAGGTGAAAGTGTAGTCTCGCAAAATCATTGGTTAGAGAGTTTAAAAGGCATCTCCTAAGGGAAGTTAAACTGCTGTTGTCTCAACTTGCTGTGCTTCCACCCAACCTCTTCAGAAGCAGCACGTCTCTGCTGCCGCACCTAGCAAGAGGGAGAGGAACACAGGGGAACTTTGTGAGAAAAACAGGAACACAAAGAAACACCAGTGAGACTTATTGACAGTAATCTTTCATTACATGAGTATGAGCTTACTTTGGCTCACTTGTGCACACAAATTAACATTAAAAAAATCAGAGCATGCAAAGAATCTTACTAGCGTCTGAGTAGCCAGACAGTTCAGTTCACACACAGACTAACTGATACAGGAGTTGCCGATACTATTATGCTGATTCATCACCTATGTTGTGAACTAACAAGGTACAGGATTAAACATTAGAGTTTATTTTTAGCATGTCGTAATCTGGAATTCTGGCTGCAAAAAGGTGATTCACCTGTGACATCAGATTTCTTATCCTTTTTCAAAGAGTGCACACTCGTGCGGCTGAACAGCCTCTGAAAAAGAACATTTTTTTACAGCTGCCGTTTTTTTAAGGGAGGAAAAAAGCCACAAGAACGTGATTTTCAGGCTTCCTAAGAAGAAAGGAATTGGGTTACTGGATAGAAGTCCTGGTTCATCTAATCAAAGTCCAAATAGTGGCAACAGGACATTCCATCTGGTCTACTGTCTCTTCCTTGAGTGAGGAGGGAACAGCTACCAGGATGTCTCACGTTGCCAACTGAATGGCTGCATTTGTACTTCCACATGGCTCAGCACTTCAGAGCCTGGAGAGCCACTGCCACGTGAGAGAAAGATGTTGGATTGAAGACCCACATTCCCCAGTGGCCATGTGTAATCCAGCACTCAGAAGCACAGCCCCTGCCACAATGGCGATGCCCATCAGAAAGGAAACCAGGATGCAAATACAGTCCCCATGGACTCTTGACTCTATTCCACTATCCCAGAAGAGGTGCAGGAAGCTGCTGTGGCATAAACTGTCCCCTGTTGACCCATCAAAGTTCCCTCCTACTCCCTTCATTGGTATTGATTTAGTTATTACATCAGTAAATACAGCAGATGGTTGTGTGCCATTCAGAGAGTTGTCCAGGCAGAAACCTCATAAATTCAAGGGAGGGAAATGCCACGTGGCTGAGAGACGGGATTGTTTAGCCTGGAGAAGGCTCAGAGGGATCTTATCCATGTGTATAAATACCTGATACGGTGAACTAAAGAAGATGAAGCCAGATTCTTCTTAGTGGTGCCCAGGGACAGGGACAGGCCAAGAGGCAGTGGGCACAAATTGAAATAGAGAAAATTGCATTTAAACATAGGAAGAAACCCTTTTCTTGTAAAGATGACTGAACACTGGTACAGGTTGCCCAGAGAGGTTGTGGAGTCTCCATCCTTGCAGATATTCAAAACCCAACTGATCGTGGTCCTGGGCAGCCTGCAGTAGCTGACCCTGCTTTGAGTGGGGGAGGTGGTGGCGAACTAGATGATCTTCAGAGGTCCCTTCCAACCTCACCCATTCTGTGATTGTGTGATTCTGTAAAGAAGCCCAGAAGCAGGTGTTTGCTGCTGTGGCTGGGTCTGCACATATGATGAAGGACAGGCTTAAGCATGCCAACACCCATGCTCTGTTTTCTGACAATGATACTGCTTATCAAGACAAACACCAAGCTTAGGAGGAGCAAAGCTAGGGAGATCTTCTGGTATGGCTGAGCTGTAACCCTGGCAGAACTTTCCTTATGCCACCATTCTTCCCCAGTACAGACACCAAACGCATCCTTAGTTACACGACTACATTATTATATATGGGCAGTCACTGAGGTAATGACGGGTCCTTCCTTAAACAAAATTGAGAGTGAATAGGAAAGGTGATGCCTTGACTTGGAAATAAAAATGAGAGGTTTCTTAGGATACAGAAGAAGAAACAGCTGTGGAAGAAATGATGTAGCACTCAATCAGGATGTACAGGCTATTAGCAAAAATCTTTTTATACAGAGCAATTGTTTTAAAAGAACTGTAATTCAAATTATATTATCAAAACAATATCAGTAATTTCCTGAGTTCATTCACCATGTTAAATGGGTGTCAAATATATTTTGCTGCACTTTTTGTTTCACTGTTACATTAGTTAATAGATCCAAGATAAAGTACCGCCTTCCAAAGTCACCGTCTCAAAAATGCAAGTCACTCATTATAATCCACCATCACTGTAAATCTCGCCTGCTCAGCTGCAGATAATACTTTTTGTCATTTCTCTAGGTTGGATGAAAAATTCACTGTCAAGGTTGCTGATTTTGGTCTTGCTAGAGATGTCTATGATAAAGAATACTACAGTGTGCACAATAAAACAGGAGCTAAACTGCCAGTGAAATGGATGGCTTTAGAAAGTTTACAAACTCAGAAGTTCACAACAAAGTCAGATGTGGTAATGTACAAACATATTTGTATCACCTATTAATTTCTCTTATATTGCCTGAGGCATCTCTCTAGTATTTAATGAATGGACTAACTCCAAACCAAAACTTATATTTGAATCTAACTTTAGTTCACATAAGAATAAGAGACTGTTCCTACATCCAGAAAGGGTATTTGTCCCAAACACAAAGCAACAAGATGTTGACCTGATTATCTGTTACTGCTCAGGAAAGTATTAGGAGTTTAATCCCACTCCAAGGGAAACTAAGACATTCCAAGAAGCCAAGTCGGAGCTGAACCCTGCTATAGGAGGGGCTCTGGAAAGCTTGACAAAACAGGTTAACTTTGACACTTGTAAAATTTAGTAGTTCTCAGAAAGACTTTGTTTGCTTTATAAATACTTACTGACTGCCTACAGCAATCTCAAGTATTACCTGACCATTTATGAAGAAAAAATTATAAGATGAAGTCATTAGGTGGCTGGATCACTTTGTATTTTAGCTCTCATTTCAATCCAGATTCAAATTAGCCTGTGATGCATAGAATTTTCACCACGTATATTCTCTTCAGTATGTATTTACACAGGGTTAGTCAGATCATCAGCTCATGTAAATTGGCAGAGCTCCATTAACCTCAAAAGAGGTCTGCAAATTTATACCAGCTAAGTAGCAGGCCTATAGGCTTTTATTTTCTTTCATTTACTTAGCTGAGTTTCTCTGGCTCTAATTTAAGTGGCTCCTCAAGTCCCTACAGCATTTATTAACCCACTTAAAAGAAAGCTGAATGCAGTAAAATAACTTTTCAAAGGGAAAATCCATGCATTTGAATGCTTAAATCTGTCAAACCATCTTCTAAAACTGGAATGTGGAGCCCTCCAACCCTATCACTTATTATTTATTTCTTTGTTTTCTTAGTGGTCCTTTGGTGTGTTGTTATGGGAACTTATGACAAGAGGGGCACCACCTTATCCTGATGTAAATTCTTTTGATATAACTGTTTACTTATTACAAGGACGAAGGCTGCTACAACCTGAATACTGTCCCGACCCACTGTAAGTAAATAGTTTGCAAAGCCTTCTGCAAATGCTGCAAATGCTATAATATCATTCTGATATTATAGTAAGTGAGACTGTAGGAGGAAAGAGGAGGGCTTTTTTTCCTTTTTACCTGATTTCATAATTGAACACTTCTTTTCTTTGAATGGCAGGTATGAAGTCATGCTGAAGTGCTGGCATCCAAAACCTGAGATGCGTCCAGCATTTTCTGAACTTGTTTCAAAAATATCAACAATCTTCTCCACTTTTATTGGGGAACACTACGTTCATGTCAATGCTACTTATGTCAACGTGAAGTGCATTGCTCCCTATCCTTCTCTTCTATCATCACAAGACAACACAGACATGGATGTTGACACATGATGGGTATGTCTGAAATAGAGGAAAATTCATTCTCAGTTGTATGAACAAAAAGCAAAACGTTTTGTCCACTAGTTTTTACTGCCCGGTCTTTGTGAGAACACTGTTGCACATGTTTATGTTGTTGCCCAAGTTGCACTAGTACAAGGACAAGATATCATATTGTTTAAGGCTATGGGATTCTATAAACCATCACGGTAATTTCCAAGTATTTGGACAACTGCATCAATTTACCAAATGGAAATGTTTTGTGCTGCCATCCAGAGCTAGTTCTCGCTAGCTCTTATTAATGTGTGCTCAGACCCAAGAACAAAGATTCATCATTAATGCCATGAAGGAGAAAGTAGAATACCGATCAGTACGGCTGGAAGGACTGTTACTGTTGCATGTACTTTAAGATAATGAGCAGTGCAGAAATGATTTTCACCCAAAAGGCTAAGACAAACAATGAGAGTTACAAGAGTTTAAAATGTATTTTCCTCCCGCACAGTCCAAACTTTGGATTTTTGCACTATATCAACAAGGTTTCTTAGAACACAGACAGCCAGGAGAGCCAGCCTCAAGGTAAATGTCTTAACAGAAATCAACATCAAAAAAGGGCGTGCAGTGAAATAAGTATGTCAGCCTTGCCAGTCCTCTGGTGTAGTCAGACGGTACATAAAATGAAGGGAAAATCATCTAGCTTAAAACATTCCTAGTGTCAACTTTATTCCAACGTTCAACCACTTCTTCGAGTAACAGCCTATATCGACAGATCTCTTGCTGAAAAATGCAAAGCCTCCATTTCTTTCAATAAAGAATTAACCACTCTCTGAGAATAAAAACTTGAGGGCATCCATATTAAATGCCAGGCTAATTCCTGGGATGTAGTAATATGGGCTGCATTATTCTAGAGGAAGAGGAGACAGGCAGGCTGGCAACCTTATGGAGCTGCTGTCTGGTGAGTCACACAGCAAGTAGCTGAAGCTCTGCCACTTACCCTTGGGTGGAGCTGCCGCCAAAGGTGAGTAAAGAGCGGAGGCGTTGCAGCCAGCCCTGACCTAAAAAGACACTGCCATAGCAATAACTTCTTCGTGCCAGCCCTAAAGAGCTGAGAAGACCGATCAAAAGAAGAAACAGCTTTAGGCTCCCCGAGCCTCTTCTTGGATTACACAACCCAGTGAATTAGGATACCTACTTTTATTCCCAAATTATGACCAGAAAAAAAATTTTTAAAAGAGATAGTAAATAAAACTTTCATTCATTAGAGAAGAGTACTATAGCTTTAGGGCAAGCATCACATGTCATTTCTGTTCCTGTGGAATTCTGTGCATACTACTGTATAGCTTGTTTAGTATAGGCTAGAACTGGGTTTGTTGGTGTAAACACATAAAGTATTCTATTTTTATATTAAAAAAAAAGTTTATTTTTAATGACATTTACAAAGTTTGGTTAGGCCACAAATACTGCACTGTGAACATTTCAGAAAATGTATGTCAACGTACATGATTCATAAATTGTAGCAACCTTAAAAAAAAATCTGTGTAAATATTAAAAAGGAAAAGAACTGACTGTAAACACACTCCACCCTAAGTATAATATCTCCGTTGCTGCAAGCCAAGCATTTTAAGATCTTCAAAGAGAGGTAGTGCAGAAAAAGAACTGATATAAGGGAGACATATTGTTCTTGGGAGACAGTGTTATACCTGAAAGATTTATAATGAGGGCAGAGTGTGTAGACAAACTATGAGCAGATAATATTGTATTGTGTTTCATCACCACTTTCATTTCAGAAACAAACTTTCATGTCTGCTGAGAGCAATGCTAATTGTAGATTGCTCAAGGACAAAAGTCTTTGCTGCAGGCAAAAAAAAAAAAAAAAAATAATCAATCATCTCTATGGTTGTTAAAACAGCTAAGGAAGTTTATGACACACAGATTTGGAGAAGATACTCCAAAACTTGTACATATGTGCTTGAGGAATGCTGCAATGTGAAACAGAGGACATTTTTACTATTTATGAACTTTTGCTTAATAAAGTTAATGTTGTGTCTGGGACACCTGTAAGAATACGTGATTCTGAAAAAGATTTGATGTCAGTAAGTTCATATATCTGCAAAAGAGCTGAATGGTACTTATGTTTATAGTTGTTGTTATGACCTAATAAACATGTTATTAAAATGAATTATTGTCATACTTTACGCTCCGAGTGCTGTAATTACTGTTAACATGTGACTGTTAAGCTGATAAAAGTCTGTATGCTTTTTCTGCCTAACATGGGAAGAGCAACGCGTGGAACTGTGTGAGAGAGAGGAAACAACTCAGAAACGTAAAAATACGGAGAGTGCACCAATAAATCAAACACGCAGTTCATCTGCCTCCGACCCATTAATAGATCAAAGAAAGGCGCAGAGTATTTGCCGTGAACAACTATAGCATAGTCTATTTGAATAGGAAGTCTCTGGCCTAACCACAGCCTGCACCCATGCAGAGCCTTAAAATTCTTCAGGCACTTAGAGTTGGGGGTGACATTTGAAGCTCAGGATTTGGGCATCGTAAAGGGTAGCCGATCAGCCAACAAGGATGCCAGCACTTGCCTTTAGCATCCAAGCTCCGTAATCAGTCATGATCCACAAGAAACTTCAAGCACCTGAACCTATGTCCCTCACGGTCATCCATCACGCGTTTCAGCTCTGCGAGGTGCTTTGTACCTGTGACACCTGAAGAGAGAAGGCACTGCAGTCCCCAGGGGTCTTGGTTCTGGGGGAACAGGAGCCAGTCCCGCTCTTCTCCCACACATTTCTTCCCAGTCACATCAGATGCCTCCCACCGAATTCACAAGTTCACTTCTGTGAAGCGTATTTTAAGCGGGTACCCCCCAAACATTGCAACATGCACTGTCCTGTGCCACTCAAGCCAGACGACACTATAAGCTCATTTCTCCAGCAGCTTACCTCAGGGGGACATTTTATACTTAACTCGCTCAGAAATATTTCAATGCACAAAGTCTCAGCTGATTAAAAAGAGCATTTATATGCTCTTGTAATTTCAAAATACCAAGCAAACCAACATCAAAACACATTTTCTCCAGACACATTTACTTCTTAACAGAACATGCATATGCTCAGTTTCCACTCAAAGCGTATTTTGGGGGAAAATGGCATTGAAAATAGCAGCTAAGGATGAAAACATTCTTCTGTTGTGTCACAAGCCCAATCCAGCTAAAAGGTCTGACGTTTTTTATTCTAATTATTTACATCTAATTTATTTTCCAATACATTTTCAGGATTCCCCTGAAAAGTCAGTAAAAAATCTCCAAGGTTTTACCACAGTCCGCTATTAATACCAGGGTCTTCAAGTCTAAACCAGCATAACATACAGCCAAATGATGGTCTGAACTTAAATGCCAGATTTGTAACACATTCCTCTGATTACTTCTCATGATTTCTAAGGGGTGCTATATATTGCTTTTTTGAAAGGGTCAACAGAATCACAAGCTTCCCATGCTCAGCTTTTCATCCTAGTAACTTTGTTTATAGCAGGTACACCCTGCAGCAGATCTTCAGATGACTTACGCCGGCAGCCTTGGCCCCACAGGAATATTAACAGTGGACGTGGCCCGTGGTCAAAACGTTGCATAAGAGACATCCTACACAAAAGCCAAGAGATTAAAAAAATAGGGAGGGATATTCTCACCCCACAGAAATTTTCCTGTTGATTTCACACAAACTTTTTTTAGTGCACTATTAATTCAACCCTTTTAAATAATTTACCTATATTAAGGAAGATGTTTCATACATCCAACAACATTAAAGGTTTCTAAAATCAAGGAAAAATGGTAGACTGTACCATTGGGTTGCTATGGCTTTGCACGTTGCTAGTTTTCTGTCTCTGGTGTTAAATTCAACCATGAAGAATGGACCTACATGCCTTATGTAAATAAATGAAGAGGGAAGGTACGTTGCAGTTCTTGTTACAGTGGCAGAAGCAGTACAGGTGAGAAACTGCAAAAGGGCATCAAAGTAATTTTAAACCTAAACATGAAACTCTCCCTTCAGAAACTTCATTTCTGGAATTCAGCCATAACACTATATCACAGGAAAAGGTCATAGCAGATAAATGAAATACAAATCCTAATGGGTTTTTTACTCACTAAACAAAACATCTATTCTTGAGAAATTCCAATTTCCATTATTTTAACAAATAGGTCATGAACTGAGTATTCAAAGCATCAAAAAAAGACACAGGAAATCTTAGGATTTTGCCAGACCGATCAGTAAAAACATTTACAAGAAATTGTGATCTCACAGACAGCAGGGAGAATTCAGAACAACTTGATTGACTCAGCAGACACCAGCCTGGAGGAGATCAGCCTCTCACCCTGGAACTGTGTGCTCTGACATTAAACCCAAATTTGCCTTTTGAAATCCCCATCCACCTGCTAATGCTCAAGGTGTAATCACTTCCAATGAGGATGCCAAAAGACTTTTTCTGATTAAGGTCAAGCACTTGTAGCCACTCCACGGCCTCCTGGGGGACAGAGAGAAAAGGTTTCTGTTTTGTAAGGAACGCTGCTTCTTGGCTGGTGTTACTATTAACTTTGGCGCTCGCCTTTCCAGAGCCGGCAGCCTCCTTACAACACACCACGCCTGGGCAGAGACCCTCAGCCGCGGGTAAATCCCTGCCGGGGTCAGCCCAGGGAGACCCTCCCGGCTGAACGGCAATCACGTGCAGTCCAGCCAAATCAGGCTTAAACGGGAGACCCTGACATGCAGACCATGCCGGGCTTTTCGTTTTTCAGTTGTTAGTTTATTTGGGGCTAGAGGGAGGAGGAGAGGCACGTTTCTTTTCCCCCTGCTGTCACCTCATCCCTTCCTCCCCGGGTCTGGAGTTGGCACAGGACACCTCAGGGCAGCAGACTGACCTTCAGGGTCTGCAGCCTTACGAGGCTCCCGAGTTCAACAAAGGAGTATGGCTGTAGTTAGGGATTTAAGTGGACACAGCAAGAAACCGTAGGTCGGGCTTGACAGGATTTTCTTTGCACGGTCCAAGGTAGAACACCAAAGAAGGGTGATTTATTTAATCTGATTTCCATGCGCCTTTCTATTTCAGTAGTAAGTACTTTGCCACAGCCTGGCGCCGTTAGGAGGT